>NC_053040.3:125301104-125614950 GCF_002575655.3 Aegilops tauschii subsp. strangulata | reverse complement strand
GTTGCTGCTCAAGTGAAGAAGCCTAAGTCTGGTCCTAAGCCTGAGACTAAGTGCTTCTACTGCAAAGGGACTGGTCACTGGAAGCGGAACTACCCCAACTATTTGGTGGATAAGAAGGATGGCAAAGTGAACAAAGGTATATTGGATATACATGTTATTGATGTGTACTTTACTAGTGTTTATAGCAACCCCTCAGTATTTGATATTGGTTCAGTTGCTAAGAGTAGTAACTCGAAACGGGAGTTGCAGAATAAACAGAGACTACTAAAAGGTGAGGTGACGATGTGTGTTGGAAGTAGTTCCAAGATTAATATGATCATCATCGCACACTCCCTATACTTTCGGGATTAGTGTTGAAACTAAATAAGTGTTATTTGGTGTTTGCGTTGAGCATGAATATGATTTGATCATGTTTGTTGCAATACGGTTATTCATTTAAATTAGAGAATAATTGTTGTTCTGTTTACATGAATAAAACCTTCTATGGTCATACACCCAATAAAATGGTTTGTTGGATCTCGATCGTAGTGATACACATATACATAATAATGAAGCCAAAAGATGCAAAGTTAATAATGATAGTGCAACTTATTTGTGGCACTGCCGTTTAGGTCATATTGGTGTAAAGCGCATGAAGAAACTCCATACTGATGGGATTTTGGAATCACTTGATTATGAATCACTTGATACTTGCGAACCGTGCCTCATGGGCAAGATGACTAAAACGCCGTTCTCCGGAACTATGGAGAGAGCAACAGATTTGTTGGAAATCATACATACTGATGTATGCGATCCGATGAGTATTGAGGCTCGTAGCGGGTATCATTAATTTCTGACCTTCACAGATGATTTGAGCAGATATGGGTATATCTACTTAATGAAACAGAAGTCTGAAACATTTGAAAAGTTCATATAATTTCAGAGAGAAGTGGAAAATCATCGTAACAAGAAAATAAAGTTTCTACGATCTTATCGTGGAGAAGAGTATTTGAGTTACGAGTTTGGCCTTCAGTAAAAACAATGTGAAATAGTTTCACTACTCACGCCACTTGGAACACCACAGTGTAATGGTGTGTCCGAACATCGTAACCGTACTTTATTAGATATGGTGCAATATATGATGTCTCTTACCGATCTACCACTATCGTTTTGGGGTTATGCATTAGAGACAGCTGCATTCACGTTAAATAGGGTACCATCTAAATCCGTTGAGACGACATCTTATGAACTGTGGTTTGGCAAGAAACCAAAGTTGTCGTTTCTTAAAATTTGGGGTTGCGATGCTTATGTGAAAAGGTTTCATCCTGATAAGCTCAAACCCAAATCGGAGAAATGTGTCTTCATAGGATACCCAAAGGAGACAGTTGGGTACACCTTATATCACAGATCCGAAGGCAAGACATTCGTTGCTAAGAATGGATCCTTTCTAGAGAAGGAGTTTCTCTCGAAACAAGTGAGTGGGAGGAAAGTAGAACTTGATGAGGTAACTGTACCTGCTCCCTTATTGGAAAGTAGTTCATCATAGAAATATGTTCCTGTGACTCCTACACCAATTAGTGAGGAAGTTAATGATGATGATCATGTAACTTCAGATCAAGTTACTACCAAACCTCGTAGGTAAACCAGAGTGAGATCCACACCAGAGTGGTATGGTAATCCTGTTCTGGAGGTCATGTTATTTGACCATGACGAACCTACGAACTATGAGGAAGCGATGATGAGCCCAGATTCCGCGAAATGGCTTGAGGCCATGAAATATGAGACAAGATCCATATATGAGAACAAAGTATGGACTTTGATTGACTTGCCCAATGATCGGCGAGCCATTGAGATTAAATGGATCTTCAAGAGGAAGACAGACAGTGATAGTAGTCTTACTGTCTACAAAGCTAGAATTGTCGCAAAAAGGTTTTCGACAAGTTCAAGGTGTTGACTACGATGAGAGTTTCTCACTCGTATCTATGCTTAAGTCTGTCTGAATCATGTTAGCAATTGCCGCATTTTATGAAATATGGCAAATAGATAAACAAAACTGCATTCCTTAATGGATTTATTAAAGAAGAGTTGTATATGATGCAACCAGGAGGTTTTGTCAATCCTAAAAGTGCTAACAAAATATGCAAGCTCCAGCGATCCATCTATGGACTGGTGCAAGCATCTCGGAGTTGGAATATACGCTTTGATAAGTTGATCAAAGGATATAGTTTTATACAGACTTGCGGTGAAGCCTGTATTTACAAGAAAGTGAGTGGGAGCACTACAGCATTTCTGATAAGTATATGTGAATGACATATTGTTGATCGGAAATAATGTAGAATTATTCTGCAAAGCATAAAGGAGTGTTTGAAAGGAGTTTTTCAAAGAAAAACCTCGGTGAAGCTGCTTACATATTGAGCATCAAGATCTATAGAGATAGATCAAGACGCTTGATAAGTTTTTTCAATGAGTACATACCTTAACAAGATTTTGAAGTAGTTCAAAATAGAACAGTCAAAGAAAGAGTTCTTACCTGTGTTACAAGGTGTGAAATTGAGTAAGACTCAAAGCCCGACCACGGCAGAAGATAGAAAGAGAATGAAAGTCATTCCCTGTGCCTTGGCCATAGGTTCTATAAAGTATGCCATGCTGTGTACCAGATCTATTGTATACCCTACACTGATTTTGGCAAGGGAGTACAATAGTGATCTAGGAGTAGATTACTGGACAGCGGTCAAAATTATCCTTAGTGGAATAAGGATATGTTTCTCGATTATGGAAGTGACAAAAGGTTCGTCGTAAAGAGTTACGTCGATGCAAGTTTTGACACTAATCTAGATGACTCTAAGTCTCGGTCTAGATACATATTGAAAGTGGGAGCAATTAGCTAGAGTAGCTCCGTGCAGAGCATTGTAGACATAGAAATTTGCAAAATACTTACGGATCTGAATGTGACAGACCCGTTGACTAAAATTATCTCACAAGCAAAACATGATCACACCGTAGTACTCTTTGGGTGTTAATCACATAGCGATGTGAACTAGATTACTGACTCTAGTAAACCCTTTGGGTGTTGGTCACATGACGATGTGAACTATGGGTGTTAATCACATGGTGATGTGAACTATTGATGTTAAATCACATGGCGATGTGAACTAGATTATTGACTCTAGTGCAAGTGGGAGACTGAAGGAAATATGCCCTAGAGGCAATAATAAAGTATTATTTATTTCCTTATATCATGATAAATGTTTATTATTCATGCTAGAATTGTATTAACCGGAAACATAATACATGTGTGAATACATAGACAAACAGTGTGTCACTAGTATGCATCTACTTGACTAGCTCGTTAATCAAAGATGGTTATGTTTCGTAGCCATAGACATGAGTTGTCATTTGATTAACGGGATCACCTCATTAGGAGAATGACGTGATTGACTTGACCCATTCCGTTAGCTTAGCACCCGATCGTTTAGTATGTTGCTATTGCTTTCTTCATGACTTATACATGTTCCTATGACTATGAGATTATGCAACTCCCGTTTACCGGAGGAACACTTTGTGTGCTACCAAACGTCACAACGTAAATGGGTGATTATAAAGGTGCTCTATAGGTGTCTCCAAAGGTACTTGTTGGGTTGGCGTATTTCGAGATTAGGATTTGTCACTCCGATTGTCGGAGAGGTATATCTGGGCCCACTCGGTAATGCACATCACTATAAGCCTTGCAAACATTATGACTAATGAGTTAGTTGCGGGATGATGTATTACGGAACGAGTAAAGAGACTTGCCAGTAACGAGATTGAACTAGGTATCGAGATACCGACGATCGAATCTCGGGCAAGTAACATACCGATGACAAAGGGAACAAGGTATGTTGTTATGCGGTTTGACCGATAAAGATCTTCGTAGAATATGTGGGAACCAATATGAGCATCCAGGTTCCGCTATTGGTTATTGACCGGAGAGGTGTCTCGGTCATGTCTACATAGTTCTCGAACCCGTAGGGTCCGCACGCTTAACGTTACGATGACAGTTATATTATGAGTTTATATGTTTTGATGTACCAAAGGTTGTTCGGAGTCTCGGATGTGATCACGGACATGACGAGGAGTCTCGAAATGGTCAAGACATAAAGATTGATATATTGGACGACTATATTCGGACACCGGAAGTGTTCCGGAGAAGTTTCGGAAAAAAACCGGAGTGCCGGAGGGGTTACCGGAACCCCCCGGGGAAGTATTGGGCCTTAGTGGGCCTTGAGGGGAGAGAGAGGGCAGCAGCCAGGAGGTGGCGCGCCCCCCTCCCATGAGGAGTCCGAATTGGACTAGGGGAGGGGGCGCAGCCCCTCTTTCCCTCTCCCTCTCCCTCTCTTTCCTTCCCCCTTCTCTTCCTAGTTGGACTAGGAAAGGGGAGTCCTACTCCTACTAGGAGGAGGACTCCCCCCTCTCCTTGGCGCGCCCAAGGCAGCCGGCCTCCCCCTTGCTCCTTTATATACGGGGGCAGGGGGCACCTCTAAACACAAGTTGATATACGATATTTTAGCCGTGTGCGGTGCCCCCCTCCACCATATTACACCTCGATAATATCGTTGCGGAGCTTACGCGAAGCCCTGCGTCGGTAGAACATCATCATCGTCACCACGCCGTCGTGCTGACGAAACTCTCCCTCAACACTCGGCTAGATCGGAGTTCGAGGGACGTCATCGAGCTGAACGTGTGCTGAACTCGGAGGTGCCGTGCGTTCGGTACTTGATCGGTCGGATCGTGAAGACGTACGACTACATCAACCGCGTTGTGATAACGCTTCCGCTTTCGGTCTACGAGGATACGTGGACAACACTCTCCCCTCTCGTTGCTATGCATCACCATGATCTTGCGTGTGCGTAGGAATTTTTTTGAAATTACTACGTTCCCCAACAATTGCTACCACAATGGCTAGCTAGATATGCTTCTGCCTAATGGCTAAGCAACAAATTTTACAACATTATATGTTGTAGCCAAACACGTGCTCTGTATTCTGAATACTCCAAAAAACTCTGCTAACTTAAAACCATGGTATTGTGTACCTACTGACTAAATTACTGCAGTTTTTGATACTTTAGTTTTTCTGATACTTTGCTATCAAACACAGCCTTAGTGTATCATTTTTCTGGGGCTTTTTAGTTTGTGTATGATTTTGCTAGTTTGCTGCAAGTTCTTGTACTGCAAGTGTAATTAACTCGACTAATTAATACAAGTCGATATATTACTAAATTTGGCATCGGATAAGCACACTCTGTAGATTACTCAGCGTTAACTGCCAAGATTATGTCACGATGGCTGTTGTTGTCTTGTTGACGTATTTCGAAATGTCTCACTCGAGTGCCGAACTCTCCGATGTGATCCGTTAAAACAATCTGCCATCACATGTGACCGTTTCTCGCTGAGCCCCTGCGCCTTGCAGCCTGCGCCGTAGGCCACTCCGGTCGCTGCGACCATCCAGCTTCCGTCCCCTCCCGCTCGGGCGGAGGTGCCACCCTCACATCATCATGTCCTTCGCTTAGCCTTGGGTGTTGGGTTACCGAACCAAAATCCAATTACGAACCGTACCAAACTGAGCCTAAAGCCTCGGTTAGTCTGGCACTCGGTTATTGGTATGCGCCCAACCTTTAGTTACATTGGTTAATAACTGAAAATGTTCAATTAAAAAGACCCAAAAATGTTCGGTTTCTACCGAAGTAACCAAACAACGCAGCCCACTTCATAACTCGTACTCGTATTGAGCTTTAGTTCGTCCTCCAACAAGCCTTTCAGCATCATAGCACGAGGCCTTATCCATCACAATGTCTCTCTAAAGGCCCAAACAGGCAGACACTAGCTTGCAATGGACATTGTTTTTCCAGTGATCCTATTTGGCGCCTTCAGCGACGGATCATCGATCTGGCACCCGCTACGTTCCAAAGGGGGCTGCCTTCCCAAAAAGCTCACTAGATCGCACTCGCAATTGGTTGTTTAGTTTCTTCAGTTTACTGTTTCATTTTAGCTCACTGTTTCGTTTAGAGATTCTTCAATTGGCTGTTTCGTTCAATTAGCCTCTTGCGTTGTCCAATAGCAAAGAAAATACACATAGTAACTAGCCAACTTGAGGTACGGTTTCAATGTTGTGTGTGATAACAGTTTGACTGTAATGAACTGGATACTTTGTTTCTTAGTTGAAACATAGTTATATAGTGTGTCTATCATCACAAAGGGAGTGGGATGCCATACGCAAAAAGGAAGTGGCTCATAGAATGACAAAGGCAAATAGAGCTCTTGCACATTTTCGTTAATCCATGAACAGAATCTATGTATGTAGACTCATGGATCCGTACATCTCGATCGGAAAAGAATCAATAGAAGGAGAATCGGACGATATCTTTCTCGAAACAAACAGAAAGGAAAAGAAAGAGAAAACAGAAATCATGATCAACTAAGCCCTCTCGAGGCCTTGATTAAGAATAAGAAAGAATAATCTTATGGAAATAGCATGGAATAAGGTTTGATCCTGTTCATGGGGATTCCGTAAATATCCCATTTCAAATTATATAGTGTGTCTGCAAAAATGTTGAAGAAAGATGCAAGAATAGAAAATAGTTAGTTAATAAGGAAAAATGTCAAACTTCTTCCTGTGAATTGAAAAAAGACATGGACTAATTATAGAACAAGTTACAGAAGGTTAAAACTATTTGATGATCTTTGGACTGAATTTTGATCTTCTAGTAACATAGATGACATTAGCGGTATCATTGTGTTTTAAAAGTTCGTGTGAGTTTCTATTTGCACTCCTAGAAAATGGTATTTGATGCATACTCGCATTCCTTTCCCTTGTATTTGCTTTTTAGATATTTTTTTCTATAAGCATGAACAACATCATCTTTTATATTATCGGTTTACAATTAGTCAGAGAAGAGCAATTTACTTTCATCCTCTCCCTCCTTAATCACATATTGTTATTCCTACTGTACACTTAAAACAATTTTGTGATTTTTGTGAACTTTGTTTATAATTTTTGTAAAAAGGAAAAAGAACTTGAGTTTTGGTTGGGAACTTTTTTATTCGTTAAAATTTTGAAAAACAAATAAAAGCTTCCTTCTAATATATTTGAAAATACTTTTGAGAATTTTGTCTGAACAATTGTGTATATAAGCTTTTGGAATTGCAACTAGTGAAAAAATAACAAGGAAGAAAGATAAAACCGAGATGTTTTTAAATAGTCCCCAACAATATTTTTGTATACTTGTTGGCTACTCGTTTTTAAAAAGTAGCTACTAGTTCTAGAACAAAAAGACAAGACACCCAGTTTTATGAAACAGTTGATAATTTAACAAATTCTCGGAAAGACACCTAGTTTTCTGAAAAACAAGGTATTTGAAAAAGTCCGTGAATATGAAAAAAGGTACATAAATTTGAAAAAAAGTTGGTGAATTTTAAAAAAGAAACTAGAAAAGTTCCAAATTTGAAGAAAAGTTCACGAACTTCAAAAATGGGTGAATTATATGTGTATTTGTGAACTAATATAAAAAAGGTGATTTTTTTTGTATTTGGTGAACTAATTTTGAAATGGGTGATATATTTTTTTGCATTATGGTGCCTTGGTGACTAATTTTCAAAAGGGCGAACGAAAGTTGAAATAGCTAACTAATTTTGAAAATTAGGGAATTAATTCTGAATTGGGTTAACTAAATTATAAAATGGTTGAACTAAATTTGAAGTAAGTGACCTAATTTGACAATGTGTGAAACATAAAGCTATATTTGTATTTGGTGAAATAATTTTGAACGTGTGAACAAACTTTTTGAAAAATGGTGGACAAAATTTGTATTTAGTGAACTAAATCTAAAAATTGGTACACAGAATATATATTAGATTAACTAAATTTGAAATGGGTGAAATAAAATTAAAAAAACTAATTTTAAATGTTGTGAACTATGTTTGAAAAATGGGTGCACTGATTTTAAATTGGGTGAACTATATTTGTATTTGTGACCTAATTTGGAAAACATGTGAACAAAATTAGAATTAGGTGAAATAAGTTTGAAAATTCGTGCGCAAAATTTTGTGTTGCCAAACTAATTTGAAAATGGGTTATCAATTTTGAACTGGATGAACTAAATTCGAAAATAGTGACTTATATTTGAAAAAAAGTTCAGGAGTTTTAAAAAGTTCAAAGATTGAAGAACGCACATGGATTTTGAAAAGTTCATCGATTTCGTGAAATTGGAAAAAAGATCACAAATTAGAGAAAAGTTTATGAGTTTCCAACTTTCGTGCATTTCAAATAGTACATGAATTTGAAAAGTTCTCGAGTTTAAAAACGATCATGAATATGAAAAAAACTTCACAGACATTCAAAGAGGTTCGTAAACGCGAAAAAGCTCACAAAATTCAGAAAAAGTTCTTTTATTTGAGAAAATTCACGAATTGGAAAAGCTCATAATTTCAAAAAAGTTTGCAAAATGAAAAAGTTCGCAACTTTGAAAAAATTTCACAAACTTTTGAAAAGTTCATGAATTTGCAAAAACTGTTCGAAATTTAAAAAATTCACTTAATAAAATGAAAAAAAGAAGAAAACAAAAAGGAAAGATATAAAGGAAACTAAAAAGAAAACAAAAACAAAAACAAAAAAAGGTTCATGGATTTGAAAAAGGTTCACAAGTTTGGAAAAAATCATGAATTTGAAAAAAATCATGAATTTGAAAAAAGTTCATGAGGAAAAATGTCCATGAATTGTAAATGTCTGTGAGTTTTAACAAAGTTTGGCAATTTTTGGAAAGGTTCAAGAATTTGAGAAAAAATTGCGAATTAAGAAAAGAAAAAAACTAGTTGAAAAAGGAAAAGGATAAAAATGAGAAAGAAAAGTTGGCCAAAGAAAATAAAATAAAACAAAAAAAATAAATCCAGATCACATGCGGACAAAAAAGTGGAAAGAGAAGCAAGTGGGCACACGGCGTTAGGTTGTCCAAGTCGGTTATTGTGTCTCGTAACATCACGGTTGGAGTAAAAAAACTAATCATCAAGGTTGGGGTTCTAAAACCCTCGCCGCTTGATTATTCTTTTGAATGGTAAAAAAAAGAGGAAAAAGGGCGGCCAGCTTCTCAAAAAACAAAAACAGAAAATGGCGCCTGAAGCGCCTAATAGGGATTGGTTGGGTTTTTTTTTCACGTGGTGAGACCTCTTGTCCGCATATGCTATGTATCACTCGTAGCGAGCAGGTCGGTCGCGTCGCCTGCGCGATATGGCTCTGGCCTAGCGACCATTGGCAGAGCTAGGGATCGAACCTCACACCTATCTTTTTTCTTTTTTCCTTTTAAATTTTGGTTTATATAGTTTTAGGTTGAAATAATTTAGGAATTGAAAAAACTTGTGATTAAAAAAGTGTTCATGAACTCAATTTTTTTTCACAAAGTCAAAAATATTTGTGAATTTGGAAATATTCATGAATTCAATTTAATATTAAAGAATCCAAAGATTGTTTGCAGAGTCAAAAAAATTTAAGAATTTGAAAATGTTCATGACAAAAAGAATCAAGAACTCATAAAAAATAATGAATTCTACTCATGTTAAAAAAATCGCTAACTAAAAAAAAGGTTCATGAATTCAATTATTCTTCATTAATATAAGAAATTTAACAAATCAGAAAAAATGTTGGCGGATTCGAAAATGTTCCTGAAAGTTAAAAATGTTCGAATCTGAGAAATGTGCACGAATTGATTTTTTTATTGACTTGGAACATGCTCATAGATTTGAATTTCTTTCATGAATATAAAAATATATTCATGAGTTAAATTATGTTCACGGAAAATATTAATTAATTTGAAAAGATAAAGTAAAAAAATACAAACAAACAAAAAAGAAACAATGAAGCAAAAGAAAAACCATTCGAAAGTTGGAATAAAAAAACGATGGGACAAACAACAAAAACAAATGGAACCTTGCTATAACAACAAGAAAGTTCTAGACCCCAGACCCGTTTCCAAGAATGTTTACGAAAACATCTAAATGTTCAAGGATACAAATGTTCTCGGGTTTAAAACTATTAGTGGATTCAAAAATTCACAATTCAAAAGTATCTTGAATTTGAAAATGTCCATGAAGTTGAAACCCAGAAAAACATGAAAAAGGAAAAACGTAATTAAAAAAAATGAGAAAGATAAAAAAAGGATATAAATGAGACAAGAAAAACTCTGAAAAGAAATGTGTGACGTTATGAGTTGGGCGAGCAAGCGTGGAAACTAATTTGTACTTTTCCCGAGAGGGAAACACCTAAAAAAGGAGGAAAACAAACATGCTATGGGCTGGCCCAAGTCGGTGGTCTCGATTGGAGAACAACAGTTACTGCTCAGAGTAAGTGATTAATTTGAAATCTAAGAGTGAGTCATCAAACCTACATGGTCTGATTGTGGCACCTACGACGCCACCAGTCAACCATTTACTTTTTCCAGATGACAGTCTGCTGTTTTTAGGGCAAATAGTATGGGTGCTACGGAGGTGCACCAAGCCTTGGATGCTTATTGTCAAGCTTCGGGACAACGCATAAATTATGATAAGTCCTCGATTTATTTCAGCAAAGGGGTTCCTGATAGTGTTCGCCAGCAAATCAAAGGTCTACTCCAGGTGCCCAATGGAGCTTTGAACGAGAAGTATCTTGGTATGCCAAGCGATATAGGAACATCTAAGAATGGGGCCTTCAAGTATTTGAAAGATCGGTTGTGGAATAAAGTTCAGGGATGGATTGAGAAAACCTTGTCTATGGCAGGTAAGGAAGTATTGGTGAAGGCGGTTGCCCAAGCAGTACCGGTCTATTCAATGTCTTGCTTTAAACTACCAAGAGGGCTGTGTGAGCATTTGAACATGTTGATTAGAAAGTTTTGGTGGGGAAGCAAGAATGGTCAGCGTAAGCCCCATTGGGTGTCATGGAAGGCAATGACACAACCCAAAAACATGGGTGGCTTGGGTTTTAAAGATTTTGAACTTTTTAACTTGGCTATGCTAGCTAAGCAAGCATGGAGGATTTTGCAAAATCTTGATTCACTGAGTGCTCGTATCCTCAAAAGTGTCTACTTCCCGGCTTCTGCTTTCCTGGACGCTGTCCTAGGAAGTCACCCGAGCCAAATTTGGAGGGCTGTGATCGAAGGGAAAGATGTATTGAAACAGGGACTGATCAAACGAATCGGCAATGGCGAATCAACTAATATCTGGAATGAAAATTGGTTGCCACGAACAGAGATGATGCGACCGTATGGAAGTAGAGTTACAAACCCGCCTGTCTAGGTCGCAGAACTAATTGACGCCACCTCCGCTACCTGGGACAGTGAAAGGATATCACAACTGTTTCTGCCGATGGATGTGCCTTTCATACTGGGTATACCTCTTTGTACAAGGAACATGGGTGACTTCTGGTGTTGGCACTATGAAAAAATTGGTTCTTTCACAGTCCGGTCAGCATATGCCATGTTGGTTTCTACCAGAAGAAGAAGGGAGGCATGGCTTGAAGAAACTGGGTCTTCGAGTGCGGACCATGATGGCAGCACGTGGAAATCGTTATGGACAACAAAAGTACAAGGCAAAGTACGGATGTTTTTGTGGAGACTTGCGAGGCAATCTCTGCCAACTGAGGATGTCAGATCACATAGAAATATGTCAACGACAAGCTCGTGCGGTTTGTGTGGAGCACAGGATTCCTGGCGGCACTCGTTGTTGGAATGCGCTTCAGCAAGATGTGTTTGGGCCCTAGCTGATGTTGAACTATCTGAACAAGTGAGTATCTCAACAGAACCGAATGCTAAACACTGGCTCTTCATGATGATGGAAGTACTTTCGCATTCTGCCTTTGTAAAGCTTTCAGTAACCCTCTGGGCTATATGGTGGGCTCGTCGGCAAGCAATTCATGAACGAATTCTCCAAAGTCCTTATGCTACTCAAGGTTTTGTTGATAAGTTCTTAGGGGAGCTGGAGAATATTGGTACTAGCAAACCAAATGGTACCATGAGGGGAACAGCAAACACAAATGCCACAGCCTCTACCCGACCTAGGGCACCACCAGCAGGCTTTGCCAAAATCCATGTCGATGCCGGAGTTGCACGGCACAACAGGGGAGGAATAGCGGCGGCAATCTGCAGGGATGATAGTGGCAATTACCTGGGCAGCTCAGCTTTGGTAATCCCAGGAGTGTGTGATGTGGCGACTTTGGAAGCTCTCGCTTGCCGGGAAGCACTCGCGCTCGCTGAAGATCTGCATATTCATCAGTTTATCATAGCTTCAGATTCAAGAGAAGTGATCAATGACATAAACAAAAGCTACAGAGGGAAGAATGGTGCGATCATCTCAGAGATTAACCTCCGAGCTTCTGGTTTCAATTGTTCTTTTACTTTCGAAGGCCGGCAGTCGAACGACGATGCCCATAGAATAGCTAGATTATCACTTTACAGCAGGGGCGCCATCTTTGGCTTGTTTATCCCCATGCGAATTGTATTCCACAAACTGTGGCTTTTGATCAATAAAGTTTGGTCTTACCCCTCAAAAAGTGATATATATATCAATTATCCCTTGTTGGACGCTTCCTATTTGGCGCTTCAGACACCCCAGTGTTTTTGCAAATGGACACCTGAAGCGCCCGTGACCCATCCAACGCGTCTTTTCTGTGTTTTAATAAAAAAAAGTTGTTTGCGAATCGAACCAGGGAGCTCCCTCATTGAGGTAAGCTGGTATAACCACCACGCCACCCAACGGGATGTGGTAAAGTTCAGATTTTCTTTCTTTTCTGTTTTTCCTTTTTCCCTTCTTTGTTTTCTTTTTTTTCTTCCGGGTTCGATGAATTGTTTGCAAAATCGATGAACTATTTTTTTTGAAATTTGATGAAATTTTTGAAAATTGATGAACTTTTTTTTTCAAAATTCATGAACTTTTGTCCAAAGTTGATGAATTTTTTTAATGATGAAAATAATTCAAATTCGATGAACTATTTTTCAAACCCAGCAAACATTTTTCCATTTCAATGAACTTTTTTTCAAATCGATGAACTTTGTTTCAATTTTGATGAACTTTTTTGCAAAATCGATGAGCTGTTTTCAAATTTGGTGAAAGTTTTTTCAAAATCAAAGGATTTTTTTAAAACTCATAACTTTTTTCAAAATCGATGATTTTTTTCTTATTTGGATTTTTTTAAAATTCCGGATATTTCGAATATTTGAAATTTTCCAATTCATTATTTTCTTTAAATCTGTGAACTTTTCTCAAAATCGTATTTTTTTGCAGAAGTCAACTGCTCAAATGGTCCATGTCACCTGGTCAACAGGTTAGCTGTACAAAAATTAAACAAGAGCGACGAGCAAACGAAGGAAAGAGTGACCTGCGAGCGAAGTGTTTTATTGGCCCGGCCCAAGTGAAGCCCTGTGGGCTCCAGTTTCTTGACCGGGCGCCTGAAGCACCGATTAGGAGGTCCCCTCCTGTTGGGACAGCCAGGTAGGGCGAGGCAATGTCTGTAAGTAAGGGAAATGGGCTGGCCCATTCTGGACCGAGGGATTTTTTCTCTCTTTTATTTTTAATATATTTTCCTAAAGAAACCGGGTTTTTTTTTCTGACATAAATATTTAAATCCTATTAAAAATATTAAAAAATAATTAAGAAAAATTCGGTACAAGTTTAAAAAGTTTGGTGTATACTGAAAATATGTTTATCTTATATTAAAAATAACTGTATATTAAAAATGTTTAGTGTGTATTGGAAAATGCTCAACGAGAATTAAAAAATTATTTTGTGTGTATTAAAAAAATTCATCGTATACTACAAATTTTTAGTGTATATTCAAAAAAATCATCATATATTAAAGAGTTGTTGTGTATTATGAAATTATTTATCATGTGTTATAAAAAGGGAAAATAAAGAAAAATAAAAACCCTAAGGTAAATAAAAAAGAATGAAAAGACCGTGAAAGAACTGCAAAGAAAAAACAAAACAAAACTAGAAATGAAAGTGGGAAAAACCCTATAGTGAAGAAATGACAACGCGTGACAAAAAGGGCGTGCCCACCTCGCTTGCTTGTGAGCGGTGCCTCCGCTATTTGCCACTCACGGATGACACATAGGATCTGTCTCACACGGCAACTGCGTGACTTGCCTAACGGCTAAGGCCTATTTGGAGATGGGAGTTCGGTATTCACCAGATGTGAGTTGAGCTCGCTGGCCGCGGTCGTGTTCCAAAACTCGAGTGCTAACGTATTGCATGCACCACTGAGTGCATGTAGATGGGTTACGGCCTGTTTGGTTGCTTGCGCTAGCCTCATATAAGCCCGCTGGATGCAAATTTGACCATTTGATTGTCTGTTTTCACAGTTTCACCCGGATCGCACGGACTTGAAAAAAATCTCACAGCCAGGCCCATGATTCAGCAGTTCCTCCCATCCAGACTCACGCGTGCATAGGAGTGGAACATGGCGCCAAGTTCGTGTGCGTCCGCGAAAATGGTGAGAGGAATTGGGTCACCTCCGACCGAATCGGATGCCCTATTTAACCCCCGTTGACTCACTTCTGATTTCCCCACCACCATTTCACCCCTTCGCACTCTCCGTCGAGAGAGAATTCATGAACGACTAGCTGGTAAGCGGCACATCTTCTCTGGTCGATAGTAAACGACGACGGTGCTTTGACATCCCCTATTCTCCGACGAGTTCTGCATCAACTCCCTGCTCCCCGATGGCTCTAAGTTCTATCACCCCCCCTCTCTACTCATTGTAGCTTACGTCTATGATCATGTACTGGGGATAGATCTATGAGTGTCGATCTATGACCATGTGTTCTCGTGGTAGATATTGGTCACGGATTGCTAGAACGGCAATCGGATTTTATGATGTTCATTTTTCTTATCTTGACATGTGCAATTTTATTATAGGTGCTTTCGCATTTTTAGTAATTAGACCATGGCAAATTTATTAAGTATACCATGGCGGTTTCAATTTTCGGTAGCATGGCATTTATATTCTTCAAAGCATGTCAATTTTATTAATTAGACTATGGTAATTTTTTTGAGCTTCCATAGTAATTTTAGTAATTAGGCCATGACATTTTTATTTAAGTACACCATGGCATACTTAATTTAGGTAGCATGTCATTTTTATTTCTTTAGAGCATGGAATTTTCAGTAAATAAACCATGGCAATTTTATTTTATGTAGCATGAATTTTTTTGTTCTTTAGAGTATGGACATTTTATTAATTAGCAATGCCCAATTTTTCTTTGTCTTATAATTTTTTTATTTAGATGATATATTGTGATTTTAGAATTGTGTTAGCTTACCATTTTTGGTACTATCACATGGCATTTTTGTATTGGTCCATGGCAAAAATAAAGAAAAAGTATCCATGGCAAATGTTCCATATGATTCATGTCAATATTTAAAGATTTTTTGTGTTTGTACACATGGCAATGTTTTTCAAAAATAGTTTCCCATGGAAAATCGTAAATAATTATTCCTATGAATATTTTTAGGAATGTTTTCAATATTCCCCATGGCAAATTGGTGATTTTTTCCAAACATGATGAATACAAAATTCATCCTTGTGCTAAGTAAAACTTTTTTCAACAAGTTGCCATGTGGCCATTTATGATTTTTTTCCAACAATTTGCCTTTGTGATGGCATTTTCTATTTGCACTTTGTTATATTTTACATCCATGCAAGCATAGGTTGGTTTGCCTTAGCGACTACTTGTCGTTGTGGAGGGGGAGGGGGTCACTACGAGGGTTTCTCACAACGAATGATTTAGTTCGCTCGATTGCTCCTCTTGGTGCGAACCGTTGAGCACATATTGTTGCATGTATAGATTGTTTCTTGTACATCAAACCCACCTCTATTTATTTGTATAGATTGAGGTAGAGGATCAAATTATACATTATATATATACGTGCATATTGCACCGATCGACATATCCTGCATTACCACAACTCTCTACATGGTATCAGTTACCGCGATCTAACCTAGGTTCCGCTCCCTCGCATCGCCGCCGCACCCTCCTGCAGCCGCCGCGTGATAACCCACAAGTATAGGGAATCGCAACAGGTTTCGAGGGTACAGTATTCAACCCAAATTTATAGATTCGACACAAGGGGAGCCAAAGAATATTTGTAAGTATTAGCAGTTGAGTTGTCAATTCAACCACTCCTGAAGATTAAATATCTACAACAAAGTGATCAGTAGCACAGTAATATGATAGTTTTAATGGTAGTGGTAAGAGTGATAGCAGCGGTAACAGTGATAGCAGTGATTTTGTAGCGGTTGTAACAGTAGCAATAGCAATAGTAACTTAGCAAGAACAATATGTGGAAAAACTTGTAGGCATTGGATCGGTGATTGCGTTGGATGATATTCATCATATAAAATTCATAACCTAGGGCAACACAGAACTAGCTCCAGTTCATAAATATAATATAGGCATGTATTCCGTAAATAGGCATATGTGCTTATGGAAAAAGAACTTGCATGACATCTTTTGTCCCACTCTCCTGTGACAGCGGGGCCCATAAGGAAACTAAGGGATATTAAGGCCTCATTTTAATAAAGAACCGGAACAAAGCATTAGCACATAGTGAATACATGAACTCCTTAAACTACGGTCGTCACCGGAAAGTATCCCGATTATTGTCACCCCGGGGTTTACGGATCATAACACATAGCAGGTGCATATGACTTGCAAGATCGGATCACGAATATAGATATAATGGTGAAAACATAAACGGTTCAGATCCGAAATCATGGCACTCGGGCCCTAGTGATAAGCATTAAGCATGGCAAAGTCATAGCAATATCAATCTCAGAACATAGTGGATACTAGGGATCAAGCCCTAACAAAACTAACTCGATTACATGATGAATCTCATCCAACTCCTCACTGACCAGCAAGCCTACGAAGGGATTACTCACTCCCGGTGGGGAGCATCATGGAATTGGTGATGAAGGAGGGTTGTTGATGACGAAGACCGAAGATTTCCCTCTCCGGAGCCCAAAACGGGCTCCAGATCTGGCCTCCCGACGAAGAACATGAGGTGGTCGCGGCTCCGTATCGTGAAACGCGATGAAACTTCCTCTCCAGTTTTTTTCTTCGAAAATAGGATTTCATAGAGTCGAGATTAGGGTCAGCAGAGCCACGAGGGCCCCACCAACCACTAGGGCGCACCAGAGGGGGGCGCCCTGGTGTCTTGTGGGCAGCCAGGGGTCCCCCTCCAGTTGGTCCTCGTTCCAATTTTTTTTTATATTCGAAAATAATTCTCCAGAAAGTTTCGTCCAGTTCTGAAAACTTTTATTTCTGCACAAAAACAACACGATGGTAGTTCTGCTGAAAACAGCGTCAGTCCCGGTCAGTTTCATTCAAATCATGCAAATTAGAGTCCAAAACAAGAGCAAAAGTGGTCAGAAAAGTAGATACGATGGAGACGTATCACCGCGCCACCGCCACCGCCGCACCCTGCCGCCGCTGCTGCGCCTTCCTCTTCAAGCCGCCGCCACACCCCCCTACAACCGCCGCTTCCTTCTCCACTTCCCCACGCCACCGCTACTCTCCAACACAGTCGTGCCCCCTTCCCTCTTTGCTCCCACCCGAAACCCTAACTACCCCTAGCCGTCACCATGTCATCCAACTCCTCCCTCTCCACTTCTAGCAATCCCTTCGCCGACCCTGACCCCACCGACATCCGCGACATGAACACCTTCGAGCGTGTTCCCGTTCATCTCGACCAACACGACTCCATGTACTATGCCTGGAAGACCTACTTCTCCCTCGTGTTTCGGGAGTTCAATCTCCTGGATCATGTTGATGGCTCCATTGACTCGCGTGCCATGCGCAGTCACTCCGAGTGGACCGCCATTGACGCCACGCTCATCCGGTGGGTTTATCTCACCATCTCGAAGGACTTGTTTCACACGGTCATGAGCGATGGTGATGATGCGCGCACCGTGTGGACGAAGCTCAGTGGACTCTTCACCCACAATCGCCTCCAATGTCGCGTTTTTTTACAGCAAGATTTTCTGGGTGTCATCCAGATGATACATCCATTCATGATTACTGTTGGCGCCTCAAGACCCTCTCTAACGAGCTTCATGACATCGGTGCGAAGATTGATGATGATCTCCTTCTCAGGACACTCACCGCCGGCCTCAGTGAGGACTTCGGCAACGCCGCGGCCAACCTCACCTTGATGCCGGAACCCTCGTTCCCCAAGTTCGTCGCCTATCTACGCTTGCAGGAGCGTCGAATGCAGCAGGTCAAGACTCGGGCGACGCACACCGCCCTCGCCGCCGGCACCTCCCGGGGCGGTCCTCCTCCGTCGCCGCCTGCCTTCCCGCAGTGTGGCACCCTGCTCCACCTCACTAGCAGCAGCATGCGGTTATCCTAGCCACAATATGCGGCGCCTCCTCCTCCTTTCCAGCAGCCATCGATTGTTCCTATTGATCACCGTTGTGGCGGCAAACAAGGTGGCCGCAAGCTGCAGCAGCAGCACAACGGCGGGGCCCTGCACCAGCGACAACCCACGCGGCCGTGGTCATGTGGGTTTAACCCATGGACTAGCGCCGTACATGCATACACCCTGCCAGTCCCCCGTGTGCCGGCTCCGAGCATCCCCGGTCCTCGTCCAGCGCCTCAACAGGCATGAGCAGGCATATCTCGCCATGCCTTAGCCGCATGGAGGGCAGTCGCAAGGAGGGTACTTCCACCCCCACTGCCACAAGCCGGTGCCTGCCTCTCCTACATGGCGCTCCCGCAGCCACTGATGCCGTGGGATCCATCTCTCCTAGCTCCCTCCACACCGCTCCCTCGCCCAACAACTACACCGGCGGCGGTGACTGGTATACGGACATCGAGGCCACTGCCCACATGTTCTCCAACCCTAGTAATCTTGCCTCCTTTCATCCCGTCACCACTTCTACTCGCATCACCGTCGGTGACGGTTCATTGCTTCCTAATACTCATGTTGGGCATGCCACTTTTTCGTCTAATTCTAAGCCATTATCACTTTCTAACATTCTTGTTTCACCTTCACTCAAAAAAATCTTATTTTTGTTTGGTCTTTTCCTCGTGAAAATCCTGTAACTGTTGAATTTGTCGAACTTGGTTTTTGTGTCAAGGATGCTCGAGCTAGGATGGTGCTCCACCATTGTGACAGCCCTAACGAGCTCGACCTGGTCCACCCTTCATCCTCCACCACCACCGCCCCCGCCACCCTCTCCATCGGTGTAGATCTTTGGCATGCTCGTTTGGGTCACCCCAACCAGGTCACACTTCGTCATAATCTCAAGAGTTTCAATTTCAGTTGTAATAAGATTGATGAACATACTTTTCATGCATGTCGCGTCGACAAACATGTTAGACTTCCGTTTCATAACTCCTCCACCATTGCATCATATCCTTTCCAGTTGATTCACAGTGATGTGTAGACCTCCCCGGTTGCAAGTAACACATGCTATCTTTATTATCTTGTCATCTTAGACGATTATTCTCACTATGTGTGGACTTTTCCCTTACGGTGCAAGTCGGATGTGCTTCTCACTTTGACAGCCTTTTACTTATATGTCACTATGCAGTTTGGTTGTCCCATTCGTGTAGTTCAAACCGACAATGGAAAAGAGTTTGACAATCTCGCCATCCGCAATTTACTTGCCCACCATGGTACTGTTTTTCGTCTCACCCGCCGTATACTTTGCAACAAAACGACCGCGGTAAGTGTGTTCTTCGCACTCTCAATGATTGCGTCCATATGCTGCTTTTCCATGCTAACATACCACCTCGGTTCTGGCCAGATGCTCTTGCCATAGCATCTCTTCTTCTCAATCTCCAGCCATCATGTCATCCTCGATGGAACTATACACCACATCACCTCCTTTTCGGGAATCCACCTTCTTATGATGAGTTACGTGCCTTCTAGTGTCTCTGTTATCTTAGCATCGCCGCTACCACCCCACATAAGCTTGCACCTTGCTCTCTCACATGCATCTTCATAAGCTATCCACCAAACACTAAGGGTGTGTTTGGTAGGGTGCATGGAGGGTGCATGAGGGCAAAATTTTCCAATCTGACCCACTTTTGCTTGTTGGTAGGGTGCAATGGCTCACCTGGGCTATGCCCAAATGATGCAAAAAGGGCCCTCGGCCATGCCCATCTCATGCACCCCTAAAAAATTCTAGGCTTCCAGAAAATGTTCAGAATTTTAAAATTTATTTAAAGTTTCAAAAATGTTTAGAATTTCAAATTATGTTTAAATTCTGAATAAAAGTTTAGAATTTCAAAATATATTTAAATTTTTGTTCATGTTTTTTCGATTTTGTTCACCATTCAAAATATTATTTGAAATTCAAAATTGTTCAGTATGTCTAAACACATGCATGCTACCAAACAAAGTCTCAGCTCAGCATGTCTCAGCGCATGCACCGCTGCCAAACAACAGCAAATGTATGGACTCAGCATGTCTACACTCAGCATGTATCAAAACCAGAGGAGAACAACTAGGCTAGGTCCATACGTGCTACCAAACACACCCTAAAGGCTACCGATGCTACGATGCTCTCTCCCATCGCGTTTTCACTTCACGACACGTTTACTTTGACGAGAAGGTTTCCTCATTTCAGTAGGTACCTCCGGCTGCTCCTTCATCGTTGTCGCCGGCCACCAACGACTCTTTGTCGGGCTCGTCTCCGAGGCACACGCGGGCTGCCCTTGGCCCGCCCCCTAGCTTCCCGGCGCACCCTACAGTAGGTGGCGTTGGCGCACCTGTAACTGCTCCAGGGGCCTTCTTGCCTGGCTCGGGCGGCTCGTCTGCCTCTATAGCCGGCTCAGCCAGCCCCTCGCCCGCCTCTACAATCGGCTCGGCCGGGTCGGTCGGCCCGTCGCCCGTCTCCTCGGCTGGCCTGGCAGGCTCGACTGGCCCCTCCATCGACATGCCGGCCTCTACTGACTTCGCTGCAACGGGGCCTTCGTCGCCTCCTTCTCCCGTCGCACCAACTCCACTGGCTCGTCAGAATATGACCCATGCTCGGGCGAGTATACATTGCCCGAGCACCCGGTACACGACCAACAAGTACCTGCTTACGGTCGTACCATCCTCGCCGTCGCCTCCCCTCTTCCCTCGCCAGCTCGAGCAGCTCTTGGTGATCCTCACTGGCTTGCTGCCACACAAGAGGATTTTGACACTCTTTATCCCAACCGGACATGGCAACTTCGTTCTGCGGCCTTCCCACGCCAACGCCATCAGTGGCAAGCGGGTCCTTCATCACAAGACTCGTCCCAACGGTTCCCTCGAGCGCTACAAGGCTCATTGGGTGGTCCGTGGTTTTCAACAGTGTGTAGGCATGGACTTCATTGACACCTTTGTCCTCGTTGTCAAGCCTGGCACGATTCGTGCAGTTCTCCAGTTGGCGGTCTCTCATGCCTAGCCAGTGCATCAGTTGGATGTCTCCAATGCCTTCCTGCACGGTCATCTTGCAGAGCAGGTCTTTTATCAGTAGCCCACTGGATTCGTCGATGCCAACCATCCGGATCATGTGTGCCTACTCTCCTGTTCTCTCTACGGGCTTAAGCATGCGCCACGGGCGTGGTACCTGCATATTGCGGCATTCCTCCAGTAGCTTGGGTTTCGGTCCACCCGCTCCGAGGCCTCACTGTTCGTCTACCATCAGGGTGCTGCTACTGCATACCTTCTGCTCTATGTCGACGACATTATCCTGCTGGGGTCCTCCACTAAGCTTCTTCACCAGCTCACAGCTCTCCTTCATGACGAGTTTTCCCTCAAGGATTTGGGACCCTGCATTACTTCCTCAACATCAAGGTCGTCTGGCGCCCTGATGGGTTCTTTTTGCATCAACAGAAGTACGCCCATGAGTTACTCGAGCGAGCCAGCATGCTTAACTGCAAGCCCGCCCCACGCCTGTCAACACTAAGGCCAAGGTCTCTTCTTTGGAGGGCTCTTCTGCGGCTGACGCCGCATTCTACTGCTCCATCATTGACGCCTTGCAATACCCCACGCTCACACGCCCAGATCTGCATTATGTTGTTCAGCAGTTGTGCCTTCACATGTGTTGGTGCAATATCTGCCTACCTTGTGTTTTGGAGATTGTTGACAGAAAAAGGTATGGACTAATTTGTTTGCTAGTGCATACAGGAGAAAAAGTCCATATACAACCGAAGAACATGCTGTCTCCAGTGCTGAGTTCCAGGAACTTCACCGAAGTACATTTGCGTTGCAGAGAAGAATGAACTATGGTTTTTAAAGTGATAGAGTCAAGAAGATTGATGAGAAGAAATCGACCCCTCGAAAATTTACTGTTGAAGCAAAGCTTTTGTTTCGGTACCGTCGTCCGAAGAAATTAACTACAGTGAAGAAAGTCAAAGACACAGTGAAGACTTCGTATTCATTTGGTTGTTCTTCTTCTGTTCTTTTGAGTCATAGGACCTCTGTACTATTAAGAGGGGTATAGTTTCTCGATGCTTAGATCCGTTGTGATGCTTAGCCAAAACCTATGAAAGTTGCGAGAGAAATCTCTTTGTGCTCCGAGCAAATACTCGTCAGTAAGAGACTGAGTTCTTCTTCGCTGCGAGAGATTTGCCTCAGACTGAGGAGTAAGCATTTCTTGCACCGCAAGAAATAGTACCGTTGTGCTCAAATCCGACCGTTGGAATCATGTCGTTCGGCCATTGGCTGAGCCCGATGTCTAATTTGGTCATTTGCCTTCAGGGAAGGCTGCGGCTATAAATAGCCACCGCGCTCCAACATTGTCCATTGGCTGCTCCATTTGAGATTTCTGAGAAGATTGTTTTGAGCAACCCCTCTCCGAGTGATTTGAGTTTAAAATCCACCTCGAGAAAAATCAAGAGCCCAAACTTAGACGGTGGTTTAGCATCACAATAGTTCTGAGTAAGAGTTCTTGTACCTATTACTCTTGAGAGCTGTGCACTCTCTAGACGGATAGGTTTCGACTTCGAGTGATGAAGAGTTGTTGTCTTCACTGAGCCTGATCTTCAGCAACCAAGAGTGATCATGGTTTCGCGAAGGCCGACCGAAGGTTTGGAGATCGCCGACAAGGATCTACCACGAGTGAAATCAACCTGAGTCTGATCAGCTCTATGTTGAAGGAGAATAGGGTGAAGTGAGTTTATCTTCCATGTTGAGTCACAACCCCTCCAACCAGACGTAGCCCTTTGGCAGAGGGTTGAACTGGTCTACCAAATCTCTTTGTCGCCATCGAGCACAACTGGTTATTTCTATTCTATTGCATTTCATTCAGTAGTTCTTATTCGTGCTCTGTGCTGATAGTTTATCTTGATCAGTCAGTACTATTGTCATCATACCGCGTGTTTGTATTCTACCCTGTTCTGTCATCTCCTATATCTATTTGTTACCATCTTGTACCTCTGGTTTACTTGTGAAATTTGTGAGTAACTTTCTATTCGGTCTCAGTTATGTTGTGTCTTGTTTTGTTACATCTATTTGCTTGTTGCATAACCCTCATGGCTATTAAACTAGTAATCCATCAAGCTCGCACTGTTGTGAATGCTTTTCTCGAAGAATATGCTTCCGACAAAGATAGTTGATTCATTACATTTCCTTTGACACCCTATTCTGCTGCTGTGATTGGGTTAAGTTTCAAAGCTTTTGAAATAAAATGTGAATCTCCCATTCACCCCCTCTGGTCGATATACTCTCAGTCCACACAATTGGTATCAGAGCAGGTACTCCCTGTCTCTGTTTATTAAAGGTCTAATGTTCTTGGAGTTTTAAGTATGTCGTTTGCAAGTAGATCCTTGCACTCTGAAAGGTTTCCTATCTTCGATGGAAATGACTATCTATACTAGAAGGAACGAATGAGAATCAGAATACAAGCTGTCAACTATGATCTGTGGCAGATTGTGGAAGATGGCTACACCATTCAGCAACGAGATCATCTGACTTCCTATGATAAGAAAATCTACAGTTGGATGCTCAAGCTAAAGATATCATCTGCGGTAGTCTATCAAAAGACATATTCTTTCGGTTCCACATGCTAAACACAGCAAAGCAGATTTGGGATGCTCTCAACAGTGCTCATGAAGAATTTATCGCCCAATCAGATCCTCACACTAAAATGCTTCAAGCTATGTTCACTGGATTCAGAGGACTGCGTAAGGAAAGTGTCATGGAACTTACTGATCGATTGACAAACATTGTCGAAAGATAACATCAGCTAGGACTAAATGATATCACCGATAGAGATGTAGTCAACAAGCTTCTGAGCGCACTTGATGAATCCTTCGATGCCATTGTGTCTAATATCAAACAAAGACCTGACTATGAAGAGATTCACTATGTTGAGGTCATGACACTGCTGTCTATTCATGAAGAAAATATGGAGCTAGAAAATTCTAATCAAGAACCTTCTTCGGAAAGTGAAGGAGAATCCTCTCACACTATGGCAGTTCAGAAGAAGAAGAGGATGTCGAGAATCAACACACCATCACCAGAGAGCTAGAGATGCTCACTCAGACGCTAAGTGATCTAAAAGGCACAATCTCTATCTCACAAACAATGATGAGCCTGAATCATCTAGAAGAAGATTGCCTCTGAAAGACATGAAGTGCTTCAAGTGCAAGTTATACGGCCATGTCATCGCCGATTGCCCTGGTTGGGAAGGAAAACCTAGCAGCAGATGGAAATAGCTTCACTGCAGCGGTTTTACTCGAATGGATCGTCATACTAAGCTCTCGAAAGAAATTGCTACTTCGTCATCTTCTTCTACGAGACCAGTCACTGGCGTGAAGGCTAGAGCAATCATCGAATCAAATATGAAGAGGATGTCACGGCTAAATAGAACATATGCGGACTTGACAGTGGATTCTGAAGAAGAAGCCACGAACACTGAATCAGATGGTGAAGAATTCTACAAAAAGATTGGTGGAAGTAAATGCATATGTTGGTATTGAATCATCAAAGAACTTCAGCGAATCAGATACTGATGAAGATGCTTCAAGTAGTGATGATTCAAGCATTGATGAAAAAGTCGCTTTATGTCTCATGGCAAAATCATCAAAGGATCAGGTATTATCAAAACATCTAAGATCCATGAATGAATATTCACCTGAATATATTTCATATGCTAAGTTGGTCAAGATTGCAAAATCTCAACATGACGAACTTGAAATGCTTGAAATAAATCTCAGGAAAACTAAAGGATTACTGGTCGAAGAGATGGAGAAGAATCAAAAGTTGATTGAAGAGCAAGATGCTTTTTCATCAACTGTTGATAATCTCACCACTCGATATGATTCACTTTCAGCTAACTACGAGGATTTATCAAATGAACTCCTCAACAGGAATCAGGAACTAGTGTCACTGAAAGAGTCTCATAACGAGCTGGTTTTAGAGAAAGCTTCTCTCTTCGCCGAGCAATCTATTCAAATTCCTGATGGATTTGAACCCTGATACGTCTTCAACGTATCTATAATTTATGAAGTATTCATGTTGTTATATTATCTATCTTGGATGTTTAATGGGCTTTATTATACACTTTTATATGATTTTTGGGACTAACCTATTAACCTAGAGCCCAGTGCCAGTTTCTGTTTTCTCCTTGTCTTAGAGTATCGCAGAAAAGGAAAACCAAACGGAGTCCAATTGACGTGCAATTTGACGGAGATCATTTTTGGACCAGAAGAAGCCCACGGAGTACCGGAAGTAGGCCAGAAGAGTCCTGGGCTGCCCACGAGGGTGGGGGGCGCGCCCACCCCCTAGGGAGCGCCCCCTGCCTCGTGGACAGCCCGGAAACCCCCCTGACGTGAAATCAACACCAACACCTCTCATATATACCCAAACTTCCAGAAAGAAACCTAGATCGGAAGTTCCGCCGCCGCAAGCCTCTGTAGCCACGAGAAATCAATCTAGGCCCTCTCTGGCACCCTGCCGGAGGGGGCCATCATCACCGGAGGCCATGGAGGAGGATCCCGAAGGGGCCATCATCACCATGAAGGCCAAGGACCAGAGGGGGGAGGCCATGAAGGAGGAAGCACAAGGGGGAGAACCTCTCCTCCTCTCTCTCGGTGGCGCCGGAGTGCCATCGGGAGGGGAATCATCGCCGCGGTGATCGTCTTCATCAACATCACCATCATCATCACCATCCTCATCTATTTTACGCGGTCCACTCTCCCGCACCCTGCTGTAATCCCTACTTGAACATGGTGCTTTATGCCAGATATTATGATCCAATGATGTGTTGTCATCCTATGATGTTTTGAGTAGATATCTTTTGTCTTTGGGTTGATTGATGATCTGGATTGGTATGAATTGTATGTTTTACTTTGATGCTGTCCTATGGTGCCCTCCGTGTCGCGCAAGCGTGAGGGATTCCCGCTGTAGGGTGTTGCAATACATTCATGATTCGCTTATAGTGGGTTGGTGAGTGACTGAAACACAAACCCGAGTAAGAGGGATTGTTGCGTATGGGAATAAAGAGGACTTGATGTTTTAATGCTATGGTTGGGTTTTACCTTAATGATCTTTAGTAGTTGCGGATGCTTGCTAGAGTTCCAATCATAAGTGCATATGATCCAAGTAGAGAAAGTATGTTAGCTTATGCCTCTCCCTCATATGAAATTGCAATGACGACTACCGGTCTTGTTAATAATTGCCTAGGACAATTCCGCACACCGATCCACCATTATTCCACACTCGCTATTTATAATATTTAGTAATATATTCTAACTTTATGATAACAACACCTACTTTTATATTTTAGCTCTCCGATATCATACAAAGTTATCCTCTTCATACCCACAACATAGTTTTATTTCTCGTTGCTAGTTGGAAGCAAACGTTCGGTGTACGTAGAGTCGTATCAGTGGCAGATAGGGCTAGAGAGAATATTGATCTTACCTTTAGCTCCTTGTGGGTTCGACACTCCATACTTATCACTTCCACCTTTGGAAATTGCTACGATGATTCCTTGCACTTGGGGATTATCAAGCTCTTTTCTGGCGCCGTTGCCGGGGAGCAATAGCGTGGGGTTGATATTCTCGTGTGTGCTTGTTTGCTTTCTTCACTAAGTAGATTTTTTTTCCTTTTTTGTTTCTGTTTAGTTGTGGGTGAAACATACAAAAAAATTTAAAAGAATGAAAAAAAATATATTACTTGCCTCTCATGCCTAAAAAGTTTTTCAAAAAGAGAAGTGATTGGAAAGTTATGCATTGAAGAAGTGAGGGTCGACCTGGAGCACTTGTGTTCATGCTCACGGAAACAATGTAGAATTTTTCATGGAAGTTTCTCTGTAAATAATTATCCCCTTGTATATATCCATTGTATTATAAAAATAAATGTGCCCAGCTTTGGTTTTAGGATGATTAGATTGCTTGTTTGCTATGTGCAGAACAAAAACAGAAACTTGGGCTGTAGTGCATGATTTTACATTTTTACTGGAAAGTCAAATGGGTCTGAAACGTTTTGCACATTACTTCTTTACAAATTGTTCAAATTGTTCAAATTTAGTTCATAATTTTAGGAGTTATAGAATTATACTAATCTTCCAGATTACTACAGACTGTCCTGTTTAAGACAGATTCTGTTTTTGATGCATTGATTGCTTGTTTTGATGAAACTATTGATTTCTATCAGTGGATTAAGCCATGGAAAAGTTATATTACATTAGCTAAAATGCAAAAACAAAATATGAATTGGTTTGCGACAGTACTTATAGTAGTGATTTGCTTTGTTATACTAACGGATCTCACAAAGTTTTTGTTAAGTTTTTGTGGATGAAGTGTTCGAAGAACGAGGAGTTACCGATGTGAGAAGAATAAAGAGAGGCAAGAGTTCAAGCTTGGGAATTCCTAAGGCAACCCAAGTAAATATTTCAAAGGATACTCAAGCATCTAAGCTTGGGAATGCCCCGGTTGGCATCCCATCTTTCTTCTTCAACAAATATCGGTATACCTCGGTTTTTGTTTTGTTCACATGATTTGTGTCCTTTGTGTTTTTCTTTTTCTTTAAGAACCATGCTAGTATGATATTTCCCTTCATCAATTTATAGAATACTTCATGTGCTTCACTTATATCTTTTAAGTACGATCTTATAGAATTACTCTTTGTGCTTCACTTAAATCTTTTTAGTATGGTTTTATAGAATGCTTCGTGTGCTTCACTTATATATTTTGAGCTTGGATATTGGTTAGTCTATGTTAATTGTAGAATTCTCCATGAACTTCACTTATATATTTTGGAGTATGAATAATACTATCATTTAAAGTGGTTTGGAAGAGTGTCAACTTTAGGAATTAGTGATCCCACTATTTTGGAGGGTGTTGAATCTTAGTGCGATATTTATGAAAGTGGATTTGGAAGAGTGTCAACTTTAGCTAGTAATGATTCCACTATTTCGGAAGAGGTTCCAATTGAGTATGAGAACAAAGTTTCTATCCATGATTCTACTGAAAATTATTATGAGGGAGGAATACATGCTTGTAGGAGTTGCAATAATATCAAGTTTCCTCTCTATGTGCTTAAAGTTTTGAAGTTATACTTGTTTTTCCTTCCTATGCTAGTTGATTGTTGTTCTTATAAATTGTGTGTTCACAAAATCCCTAGGCATAGGAAGTAGGTTATATTTAAATTTTCTAGTCATATTCTTCAAGATGCTCTCTTTGTGCTTCAATTCCTATCTTTTATGTGAGCATCATTGAAATCATCATGCCTAGCTAAAAGGCATTAAAGAAAAGCGCTTGTTGGGAGACAATCCAGTATTTACCCTTAATGTTTTTGTGTGTTTACATGATTAAGCTACTGTATTAATCATGTTTTATATCTTTTGTTTCAATAAAGTGCCAAGTAAGACCTTTGGGAAGACTTGGGTGAAAGTTAATGTGATCTTGCTGTAAAAAACAGAAACTTTGCGCTCACGAGATTAGCTGTCATTTTTTACAGAAGAGTGATTTTGAGTTGATTATTTTTGCAGAAGATTAATAGACAAATTCCTCACGTCCACCAATTTATTTAATAATTTTTGGAGTAGCATAAGTATGGTTTATGTTCAGATCATTACAGACTGTTCTGTTTCTGACAGATTCTGTTTTCATTGCATAGTTTGCTTGTTTTCTAATTTCTATGACTTATATTTCTCAATATAAATTGTAGAAATGATATGGTACAGTAGACATTGTGTGGGAAAAATTATTAACCTTGTCTTAGACAGTACCAAAGTGGATGGTTTACTCTTTATCATACTAACCTATCTCACGAAGTTTTGTGTGATTGAAGTTTTTCAAGCTTTGGGTGAGATATCGATATGAGGAGAATAAGGAGTGGAAAGACCCTAAGCTTGGGGATGCCCAAGGCACCCCAAGGTAATATTCAAGGAAGACTCAAGTACCTAAGCTTGGGGATGCCCCGGAAGGCATTCCCTCTTTCGTCTTCAAAACTATCGGTATACCTTACTCGGAGCTATATTTTTATTCGTCAGATGATATGTGTTTTGCTTGGAGCGTATTTTCAATTTTACTTGCTGTTTGAATAAAATCATTGGATCTGAAATATTGAATGAAAAAGAATCCTCCCATGGCTAGTTAATTATTTGACTACTCAATGTTCTTCACTCATATCTTTTGGAGTAGTTTGTCATTTACTCATGTGCTTCACGTATATCTTATGAGTAAATGGTTGAATAAATTGAATGTCATAAATCTGAATCTATAAATGTTTCATATGCTTATAATATGGGGAGTAATGACTTCACACATAATAAGTATAGGTAGTAAACTTGTTGAAAGTTAGCAAACGTAGAATTGGTCACTTGAACAATTCATGAAAGAATATTGAAGGGAGAGGGATTTCACATATAAATATACTATCTTGGACATCTTTTGTAATTGTGAGCACTCATTAAAATATGAAATGCTAAAAGGTTGATGTTGGACAAGGAAGACAATGTAATGAGTTATGTTTTCTTATATCTGAAATAAAGTATATTGTCATGGATCGCCCAACACGTTGAGCTTGCCTTTCCCCCTCATGCTAGCCAAATTCTTTGCACCAAGTAGAGATACTACTTGTGCTTCCAAATATCCTTAAACCAAGTTTTGCCATGAGAGTCCACCATACCTATCTATGGATTGAGTAAGATCCTTCAAGTAAGTTGTCATCGGTGCAAGCAATAAAAATTGCCCTCTAAATATGTATGATTGACTAGTGTGGAGGAAATAAGCTTTATACGATCTTGTGATGTGGAAGAAATAAAAGCGACGGACTGCATAATAAAGGTCCATATCACAAGTGGCAATATAAAGTGACGTTCTTTCGCATTACGATTTTGTGCATCCAACCCTGAAAGCGCATGGCAACCTCTGCTTCCCTCTGCGAAGGGCCTATCTTTTACTTTTATCTCTTAACCTTATGCAAGAGTCATGGTGATTTTCACCTTTCCTTTTTACATTTTATCTTTTGGCAAGCACCATGTGTTGGAAAGATTCTGATATATATATCCATTTGGATGTAAGGCATCATGAACTATTATTGTTGACATTACCCTTGAGGTAAAAGGTTGGGAGGCGAATCTATAAGCCCCTATCTTCCTCTGTGTCTGATTAAAACTTTGAACCCATAAATATCGCGTGAGTGTTAGCAATTGTGAAAGAATAAATGATAGTTGAGTATGTGGAGTTTGCTAAATCAAAGCTCTGACATAGACTCTTCCTGAAAATAAGATGAATTGTAATTGTTTGATGACTGATAACACGGTTTGTTAGTTTCCAAGAAAGTTTATGATCTATACCTTAACACGTGAATTGCTTGTTACTTGATCATGAAAAGTTTTATGAGATGAGCTATTGTTATGACATATAATGATGCTAGAAAAATTGATTAGAATTATCATTGATCAAACTTAAGCACTTGCTAGCATTCACACTTCATAAATTATTTCTTTTATCATTTACCTACTCGAGGACGAGCAGGAATTAAGCTTGGGGATGCTGATACGTCTTCAACGTATCTATAATTTATGAAGTATTCATGCTGTTATATTATCTATCTTGGATGTTTAATGGGCTTTATTATACACTTTTATATGATTTTTGGGACTAACCTATTAACCTAGAGCCCAGTGCCAGTTTCTGTTTTCTCCTTGTTTTAGAGTATCGCAGAAAAGGAAAACCAAACGGAGTCCAATTGACGTGCAATTTGACGGAGATCATTTTTGGACCAGAAGAAGCCCACGGAGTACCGGAAGTAGGCCAGAAGAGTCCTGGGCTGCCCACGAGGGTGGGGGGCGCGCCCACCCCCTAGGGAGCGCCCCCTGCCTCGTGGACAGCCCGGAAACCCCCCTGACGTGAAATCAACACCAACACCTCTCATATATACCCAAACTTCCAGAAAGAAACCTAGATCGGAAGTTCCGCCGCCGCAAGCCTCTGTAGCCACGAGAAATCAATCTAGGCCCTCTTTGGCACCCTGCCGGAGGGGGCCATCATCACCGGAGGCCATGGAGGAGGATCCCGAAGGGGCCATCATCACCATGAAGGCCAAGGACCAGAGGGGGGAGGCCATGAAGGAGGAAGCACAAGGGGGAGAACCTCTCCTCCTCTCTCTCGGTGGCGCCGGAGTGCCACCGGGAGGGGAATCATCGCCGCGGTGATCGTCTTCATCAACATCACCATCATCATCACCATCCTCATCTATTTTACGCGGTCCACTCTCCCGCACCCTGCTGTAATCCCTACTTGAACATGGTGCTTTATGACAGATATTATGATCCAATGATGTGTTGTCATCCTATGATGTTTTGAGTAGATATCTTTTGTCTTTGGGTTGATTGATGATCTGGATTGGTATGAATTGTATGTTTTACTTTGATGCTGTCCTATGGTGCCCTCCGTGTCGCGCAAGCGTGAGGGATTCCCGCTATAGGGTGTTGTAATACATTCATGATTCGCTTATAGTGGGTTGGTGAGTGACTGAAACACAAACCCGAGTAAGAGGGATTGTTGCGTATGGGAATAAAGAGGACTTGATGTTTTAATGCTATGGTTGGGTTTTACCTTAATGATCTTTAGTAGTTGCGGATGCTTGCTAGAGTTCCAATCATAAGTGCATATGATCCAAGTAGAGAAAGTATGTTAGCTTATGCCTCTCCCTCATATGAAATTGCAATGACGACTACCGGTCTTGTTAATAATTGCCTAGGACAATTCCGCACACCGATCCACCATTATTCCACACTCGCTATTTATAATATTTAGTAATATATTCTAACTTTATGATAACAACACCTACTTTTATATTTTAGCTCTCCGATATCATACAAAGTTATCCTCTTCATACCCACAACATAGTTTTATTTCTCGTTGCTAGTTGGAAGCAAACGTTCGGTGTACGTAGAGTCGTATCAGTGGCAGATAGGGCTAGAGAGAATATTGATCTTACCTTTAGCTCCTTGTGGGTTCGACACTCCATACTTATCACTTCCACCTTTGGAAATTGCTACGATGATTCCTTGCACTTGGGGATTATCATACCCCATGCATAAAATGTCTAGAGCGTAGCAATGCTGAATCTTCTAAAACTGCTAAGGAAAGTATTGCTACTACTGAAGTTGGTACCTCTACTGATGTCGGTGTCAAAACCGGCAGATCTCGGGTAGGGGTCCCGAACTGTGCGTCTGAGGATCGAAGGTAACAGGAGGCAGGGGACACAATGTTTACCCAGGTTTGGGCCCTCTTAATGGAGGTAATACCCTACTTCCTGCTTGATTGACTTTGATGAGTATAGGGGTTACAAGAGTTGATCTACCTCGAGATCGTAATGGCTAAACCCTGGATGTCTAGCCTGTATGATTGTGATAGACTCTACGGACTAACCCCTTTGGTTTATATAGACACCGGAGGGAGCTAGGGTTGTACAAAGTCGGTTTACAGAGAAAGGAAACTACACGGCTGGCCGCCAAGCTTGCTATCCACGCAACGAAGAGTCCCATCCAGACACGGGGGAAGGCCTTCTATCTTGTATCTTCTTAGCCCATCAGTCCGACCCATGTCACATAGCCCGGACGTCCGAGGACCCCCTTATCCAGGACTCCCTCAGTAGCCCCCGAACATGCCTTCAATGACGACGTAGTATCCGGCTTTTATTTCTTCAGCTTTGCAAGGCGAGTTCTCCATTACACTTCAGACTGATGATAATTCGGCTCCACATTAAATATCATATTCTTTGCCGCCGTCGCCTTGGCTTCCACGTGTCAAATGAATGCGAACGCTCTAGGTGCTTTTTTACAAACAACCCCTCGACCATGCAGGGAAAGCGTCTATTTAAGGAGATTAGATCTCAGATGCCATTCCACGCCACGCAAAAATCCTTAGAACTCGCCATAGGAAATTGTCCAAACATGGCCAGCGCTCCTAGCTCTTCCTCACGCCCCCACGGCCTTCAAAAAGGCGACTAGGAAAGCTGTTCGGTATCCTGCGCCCATCTGAATAAACTTCAGACGTAGGGATATCTTCCTCCCCCGGATCTTGTCTCCGTTCGGGCTGGATTAACTTCCATCGATGGCGAAGCCCTGGCGGAGAATTTCCCCAATCCATCTAAAGAGGAGCGGGTGTGCTTCGTTTACTTCCTTTTGAGAGGCGTAGGGTTCCCTATCCACCCTTTCCTCAGAGGTCTTCTGGAGTATTATGGCCTCCAACTGCACAATCTGACGCCAGGCTCTATCCTGCACATCGCGGGCTTCGTCGCTCTTTGCGAGCTATTTCTAGGCTGTGAGGCCCATTTCGAGCTATGGCGAAAAAATTTCTGCCTCGTCCCCCGCTCCCAAAAGGGATCTATATTCGAGGTGGGCGGCACTAAAGTATGGCGCATAGCTGGGACGGGATACCTGTCTGGCACTCTGAAGAAGGCATCCAAAGAGTGGTCCTCGGAATGGTTTTATATTGAAGACGTCGTTCTGCCGGACCAATCCAGCGCGGTATTTCCGAATTCTCCAGCGCTCCCTTGAAGAAGCGCGCCAGCTGGCGTCCCCGAAGCCTCGAGGAAGAAGACAGTGCGGAGGTTAAGAGGCTACCAAGCAAGATCAGAGTACTTGCCAACTCCGGGCTGTCTATAATCAAGGTAATGGCAATTTCAATAACGCGATGCGTTCAGCCGCTCCAATCTAGGGGTTTTCCTATGTGGCATTACAATGGGGAGGACGATGCATCCTGTTGTCTATGCAAGGGTCCGGATAATTTTGCCGCCCTGGCCACCATCTTAGCTGACCTTTTTAAAGGGGAGAAGGAAGACTTCACTCGCCTGAAATGTCGGGAAGGTTTACCTATGTATAACCCCATCGATTGGGTAAGTTTTTCAATTATTGGCCTTACTCAACCTTTTTCCAGAGTTATGCTAGTCGAACTTAATCCGGCTACTTTTAATAGGAATGGAGAAAGGTCGTCGAGGGGATCTACAACCCCGCTCCGCAGCCAGAGGACCATGTTCGAGACCTGGATCCCGGGTATGAAGAAGATCCGTATATATTCATAGAGCTTAAGGAGGGAGTCTTTTATCAAAAGGGCTATGATGGCATGGAAGTGGCTATTATAGCCGACTACCCCGGCCTTCTGCCCTCCTCCCAGGTAAGTATCCAGGAGATGTCTCCTCCAATAGAGTTTTCCCATTGCGCCTCACCCACCGCACTGTCTCATACTCCGAAGGGGCGGCGCTCGTCTCACCGAGCTGTATCAGAGTTGCCCTCTAAGAAGGCGACGCCCGCGCAGGGCGAGTCTTTGAAAAGAAAGGCAAATGGTGATACTACCGAGCCCCCACCTTCACCAAAGAGGCACGGTCTTTAACATGCACTCGGTGGATAGACCAAATTGTGACGTTTTCCGCTGCGCCATATTTAGGAAGAGCATACGCCGGACTGTATCTGGGGACATCGCCGGCCATGCATCGGCTAATCCGGCCCCGGGCCCTACCGCAAGGACTAGGGTTGATACGGACAAAACACCGGACTGTCATCTCCAAGAGGATTCGGATAATGTATCCGTCACCAATTCCGAAGTAGAGAGCGTAATGAATCATCGGCGGCGGAAAGAGGCCATGCACGATCCAAGTTTCACCAAAGAGGTGTTGAACGCCCTCAGCTCTGCGGATGCATATATCCGGGCTGCTCGGGATGGACTTGCCGAAGCCACCCACCAGCTTTCAAAGGATATGCCGGTAAAAACTTTGGGTAGATTCAAAGGATATGCATTGTTTTGTTTGCAGCAACATGATCGATAGATCAGTTGGAGGAGAGGCTAAAGGCTGCTCAGGCGGACAAACAACGTGCCGAAGGGCAAGAAGCCACTGGTCAACGTGTATTAACACGGACCATTAATGAGAAGAACAAGCTACAGGATGCCAACATCAAGCAAGCCGAAGAGCTAAAGGACGTAAGAGCCCAACTGTCGGATGCCTTGAAGGAGAACAGAAAGCTGAAAGGCGACATATTTAGTATGTCCTTGAACCTACCTTTCATACGATCCCCTGATGGAAAGTTTTACGAGATTTGTTCCTGTAGGTTTGTTAACTGGGCAGCTCGAAGGAGAAGTGTCCGGATTTCAAGGCGACTTGCTGCAAGAGCTATCTAAAGTGCACGAGCGGGCTCGGAAAGCCATGAGGAACATGGCTAAGGCTTTATGGCCATCCGATTCTCCTCCAGGAATGATGGGGGAGCTCGCAGAGTTATTCAAGGGAGCTCGTCTTCATTTTGAGCTGTGGAAGGCATCAACATGTTGAGAAGGTGCATGAGAGGCCTGGTCCATGGTGAAAACGCAGTATACCGGACTTGATCCGAATCATATAGCCCGGGTCGGACCTCGGGGACCAGACGGACAAGAAATTCCGGTTAGCTTGGTGTATGATCAAGTAAAGATAGCCGCCAAATTCTCACAGCAGGACTGTAAACTAGACAACCTGATAGATGGCATAGATAAAGAGTAGGCGCGTGATTTCATGTAACAATACACTTTATCATCACACTTATCTCCGACCGAATTGTAAAAGATTGTCATGGCAGACCTTCCACTTCAACCTCCGAAACCCAAGGGTTGGAGTGTTTCCGAATACTATAGCTGTGGGAAACACCAAGTATGTTCGGAAACCAGGCAATCCGGCCATAGTGCATGAACAGACAAACTGTATTCGGGGAGCTATGTTATATTACTTTTTAACATAAGAAACATCTTCCAGAGAGAATAGTTCCGTTAAGGGTTCCTCTCCCTGGGTCGGTATGCCTTATGTATACATGCCTTAACCGTGGTGCGAAAGAATTGCCAGAGTCTTTGTATTTTGATAGTTTATATTGCCACGAAGGCAGTTCGTCGTTTGTCCGCCGACCAATTATTCCTTTAAGAATGCTAGCTTTCGGCTTCAGCCGTCTGAGGTACATGTCTGGATGACCCAGTTGTAACAATCACAGAGGTGCTCCCTTTATGCCCTAGCCGAACAAGTGGGAACGTAGGGCATAAGCGCAGGAGCCAGGCAACCCAGCTTGGCAAAAACTTAAGTCATAGAGGTGCATATAATGGCGAAGACAGGACGTATGTGAGAAAACAACATATATATGGGGAGCTTTATGCTCAAAATAATAAGCTTCTATTGAGAGAAGCCCCCAGCTATGATTGGGTGTGTACATTGAAGGATGCATACCCCTTAAGTGTGTGGCTTACCCAAACACATGCTAGAAATCATAAAGAAAAACGAAAAAGAGGAAAAATGGAAAAAAGGAGAAAAAGGGAATGAACAAAGGTATGTGTCCGGACTTAGGCGTAGAATCTTTGGAGTCGAGCAGCGTTCCATGGGTTCGGCTCTAAGCGATTATCCGATGCATTGCGAAGGCGATAGGCTCCTCTAGTTAGAACTTCATCTATAATGAAGGGACCCTCCCATTTGGGCTTGAGCTTGTCCTTTTTCTTCTCTGGTAGGCGTAGAACGAGTTCACCGACATTATAAGTATTTGCCCTCACTTCTCTGCTTTGGTATCTTCGAGCTTGTTGTTGGTAGAATGCGGAACGGGCTTTTGCAACATCGCGCTCCTCCTCCAGGACATCTAAGTCGTCCTGCCGATCGAGCTCGGCCTCTCTCTCCTCATACATGCACACTCGAAGTGAGTCATGAATAATGTCACAGGGCAAGACAGCCTCTGCGTCGTACACCATGAAGAACGGTGTGTATCCGCTCATGCGGTTGGGCGTGGTCCGTAGCCCCCAGAGTACAGAGTCGAGATCCTCGACCCAGTGTTTGTCCGACTCATTTAGGGATCCCACTAGTCTGGGTTTGATGCCGCTCATTATCAGGCCATTGGCCCGTTCAACCTGACCGTTTGTTTGGGGGTGATAAACGGAGGCGTAATCAAGCTTAATGCCCAGATTAGCACACCAAGTTTTCACTTCGTCGGCTGTAAAATTAGAGCCGTTGTCAGTAATAATGCTATGTGGGACACCATAACGGTGTACGACACTGGATATAAAGTCTATCACTGGTCCGGCTTCAGCCATTTTAACTGGTTTGGCCTCTATCCACTTAGTGAATTTATCTACCATAACCAGCAAGTATTTTTTCTTATGGCTTCCCCCTTTAAGGGGTCCGACCATGTCCAGCCCCCAGACCGCGTAGGGCCAAGTAATGGGGATTGTTCATAGGGCAGTAGGTGACATATGGCTTTGATTGGCAAAAAGCTGCCATCCGACACAACGTTGCACGAGGTCCTGTGCATCTGCTCGGGCCGTGGGCCAAAAGAAACCCATACGGAAGGCCTTACTTACAAGGGCCCGAGCTGCGGCGTGATGGCCGCCAAGACCAGCATGTATTTTGGCCAAGAGTAGCCATCCCTCCTCTTCGGAGATACATCTTTGAAGCAGTCCGGTAGTACTTTTCTTGTAGAGTTCTCCTTCATGAACTTGGTAGGCTTTGGAGTGTCGAACTATGCGACGGGCCTCGTTCTGGTTAGTAGGGAGTTCCTGCCTATTGAGGTAGGCTAAGAAGGGTTCGGTCCATGGGGCGATCACCGCCATGATTACATGGGCGGAAGGCGTTGGTTCGGTGCCCGAGCCCTCGATGATATCCGAATCGTGTTCGGCATCTGTGGGTGTGATCGGCGCCGGACTGGTATTTCCGCTCTCGTCCTGCCATACCATAGATGGCTTGAAAAGCCTTTCCACGAAGGTGTTAGGCGGGACGGGGTCGCGTTTAGCGCCCATTCGATCAAGGATGTCCGCTGCTTGATTACTGTCTCGGGCCACATGATGAAACTCGAGCCCCTCAAACCGAGCTGATATTGTGAGTAAGGCGTTGCGGTAAGCCACCATCTTTGGATCCTTTGCATCGAATTCTCCATTTATTTGGGATATTGCAAGGTTCGAGTCCCCGCGCACCTTGAGGCGTTGTATGCCCATAGAAACAGCCATCCGGAGACCATGCAGTAGTGCCTCATATTCGGTTGCGTTATTGGAGTCCGTATACATGATTTGTAATACGTAACGAACTGTGTCCCCTGTCGGGGATGTTAGGATGACACCAGCCCCCAGTCCGGCTAACATTTTAGAGCCGTCGAAGTACATCACCAAGTTGGAGTATGTGCCGTACTCTTTAGGGAGTTCGGCTTCTGTCCATTCGGCGACAAAGTCGGCCAACACCTGAGATTTAATAGCTCGGCGTGGCTTGTATGTTATTTCAAATGGTAAGAGCTCGATAGCCCATTTTGCAATGCGGTCGGTGGCGTCTCGATTGTTTATGATGTCATTGAGTGGTACCTCGGAGGCCACCGTGATCGAGCACTCTTGAAAGTAGTGCCGCAGCTTCTGAGATGCCATGAAAACCGCATATGCTATCTTTTCATAGTGCGGGTATCGGGATTTGCATGGTGTGAGAACCGCCGATACATAGTATACTGGTTTTTGGAGTGGGAATTTGTGTCCCTCTTCCTCTCGTTCCACGACGAGCACAGCGCTCACCACCTGGTGAGTTGCAGATATGTACAGTAGCATGGGTTTGCCGACGTTAGGTGCGGCGAGGATTGGGCTGTTTGCTAACAAAGTTTTTATTTCTTCCAACCCGGCTGTTGCCGCGTCCGACCACTCAAAGTGGTCGGTACGTCGGAGCAGGCGATATAGCGGCAGCGCCTTCTCCCCCAATCTGGAGATAAAGCGGCTCAAGGCCGCTACACACCCAGCTAGTTTTTGGACCTGTTTTAGGTCTGTTGGTGTTGCGAACTGTGACATGGCTCGGATTTTGGCCGGATTTGCTTCGATTCCTCTATGGGAAACAATGAACCCGAGCAGCTTTCCGGCCGGAACGCCGAAAACGCATTTTTCCGGATTGAGCCGTATGTCATATGTGCGGAGGTTGTCAAATGTAAGGCGTAAGTCGTCCACCAATGATTCGACATGTTTAGTTTTGATGACTACATCATCTACATATGCCTCCACCGTCTTGCTAATTTTGTTTTTCCAGGCATGTTTTAATCATGCGTTGGTAAATGGCACCGGCGTTTTTGAGTTCGAACGGCATAGTGTTGAAGCTTAAAGGCCCGTACGGAGTAATGAATGCCGTTGCAGCCTAATCGGATTCCTTCGTCTTAAGATGGTATCCGGAGTATGCGTCGAGGAAACACAGTGAATCGTGTCCTGCAGTTGCATCGATGATTTGGTCAATGCGGGGCAGTGGGAAGGGGTCTCTAGGGCAGGCCTTGTTGAGGTCTTTGAAATCAACACAAAGGCGCCAGGATTTGTCCTTCTTTGGCACCATGACTAGGTTGGCTAGCCAATCCGGGTGTTTTATCTCTCTAATGAACCCGGCTTCAAGTAGTTTGGCTAGCTCCTCCCCCATTGCTTGTCACTTGGGTTCGGAAAATCGCCGCAGCGTTTGCTTAACTGGCTTGAACCCCTTTATTATGTTGAGGCTGTGTTCGGCCAGTCTGCATGGGATTCCTGGCATATCTGAGGGATGCCAGGCAAAGATGTCCCAATTTTCGCGCAGAAATGCTCTTAGAGAGGCGTCGACCGTCGGATCCAGCTGTGCTCCAATGGCTGCTGTTTTATTAGGATCCGTCGGATGAACTCAGAATTTTACTATTTCGTTTGCTGGCTTGAAAGAAGTGGACTTAGGCCTTTTATCGAGGATTACGTCGTCTCTATCCACTGTGGAACGCAGAGCGGTGAGCTCCACGGCCGCAAGGGCCTCGGATAATGCCTCGAGGGCCAGGGATGCGGTTTTGTTTTCGGCACGGAGTGCTATGTCCGGATCACTGGTGATAGTGATAACTCCGTTGGGCCCGGGCATTTTGAGCTTCATGTACCCGTAATGGGGTATGGCTTGAAAGCGTGTGAATGCGTCTCACCCCAATAGGGCGTGATATCCGCTGTTGAACGGTGCCACATGGAAGATTAACTCTTCGGACCTGTAGTTCTCCGGCGTGCCGAATACCACATTGATACGTCTCCAACGTATCTATAATTTTTGATTGTTCCATGCTATATTATATTCTGTTTTGGATGATTAACGGGCTTTAGTATACACTTTTATATTATTTTTGGGACTAACCTATTAACCGGAGGCCCAGCCCGAATTGCTGTATTTTGCCTATTTCAGTGTTTCGCAGAAAAAGAATATCAAACGGCGTCCAAACGGAATGAAAACTTCGGGAACGTGATTTTCGGAACAAACGTGATCCAGATGACTTGGAGTCCACGTCAAGAAATCAACCAGGAGAGCACGAGGCAGGGGGCGCGCCTACCCCCCCCCCCCATGCACGCCCTCCACCCTCGTGGGGCCCACGTTGCTCCACCGACGCACTTCTTCCTCCTATATATACCTACGTACCCCCAAACTATCAGAGACAGAGCCAAAAACCTAATTCCACCGCCGCAACCTTCTGTACCCGTGAGATCCCATCTTGGGGCCTTTTCCGGCGCTCCGCCGGGGGGGGGGGGGCATTGATCACGGAGCGCTTCTACATCAACACCATAGCCTCTCCGATGATGTGTGAGTAGTTTACCTCAGACCTTCGGGTCCATAGTTATTAGCTAGATGGCTTCTTCTCTCTCTTTGGATCTCAATACAAAGTTCTCCACGATTCTCGTGGAGATCTATTCGATGTAATCTTCTTTTGCGGTGTGTTTGTTGAGACTGATGAATTGTGGGTTTATGATCAAGTTTATCTATGAACAATATTTGAATCTTCTCTGAATTCTTTTATGTACGATTGGTTATCTTTGCAAGTCTCTTCGAATTATCAGTTTGGTTTGGCCTACTAGATTGATCTTTCTTGCAATGGGAGAAGTGCTTAGCTTTGGGTTCAATCTTGCGGTGTCCTTTCCCAGTGACAGCAGGGGCAGCAAGGCACGTATTTTATTGTTGACATCGAGGATAAAAATATGGGGTTTATATCATATTGCATGAGTTTATCCCTCTACATCATGTCATCTTACTTAAAGCATTACTCTGTTCTTATGAACTTAATACTCTAGATGCATGCTGGATAGCGGTCGATGTGTGGAGTAATAGTAGTAGATGCAGAATCGTTTCGGCCTACTTGTGGCGGACGTGATGCCTATATACATGATCATACCTAGATATTCTCATAACTATGCTCAATTCTATCAATTGCTCAACAGTAATTTGTTCATCCACCGTAATACTTATGCTCTTGAGAGAAGCCACTAGTGAAACCTATGGCCCCCGGGTCTATTTTCCATCATATTAATCTTCCAACACTTAGTTATTTTTATTGCCCTTTTATTTTACTTTGCATCTTTATCATAAAAATACCAAAAATGTTATCTTATCATACCTATCAGATCTCACTCTCGTAAGTGACCGTTGAGGGATTGACAACCCCTTTATCGCGTTTGTTGCGAGGTTCTTATTTGTTTGTGTAGGTGTGAGGGACTCGTGCGTGATCTCCTACTGGATTGATTTCTTGGTTCTCAAAAACTGAGGGAAATACTTATGCTACTTTACTGCATCACCCTTTCCTCTTCAAGGGAAAACCAACGCAGTGCTCAAAAGGAAGCAAGAATGATTTCTGGCGCCGTTGCCTAGGAGATTCGCGCCAAGTCAAGTCAAGTCAAGACATACCAAGTACCCATCACAAAATCTTATCCCTCGCATTACATTATTTCCCATTTGCCTCTCGTTTTCCTCTCCCCCACTTCCCCCTTGCCATTTTATTCACCCTCTTTTTCTGTTCGCCTCTTTTCGCTTGCCTCTTGTGTTACCATGTGCCTTCTTTTTGCTTGCATCTTTGCTTGCTAAAAGTTTATGGATCCTCATCCCCTTGCTAATCTCTTTAAGAGATCCAATTATGATGAACCTATTGCTAGTGAGTTGAGCGCACTAGATTATCTTTATGAGGTTTTGCTTGAAATTCGTGAATCTGAAAATTGTGATGAAGTGCTTTATAAAGTGATTCACGATAGATCTTTGAATAAAAAGCATGATTGCAATGATGTTACTATAAGTTCTAGTGATGTAAATTGTGCTAATAATATGCAAAACCCTAAGCTTGGGGATGCTAATTTTTCTATGTCTACTACTTGTTGCAATGATCATGATTGGGGTGATTCTTCTTATGATCTCGAAAATTTATTTAAGCCCCATGATGAATATGAGATTGACAATAGTGTTTGCAATAATATTGAAAGTGGGTTTGGAAGAGTGTCAACTTTATATCCCACATATTTGGAGAATGTTCAACCTTATGGTATTTTTGATAAAAGTGGGTTTGGAAAGGTCATGACTTTAGTTAATGTTATTCCCAATATTTTGGAAGAGTGTCAACTTTGCATGCATGTGGATCATGTAGAGAAAATTTTGTGTGATAGATATATTGTTGAATTTGAATATGATTCCACGTGTAATTATTATGAGAGAGGAAAATATGGTTGGAGAAATTTTCATGTTATTAAATTACCTCTCGTTATGTTGAGATTGCTATTGTTTCTTTCCGCTTCCTTGCATATGCTAGTTTTTGCTTGCCTTGATAATTTGTTTGCCTATAAGATGCCTATGCATAGGAAGTATGTTAGACTTAAGTGTGTTTGTCACATGTTTTATGCTGCTCTCTTTGTGCTTCTATTCTTGTCTTTCATGTGAGCATCATTGAAATCTCAATGCCTAGCTAGGGGCGTTAAACGATAGCGCTTGTTGGGAGGCAACCCAATTTTATTTCAGTTTTTTGATTTTTGCTTATGTTTAGGAATAAATATTTGATCTAACCTCTGGTTAGACTTGTTTTTATGTTTTAATTAGTGTTTGTGCCAAGTTAAACCTACAGGATCTTCTTGGATGATAGTTATTTGATCTTGCTGAAAATTCAGAAACTTTCTGTTCACGAAAACAATTGTTAAAAATCACCAGAACATGACAAAATACTGATTCCAATTTCAGAAGATCACTAAACAAATTTTCTAGGGCTTACTATTTTGGTAGATTTTTTTGAGTCCCAGAAGTTTGCGTTAGTTACAGATTACTACAGACTGTTCTGTTTTTGACAGATTCTATTTTTCGTGTGTTGTTTGCTTATTTTGATGAATCTATGGCTAATAAAATAGTTTATAAACCATAGAGAAGTTGGAATACAGTAGGTTTAACACCAATATAAATAAAGAATGAGTTCATTACAGTACCTTAAAGTGGTGTTTTGTTTTCTTTCGCTAACGGAGCTGACGAGATTTTCTGTTAAGTTTTGTGTTGTGAAGTTTTCCAGTTTTGGGTAAAAGATTTGATGGATTATGGAAGAAGGAGTGGCAAGAGCCTAAGCTTGGGGATGCACATGGCACCCCAAGATAATCTAAGGACACAAAAAATCCAAAGCTTGGGGATGCCCCGGAAGGCATCCCCTCTTTCGTCTACTTCCATCGGTAACTTTACTTGGAGCTATATTTTTATTCACCACGTGATAAGTGTTTTGCTTGGAGCGTCTTGTATGATTTGAGTCTTTGCTTTTTAGTTTACCACAATCATCCTTGCTGTACACACCTTTTGAGAGAGACACACATGATTCGAAATTTATTAGAATACTCTATGTGCTTCACTTATATCTTTTGAGCTATATAGTTTTTGCTCTAGTGCTTCACTTATATCTTTCAAAGCACGGTGGTGGATTTGTTTTATAGAAACTATTGTTCTCTCATGCTTCACTTATATTATTTTGAGAGTCCTACAAAACAGCATGGTAATTTGCTTAAATTCAAAAATTAGTCCTAAAGTAATAGGCATCCAGGACTAGTATTTTTTTTTCTTATGAGTGTGTTGAATACTATGAGAAGTTTGATGCTTGATAATTGTTTTGAGATATGAAGATGGTGATATTAGAGTCATGCTAGTTGAGTAGTTGTGGATTTGAGGAATACTTGTGTTAAATTTTGTGATTCCCGTAGCATGCACGTATGGTGAACCGTTATGTGATGAAGTCGGAGCATGATTTATTTATTGATTGTCTTCCTTATGAGTGGCGGTCGGGGACGAGCGATGGTATTTTCCTACCAATCTATCCCCCTAGGAGCATGCGCGTAATACTTTGCTTTGATAACTTGTAGATTTTTGCAATAAGTATATGAGTTCTTTATGACTAATATTGAGTCCATGGATTATACACACTCTCTTCCTTCCACCATTGCTAGCCTCTCTAATACCGCACACTTTTCACCGGTATCATACACCCACCATATACCTTCCTCAAAACAGCCACCATACCTACCTATTATGGCATTTCCATAGCCATTCCGAGATATACTGCCATGCAACTTACCACCGTTCCGTTTACTATGACACGCTTCATCATTGTCATATTGCTTTGCATGATCATGTAGTTGACATCGTATTTGTGGCAAAGCCACCATTCATAATTCTTTCATACATGTCACTCTTGATTCATTGCATATCCTGGTACTCCGACGGAGGCATTCACCTAGAGTAATATTTTTGTTCTAAGTATTGAGTTATAAGTAAATAAAAGTGTGATGCTCATCATTATTAGAGCATTGTCCCAAGTGAGGAAAGGATGATGGAGACTATGATTCCCCCACAAGTCGGGATGAGACTCCGGACAAAAAAAAGAGGCCATAAAAAAAGAAGAGAAAAGGCCCAAAAAAATGAGAGAAAAAGAGAGAAGGGACAATGTTACTATCCTTTTACCACACTTGTGCTTCAAAGTAGCACCATGATCTTCATGATAGAGAGTCTCCTATGATATCACTTTCATATACTAGTGGGAATTTTTCATTATAGAACTTGGCTTGTATATTCCAATGATGGGCTTCCTCAAAATGCCTTAGGTCTTCATGAGCAAGCGAGTTGGATGCGCACCCACTTAGTTTCTTTTGTTGAGCTTTCATATATTTATAGCTCTAGTGCATCCGTTGCATGGCAATCCCTACTCACTCACATTGATATCTATTGATGGGCATCTCCAAAGCCCGTTGATACGCCTAGTTGATGTGAGACTATCTTCTCCTTTTTGTCTTCTCCACAACCACCATTCTATTCCACATAGAGTGCTATGTCCATGGCTCACGCTCATGTATTGCGTGAAGATTGAAAAAGTTTGAGAACACCAAAAGTATGAAACAATTGCTTGGCTTGTCATCGGGGTTGTGCATGATTTAAATACTTTGTGTGGTGAAGATAGAGCATAGCCAGACTATATGATTTTGTAGGGATAACTTTCTTTGGCCATGTTATTTTGAGAAGACATAATTGCTTAGTTAGTACGCTTGAAGTATTATTATTTTTATGTCAATATTAAACTTTTATCTTGAATCTTTCGGATCTGAATATTCATACCACAATTAAGAGAATTACATTGAAATTTATGCTAAGTAAGCATTCCACATCAAAAATTCTGTTTTTATCATTTACGTACTCAAGGACGAGCAGGAATTAAGCTTGGGGATGCTTGATACGTCTCCAACGTATCTATAATTTTTTATTGTTCCATGCTATATTATATTATGTTTTGGATGATTAACGGGCTTTATTATACACTTTTATATTATTTTTGGGACTAACCTATTAACCGGAGGCCCAGCCCGAATTGCTGTTTTTTGCCTATTTCAGTGTTTCGCAGAAAAAGAATATCAAATGGAGTCCAAACGGAATGAAACCTTCGCGAACGTGATTTTCGGAACAAACGTGATCCAGAGGACTTGGAGTCCTCGTCAAGAAATCAACCAGGAGAGCACGAGGCAGGGGGGCGCGCCTACCCCCTCCAGGGGCGCCCTCCACCCTTGTGGGGCCCACGTTGCTCCACCGACGTACTTCTTCCTCCTATATATACCTACGTACCCCCAAACTATCTGAGACAGAGCCAAAAACCTAATTCCACCGCCGCAACCTTCTGTACCCGTGAGATCCCATCTTGGGGCCTTTTCTGGCGCTCCGCCGGAGGGGGCATTGATCACGGAGGTCTTCTACATCAACACCATAGCCTCTCCGATGATGTGTGGGTAGTTTACCTCAGACCTTCGGGTCCATAGTTATTAGCTAGATGGCTTCTTCTCTCTCTTTGGATCTCAATACAAAGTTCTCCACGATTCTCGTGGAGATCTATTCGATGTAATCTTCTTTTGCGGTGTGTTTGTTGAGACCGATGAATTGTGGGTTTATGATCAAGTTTATCTATGAACAATATTTGAATCTCCTCTGAATTCTTTTATGTATGATTGGTTATCTTTGCAAGTCTCTTCGAATTATCAGTTTGGTTTGGCCTAGTAGATTGATCTTTCTTGCAATGGGAGAAGTGCTTAGCTTTGGGTTCAATCTTGCGGTGTCCTTTCCCAGTGACAGCAGGGGCAGCAAGGCACGTATTGTATTGTTGCCATCGAGGATAAAAAGATGGGGTTTATATCATATTGCATGAGTTTATCCCTCTACATCATGTCATCTTATTTAAAGCATTACTCTGTTCTTATGAACTTAATACTCTAGATGCATGCTGGATAGCGGTCGATGTGTGGAGTAATAGTAGTAGATGCAGAATCGTTTCGGTCTACTTGTCGCGGACGTGATGCCTATATACATGATCATACCTAGATATTCTCATAACTATGCTCAATTCTATCAATTGCTCAACAGTAATTTGTACACCCACCGTAATACTTATGCTGTTGAGAGAAGCCACTAGTGAAACCCATGGCCCCCGGGTCTATTTGCCATCATATTAATCTTCCAACACTTAGTTATTTTTATTGCCCTTTTATTTTACTTTGCATCTTTATCATAAAAATACCAAAAATATTATCTTATCATATCTATCAAATCTCACTCTCGTAAGTGACCGTTGAGGGATTGACAACCCCTTTATCGCGTTGGTTGCGAGGTTCTTATTTGTTTGTGTAGGTGTGAGGGACTCGTGCGTGATCTCCTACTGGATTGATACCTTGGTTCTCAAAAACTAAGGGAAATACTTACGCTACTTTACTGCATCACCCTTTCCTCTTCAAGGGAAAACCAACGCAGTGCTCAAGAGGAAGCACACATCAAGTTTAATTTTTCCCAAGCATCGCGCTTCTCGGCTGGGGATAATGCCTTGAAAGGTTGTATTGCTCTGCTCAATGCGGCTCTTGTCTATTTGCATGTTATCGAGCGTGTCCTTGTAGATGAGGTTCAGTCCGCTGCCATCGTCCATGAGTACTTTAGCGAGCCGAAAGCCATCGATGATTGGATTTAAGACAAAGCGGCTGGTGCACGGACTGATCGAGCCCTTGGTTCGTCTTTGGCGGTGAAAGTTATCGCTATATCGTTCCAAGGGCTTACTGCGGCAACTTGGTTGACTTCAGCGAAGTCGCGCAGTGCCCTTTTTCGCCGATTATTGGAAGAAAAGGTCTCGAAGACCGTAAAGACGTTAAGATCGTCATCCTCCGGAGGGTATTTCTCAGAGGTCGTACTGGTGAGGAGAGCCTCACCGCTCTTGGCCACCTGCCGGAGTACCCAACATGCCCGAAGGCTGTGTGTTGGTTCGGAATTCGGCGTCGCGTGTATCCGACAGGGCTTGTCGAGCCATTCATCAAGGACAGTTCTATGACCTGTTAAGGGCTTAATTTTCTTGTCCGTAGGGTGATGATCAGGTGCCCCGTGACGGTGCATCCTTTTTGCCCGTCTGGTGGGTGGCTTAAAGGCCGGCGGTTCCCACCGAGCTGTCTGGGCTTTCCAGGCGCTTTCCATGGCGCAATATTTCTGTACTATGTGTGCCAAATCTGCAAAGTGCAGTATGCAGCGTCGGTTGAGGGCATTGAGGATCCCCTCATCTATATAGTTGCGGCAAAATACTGAAACTGCATCGTCGTCGTAGCAATCTTTGATCTTGTTTTTAACAAGGAGGAATCTGGCCCAAAAGTGATGGACTGTTTCCTGAGGTTGCTGCAGTACATACATTAGGTCGCATATGTCCGGAGGACCGGAATTGCTTGGGGAATATAGCTTGTGGTGGGTGGGCGGGCTTAAATCCGAACCCTGGCCCACTGTGGGATCCGGAGTTTTAATAATTTCTGAGGTCACCAGCCCAGGATCCAGAGTATCCTGGGATTTTTTAGGCTCGACGCCTGGTTCTATGTTCGGAGGACAGGGAGTCTCTTCCCGAAGATGGGTATCCGGCTCGCAGAGCTCGGAAATCCGAACATAGCTTGTTCTCAGCATAGGGGGAGAGTTATCCTTGGCTTGCTCCTCCACAACCGCAACCAGATGGGTGATCGGCGGGGACCTGATTTCCCTCTTGTCGGGTTTAAGCCCGATCCGAGCGTAGTCTGTTGCGACCCCCAGGGTGGCGATGCGATCTAGAAGTTTGTTCAAAGACGAAACATCTTCCGGATCCATCTTATCGGAGTGTTCGAGGCCAATGCGGAGATGATTTTTGGTGGTTTGGGGGACCGACTTTGGCTTGATGGCCGAGTAGGCGCCCATGGTAAAACTGCCGAGCTGGAGGATCTGCCCAGGAGCTAGGGCCCTTCCAGAGGTGATTTTGTCGTTGACGACAAGGCGATCCATCGATCCTTCTATTGACGACACAGAGGAACTCTCAATGAAAGCACCAATGTCGGTGTCAAAACCAGTAGATCTCGGGTAGGGGGTCCCGAACTGTGCGTCTGAGGATTGAAGGTAACAGGAGACAGGGGACACAATGTTTACCCAGGTTCGAGCCCTCTTAATGGAGGTAATACCCTACTTCCTGCTTGATTGACTTCGATGAGTATAGGGGTTACAAGAGTTGATCTACCTCGAGACCGTAATGGCTAAACCCTAGATGTCTAGCCTGTATGATTGTGATAGCCTCTACAGACTAACCCCTCTGGTTTATATAGACACCGGAGAGAGCTAGGGTTGTACAAAGTCGGTTTACAGAGAAAGGAAACTACACGTCTTCTATCTTGTATCTTCTTAGCCCATCAGTCCGGCCCATGTCACATAGCCCGGACGCCCGAGGACCCCCTTATCCAGGACTCCCTCAACTGACCCCTCTTCCGAGGACTTTGCTATTATTACTGAAGAAAATTGCAGGTTAAAGGACTTACTTGAGACTGGAATGCTAAGGAGTCTGAAAGGGCATCAAACCTTATGTGATGTGCTCAAGAAGTCCATACTTCACAAAAATCTGTAGAAGGAAGGTTTAGGTTTCGAAAATAAACTTAATGTGGATGGATCGTACTGGACTCCCGAACAGTATCCACATACGACATGGATTCGTGCAAAGAGTAAAACCCTCGAACCTGAAATTCTAACTGGTTATCTTTCGCCCATTTCTGCTGATATTGGTGAGTCAAATGACTCAAATCACAAACTCTGCAAACAACAGAATGGTAAGGTTTTTGCTTGATATGTTGGAACTATATGCAGGACAGGTTCACCCAAGAAGCAAATTTGGGTAAAGAACTGCACCGTTGAAAATTTATCTATTACTACTAACCTGACTGTCCAGAATAATCATCGACGAGGAAATGGTTATCATTCCAGGTCTTCTCGAATATCTTTATCGAATGATTATCATCCTGTACTGCGTCAAAAGGAGTACATGTGTACATGTTCGAATCATTACCTTCATGTATCTGGAAACAACTTTAATGCCTATTCATATGATTATCATCATACTGCACATGTGTCTCGCAGGACTTACCGAAGAAATATTCCTACACAGGCAAAGCGAATGAGATCCTCACCTCCCACGCAAGTGTGGGTTGTGAAGAAGAACTAATCATCTCCTGCAGGAAAACCTCTCAGGGATATCTCATGCTTATCTTATATCCTGAGATCAATTATTGTTGGTGCATATCTTTTTGAGTTTTTCTTTTGTTAGTGTTGTGTTTCGTATCTATTCTTTTCCTCTGGTTAGTTCTCGCTTCATCATGTCATAAACATGCAACTTGATCTAAAGAAAATTTCATTCCGATGTCCTTGGTCGCGAATGAAATCGACTTCATCATCTCATTTGTTTTGGCGCTTGCGCTTCCTCAAACCTTTCGGCATCCAGTTCAGTTACCGAGATTTTCGCGGGAAACGGCTGACACGTGCCCATGATCTCTTGATCGTGATCTCGTCCGTTGAATGTGGAACGTCCCGACTTTTTCGTCCGTAGATTTCGGAGTGGGCGGTTTGTCCCTCGGGCTATATAAACTCCCTCTCTAGGTCTCTTCCTCATTATAACCTCCTCTGTTCGACCTCAAACCCTACTCTCGCTCTCCGTCCAAGCTCAAGCTCAAAGCACCGTTGACGTCAACCCTCGTCGTGTAACTCCGGCGGAGCTCTGTCACCATTGATCATGCCAGCGCGGTAAATCTCCTCTTCCGTGCTGCTGTAGTCGATCTGTCTCGCCAAGTTAGGGCATTCAGATCTAGAACTCGCTCTACTCTCTTCCTGTTCTAGGGCAATTCTTCCCGTCGCTTTTATCCTGTGTTATTTTCTTGCGGTAGATCTTTAGGATTCTCTAAGACTTGACTTGTACGGTTTGTAGTTGTTCCTCCTACTAGTCTCTTGAATCTAGGGTTCAATTTGTATACTTTGGAAGATTAGAGTATTGGTTATGTCATCTTAGGAATATTGTAATTCACTCGATGAAATCTTGGAAGTGTATGCCGTGAATTCCTGCTTCTTCCAAAAAACTTATCTGTTTTGATTAAAATCTTCCTCTGTGCATGTTTGTGACTTCTTCTTGTGTTTTCTCTCGTATCTGTGTTTTTTCCTTAGGAGTGGTCATGGCAAATAGTTTGGATGAACATTCTGGTTCCAAGGAAGATATTCCTCAACAGCCGCAAGTGGCTGTCACAGCAAAGGTCGTTGAACGAAAATCTACAAAACCGCCAAGAGCACCAAAGAAAAATGTCGAATCAGAATCTGCTGAAGAAGATGACGATGTTCCCTCAGCTCACAGTCAGCCAGAGGATGAGTTTGTCACAGATTCCAAAACCATGTTCTCTGATGGAAATCCCAAAAAGGGTGGTCGTGGAAGAGAAAGGAGTACTGCAACTGAGATGTCTAATCAGGAAACTTACAAGACTCCACTTGGAGTAGAAACAACTCAGGAAAGGAACAACAGGCTGCAAAAGATTTGTCGTCACTGGACGAAGAAATGGTTTAATTATGAGAACGTCTGAAGGAAATACCAGATCCTGTTTGCATTCACTCCACCTTGGAATGATTGCATTGCAGAAGGCTGCCTAGGGCAGGACGATGAAAAACTAAGGCCAGCACCGTCTCCCAATGCTCATGCTGGTTCCTTGAAAACCATCGCCAATTTTCCCGAAGAGGTTGCAAAGAGGGAAAAGGCCAAGGCCAAGCGTGAGGCAGGACTCGTGAAGAAAAATCAAGTGGAGCAACGAAATGTTGAGTTAACACAACAGGATGTGATGGAAAAGAAGGAAAGGGCACTACAAAAAAAGACACATTCATGACATTTTGGGCCGAAAGAATTTTTTTCCTGTCATGCTTATGACACTTCTATGATGATAATTGTGACAAAACCCGGTATCATCATAGATGTGGTGGGCTCCTACTTCTATGACAAAAATCATGACCGAAAATGGACTTTTCGTCCTGGACAGGCCGGAGACGCAGCTGCATGACATTCTTTGGGCCATCCATGACAGAAAAAACCGTGGTAGAAGCGAGGGCGAGGAAAATTTCAGGGAGTTCCTGGTTACGGTGGGTGTTCGAGGCCGAGCGATGCACGGAGGTTTGCGCGTTTCTCTCATATACTACGCACGTTTGTGCGAGGCGTTGGGCTCTAACCAAACTTGAGCGAGGCGTTCGCTTACTGAACCTGAGCGATTGCACTGGCTACGCGTTACTGAACCCGAGCGATCGATCGATCCCTAGCTGTTAACTGAACCCGATCAAGCGATTCCTTCGCTACTGCTGCTAACTGAAGCCAATCGAACTTGCTGCCTCTTGATGAACAGTGAGCGTTGTTGGGGGTTGGATGAACAGGACCCTGTGGTAGTAGAGGCCGTTGCTGCTGGATGAACAGGACCCTGATCGAGAGGAGGCCGCCACACACCCGAGCCGGTTGCGGGTGGATGAACAGGACCCCGTGGAGGGCTGGTTGAACAGGACCCCATGTGGAGGGCTAGTTGAACAGTAGCCGATGGAGGCTGGATGAACAGGACCCCGTGGAGGGCTGGTTGAACAGTAGCCGGTGGAGGCTGGATGAACAAGAGCCCGTGGAGGAAGGAGGGAGACGCCGTGGATGAACAGTAGCAGGTGGAGGCTGGAGGAGGTTGACGGTGGATGAATAGTAGCCCGTGGAGTCTCGTTTTGCGGTACACCACACCCCTCCCAATCAACCGGACCCCATTCCGACCGTAGGAGGTTGAAGAGAAGTCTGTTTCCTCCATTTTGCGGTATGCCAGACCCCTCCCGATGCGGTAGGCGGTCGAATAGAAGGCCATTTCCTCTGTTCTGCGGTACGCCAGGCCTTGTTTCGGCTGTTCCGTCCAAGCCGGTTGGCTCCTGATGAACAGGACTCGTTCCGTTGCCTCCCGATGAACACGACGCAGTTTCTCTGTTCCGACCCAGCCGGTTGGCTGCCGATGAACAGGACGCCATCGCTGCTCTCCGCTGCCTCTCCATGTACATGAGCCCTGGCCGTACGTATGCGCGAGTAGGCGTTCGAGACCCCGCCCGTATGTACGTACGTGGCCGTATTTACTTTCTTGCACCCTGGTTGTACATACGTGTACACGATGTTGACGGGACTGCGTGACATGCTACGTCTGCGCCTCTACTACGACACGTGCCCTTCCTTACTCGGCCACGGTTCATCGCTGCAGCCTGCAGACAGACCGATCGAACAGTATGTACGTACACGTTCGCGACCATACAGACAACCCTACGTACGGTTCGACCGGGTGGGTCCCAGCTGTCAGGGAGGTAAGGAGGCACTTCCTTGTGTGTGAAGATATAGCTGGTGGGTCCCAACTGTCAGGGGGAGAATCATATTTTTTGCCCGTAATATGGACACACTTCCTTGCGTGCGAAGATGTAGCTGGTGGGTCCCAGCAGTTAGGGGGAAACATTTTTCGCGAAATACGGTGGCCCGTCCGGTGGGTCCCTGCTGTCAGGTGGAGGAATCATTATTTTGCACGTAATAAGGAGGCACTTCCTTGCTACGGCCATGGACCCAGCTGTCAGCCTCTCCATGTACAGTACTCTTCTGATGAAAGTCGTTCCTTGACCAGATTGACCACGTCGCGCCGAGAGCACCAAGGCGGTGGACGACGGCGGGGCCTAGGAAGGGGACGGCACGGAGCCGGGGAAGACGCGGCAGTGGATGCCCACGCGGAGTGGAGTACGAGGGTTGACTGGTTCGGCTGCGGTGTGAGGTTGTCGTCGCCGCAGAATAACTGGGGGTTGTGGGTGAGTAGAGGGATGGCCTGGCCAGAGGTTGGAGTAGTGTGGGGCGGTCAGGCCTGCGCGGCAGCAGAGCCGGCCACGGGAGGCAGGAGCAGGCGGCACGACCGACGCTAGTTTGGGCGGCTGGAGCAAGAAGACCAGAGGTTGAAGAAGCACTACGGTCGTTGGATGGACATCGTACGGTCACTTGAGCTAGAATCGTTCAGATTGACTAAGTTGACAAAGCCCTCCGTCCGCGTCAGTAGCCCATAAGTCAGCCTCCCGCTATGGTGGGTCCCAGCTAGCAGGGGGAGTATTCATTTTTTTGTGCGTAATAAGGAGGCACTTCCTTGCGTGCGAAGATATAGCTGGTGGGTCCGAGCTGTCAGCGGGAGGAACGTTTGTTTTGCGAAATATAGAGGCCCTTCCGGTGGGTCCCAGCTGTCAGGTGGAGGAATCATTATTTTGCGTGTAATAAGGAGGCACTTACTTGTGTGGGTCCCTACTGTCAGCCTCTCCACTTACATCGCTCTTCCGATGGCTGTTGTTTGTTGACCATGTTGACCATGCCGCGCCGAGAGCACAAATGCGGTGGACGAGGGCGAGGCCCAGGAAGGGAACGACCCGGAGCCGGTGAAGCCATAGCAGCGGATGCCTACGTTGAGGGGAGCATGAGCGCCGACTGGTCGGCTGCGGGGTGAGGCTGACGTCGCCAGAAAATAACAAGATGTGCGGGTGGTAATGGGATGGGCTGGCGGCAGCACAACCGGCCACAGGAGGAGGGAGAATGCAGTCCCGCCGATGCTGGTTTGGGCGGCTGGAGCAGGAAGATCAGAGATTGAAGAAGCACGATGGTCGTTGGATGGACATCCAACAGTCACTGCTCTGTGTTGACTAAGTTGACAAAGCCATGCGTACGTGTCAAATATTTGTTAGGACAGCGTCATCGTCAACCTAGTAAGCCCAGAAGTTAGCCTCCAAATCTGTGGAAAACAGCATACAACCCATTAGCCATTATTTTCAATAATTTACAGCCCATTTGCTAATTCTTAAGGATATTTTGAAGCCCACATTCTTTTTATTAGCATTACAGACCATATTCTGGGCACTGCTAAAAATTCAACAAAATTTGCATATTTTGGCGGGGTCCGAACTCTTTTAATCACGAAATTTTGAGTCACGTTAAAAATAATTTTTAAAAAGTTATATCAAAATAAAATTCAAAAAAAAATTCTTCGCAAAAAATAAATCAAATATAAAATCTTGACTAGCAAGATGCCCGTGCGTTGCATGGAACATCAAGATGCATTTGTATGAGTAGTTTATCTTGTGGGAGAAAAGGATGAACGAGGGAAGGCCGTATCTGCAATTGTGGAGAGGAGTGCGGGTAAATTGGCATAGTGTCCTTCCTATCCGTTAGATATAGATCGGACGACCTATATTGCAGGATGGCAGGCACACCATCATCACCAACTCTGCTTTTTATAAGAGTAGAGAAATCCAGAAAAAAAACAATATTTGAATGTAATTGCCGTTGGCTTTGGTTTAAAAATTTACAAGCCATTTCTTACAACTTATAGCCCATTTTCTGGGGAAGCCCATTTCTTACTACTTACATCCCTCCTCATCTTGAAAGATTTGCAGCCCAGCAGGGCTGAGAAAAGCAAGTAGGCCTCGGTTGGGTATTTTCCAAAAAAAGAACTAGGCTAGCCATTTTCAGAAAGAAAAAAGATATCAACTGGGCTCATCATGTGCTTAAATAAAAGCGTAAGCATGGGCTAGACGGGCCACAGCCCCTGCACAACGCGCAGTTGAGCTCCGTCTCGAGGGATGGCAGTTTTGCCCATGGGTATGGGTACCCGCGGGTACCCTACCCGAAAACAACGGGCATGGGCAAGACTTGGAGAGATTTTGTACCCACGGGTAATGGGTATCCATACCCGCAAAATATATGGGTAGGGCATGGGTATGAACTTGTGCCCATGGGTAACCCAATGGATACCCAGAAAATGATAAAAATGAAAATAGTTCCTATTACATGTGGGTCAACATACAACTCCTATGGCCCAACCCTAAATCTCGTATTCCATAAACCGTCCATAGCTCATAGGCCCGTAATCACCTGCTCGCCACTCCTCCTACGGCTTATGTGACTTCTCAAAAAGATGAAACATCAACTCTTCTGTATTGGACTATTGTCCAATGATCAAGTTATTCCCCATGAACTGCTGCTCATACTCCATTGATGCCTCTAAGAGGCCTCCCACATGAGGAGGTTGTGTCTGTGCTATACTGCTTGCCCATCATCACTTGATTTTAAAACTCATTTCTCTAGCTTAAAAAAATTTAATGTTATACATTTTATCCACTGGGTACCCATTGGGTATAGGATACCCGATGGGTATGGGCACGGGTGTTAATTTATGCCCATGGGTATTGAAGTGGGTGGGTATAGAAAGTTTCTATGGGTATGGGTTTGGGCAGAAGGAGGTTGTACCCACCCATACCCTACCCATTGCCATCCCTATCCGTCTCTAAAACCAAAAAACAACTAGGCGAGCTGCTGGGTCCCTGGTGTTATCCGCTCGTTGTGTAATTTTCTCGTTTATTGACTACATTGACAATGGCGTGGGACCTAGTTGTCAAACAATTAGGAGGAAGTATTTTTTTGGCTTGTAATAATGAGGCACCTGCTTGTGTAATGCAATGACCCTGATGGGTCCCTACTGTCAGCCTCTCCACGTATAGTCATCTCATGATTCCACTCGGTTGTTGACCATCACTAGTATAGCGAGCTGCTAAACAAACGGTTTTTAACCCCTTTCCGCGACGGCATTTGGAACCATCGCCAAGTGAGTGTGGGCGATAGGGGGGTCCTTCCCACACGACCCAGAAACCGTCGGGGATATGCCCTCCTAGCACACACGCTCGGCAAAATGAGGTCGTGTGTGACCGACGAGCACTCAAATACAGAAATACGTACAGTAGTGCTAAAAAAATTACAATTATACATGCGAAATCATTTCCGCTCGTAAGTACATCCCACACAGTCAGCCAGCGCTAAACGTTTTCGTTCGTATATACATCCCACACAGTCGCTCCAAGGAAAACGTTTCTGTTCGCAAGTACATCACACACAATTTTCCCGGTTAAATCGTTTGTGATGGCGTTTCCATTGCACACGGTATTAACAATTTTATCGTTTGCGTTATTGAATTCATCACACACGGTGCCTAGAAGAAACTGTGTGTCAAGGGCTGTCCATCACACACAGTTTCTATGTGGTAAACGTTTGCGCCAGGTGGCATAACGCAAACAGTTTTCAAGAGGATGTCGTGTGTGATTGTTCATTAATCTAACACGGTTTATTCCTAGAAACTGTCTGTGTTATTGAATGCATCTTTCCCAATAACCATTTGCAATAGAAAAACCCAATTAGCAGGCTAATTATCCGATTATTCATAATCCATTTATTAATCTAATTTTCATTTCATATTAAGCACACAATATATTTCATTTTCATAATTGAAATACATCAGAGTACAACATCATATAGCTTTAGCACTCAGCTACCCCATTACACAACTTCACCAGGACTAAGTTTCACATGCAACATCTATAACCTTTCGAAATTAGCATCATAGATGGTACATAGACAGATGTATCTCATCTGGAAAACTGCTGAAGCAGAAGGCGAATATTGAGCCTTCATTGATGTTGAAGGTCTTTGTAACTTTAGGCCTGTGCCTGTGGATGATTGACCGTCCATGCTTCGTCCTCTTCAGGAACACTTCAATATTGAACCGTGGGTGTTGTATGAATACCTTCCTCGCCTCCTGACCAAACAAGTGGTTTGGGAGGTAATCATTAGTGAACTACTTTGGAAAGGCCTGAAAACAAGGATGTGCATAAATATCTTCTCTATATTGGAAATGGGGCAAAGGATATAATAGTTAGTACCATCCTGTAGTGAACTGATGTCTTCTTCATTGTGCAGACAAAGATCTTGTTGTTTTTTGTCACTAATTTCTTTATCCTAACAATCTTTCTAAGTTTCTTGACTTGATTGATATTCATGGACAACTCATTTCCCCATATGCAAAAAGGGTTGAACAGTGGGTCAAAACCTCTGACAGCAGGACCTACATGTGCAAGAACAAATTGTTAAAAACCTAAATATTAGAATGGTTCCGGCAATTGCACATTAATGTGCTACTAGACAATGGACCATGCATGTGCTAACCTCGATTGTAAACCTCAGTGCTTCCCATTGTCTCCCTGCAACACATATAAGGTAGTTAGTCATCAGGTTAAGTAAGGGTTCGCATGCTATCAGTAAAATATGTTGATGAAAAATAAGCACATTGCAGATTTATCAGATTAATTCAAGCCACATGGAAAACCCATTTATCCAAACCAAGCATGATTAAGAATTAGGAAATATAGCACTTGTATATGTTTCTCATGTATTAAGTGCAGCCAAATTCGATTTATTCCTCACATGGTATACAATAACAGAATGCAGCCACAACAATTGAACATCGCATTGCAGAATTGAACCAAGCAGTTAACTAAACACCACAACAAATGAACCAAACATTAACTGAGCACCACATTGCACAATATAACATACTCCTAATAGAAGATTAGACAGTTAACCAAACCAAGCATGCTTAACAACTTGGAAATATAGCAATTGTATTTGTTTCTCATGTATTTAGTACAGCCAAATTCGATTTATTCCTCACATGGTATACAATAACAGAATGTAGCCACAACAATTGAACATCGCATTGCAGAATTGAACCAAGCAGTTAAGTAAACACCACAACAAATGAACCAAACATTAACTGAGCACCACATTGCACAATATAACATACTCGTAATAGAAGATCAGACAATTAACCAAACCAAGCATGCTTAACAACTTGGAAATATTGCACCCTGAAGAATTGAACATCACATTTGCAGAATTGAACCAAGCAGTTAACTGAACACCACATTGCACGACATAAAGAACATATACACTATAGTAGAAGATTGCATGGTAAAAGTAGATAGCACAATTCACTAGAATTTGTTAAGGAAAGGCAGTAGCTAGCAAACGATGGCCTCGAGAAAATGCCACAAACTGTCATTTAAAGCAGCCAACCGCATCGCGGTGTCGGTGCGCGAGGCTTCAACGGTGGCCTCGACGGCGAGGTGCTCCTCAAAGATCTGGGGGTCGGCACGAATGGCAGCCATCGCGACCTCATCCGCGCGTGCGGCCGCGATTTGCTTCTCCGCTGCCAAATGCTCCTTGAGATCCTGGCTATACCGCGTGCACCATGGCTTAGGGCGGTGCTTATTTGGTGGAGGGGTAGGTGATTTGGGTGGAAGGTGTCGCGCTCGCGCCGGCTGTCGGGGGATGTGGGATGTGGAAGGAGGAGGAGGATGGGGGTCGGGTGTGGATTACTTGCCTGGATAGGCGAGGCCGAGCAGCGTGAAGGAGCGTCACCGGCGAGGAGGCGGCGCTGCAAGCAGGAATGAAGGTTTCAACTTGGAAAGGAAGGCGGAAACAGGGGGAAATGTGGCTTTTGGTAAGGAGGAGGGGGCGGGGAGGTAGATATTTCCACGTAAGCCAAAAATTTGGAATCACTTCAGCGAAAAAACTGGCACGCAAAGTGTCATCAGACATGGTCCCTTATTCAGAACTATGTACGATATGTGAACATCACAAACAATTCAGATAGCTTAACCCGTGTATGTTGAGTTTGAACGTCAAAAATTTTGGTTTGAATTTCCCTGGTTACAGTGGTCATCCACGTCATTGCATAATTTGGGTACACAAAGGAGACTAACTTCTTAATCAAGCAAGTTCAGCAATTAAATAGAGCTAGCTGAGCTAAACATTATTCTAACAAATTAAAGACTAACGCTCTTAATTAAACAAAACAAAGAGTACTACTACGGCTGGTGCTCATCGATCTCCGCCGCCGCCTCCATGTCCAGCTCGCGCCCGACGGTCTCCTGGGAAAGGGATACATGGCATCAATTGCACCATACTCGACAAGCATCTCGCCATCCGCGTCTGCCACATCTTTGGCATAGGCCGCCACAAGCTGGGCGTGGGCGGCCGCGATCTGGGCTCTGGCGGGTTCCGTCGTGGCAAGGTATGCCGCGCAGGAATGGACGGCTGCTTGAACTCTCTCGACGATTGCCAGCTCTTCGGCCGTGGGTTGCCGACCGTTGTCGGAGAAGCTTCGTTCGATTTGTGCGGTAACCGCCACGAGTTGGGCGTCGATGGCCTCGACATGGTAGTGGGCGGCCTCCATCAGGGCTAAGGCCGCCGCTACGGAACGGACAGCTACTGTGCCGCTCTCACATTTGCTATCCCCAAGGCAGAAGCTGCTGCCGCCGCCTGAGAAGCAACAGCGGCCGTTTGGGCTGCCTTGGCCGCCCGGACGCAGACTACGGTCGCCCTCAGGAAGCTTGTTAGCACGCGCCTGCCGGCTGCGACCGCGCTCTCACCGGAGTGGTCCACCGAAGTTGCCCTCATGACGTGGGTCCACGTCCCCATCTTTCACCGGCGACGAATGAATAGTGAAATGATATTTGGGGAGTGAGCTAGTGTGCTTGACACGCCGGCTGTGGACTGTAGCCGATGCACCTTCTCGCGTAAGCCATAGGCGTACTATACACCGACGGTGCTCCAAGATATTTTTTGTTGCATCTCACACGGTTGGTGATAATAAACTGCGTGCGATCTACTTGATTTATCATCTTGATTTGAATTACGTAATGGGGTCACGGCTACAAAGGATGGTGTTTGAATTGTTAGAACTTTTATCTGCAGTGAACATGCAACTATAAGTGTGTCGTCAAAAAAATTGGAATTATTCAGGGTTCGTTTGGACGTTTTATACATTAACTTGGTTTCGTAGGCATTTCAGGTGCATAATTCTAATTTGAACTACATGCACATGCTCCAGTGCATATAAACGGGTTGAAAAATCAAATATGTGTCCTTGGTTGCATGCTTAGGTCCCATGCAAGAAATGGGAATGAATGTCACACACCCTGCCACCGTCACTCGGCTGCAAACATTGAGATAACTGGTTTTTAGATTCTAGTAAATCCAAAACTTGTTTGAAATTCATGAAACTTGGCATGCTATAAGGAGCGGCATCAACATGCTGTGGTAAAAAATTTGTCCCATTTGGGGCAGGTTTGGGTATAAGCTTCTCACAACAAGCGTGATGGTTTCGGTAGGGAACGTGCCACCTTTGGGGACGAAACGATGTCCATTGCCTCTTATTGCTTTCAGAAAAATTCGAGTGTCAACATAAAACAACAGGAGTGTTGTGTTCAATTTTGAAAAATTTCGGGGTTCGTTTGGACATTTTTATACATTAACTGGGTTTTCCAGGCATTTTATGCGCATAATTCAAATTTGAACTACATGCACATTCTCCAGTGCCTATAAACTGGTTGAAAAATCAAATATGTGTCCTTGGTTGCATGCTTAGGTCCCATGCAAGAAATGGGAATGAATTTCAAACACCCTGCCACCGTCACTCGGCCGCAAACATAGAGATGCCTGGTTTTTAAATTCTAGTAAATCCAAAACTCGTCTGAAATTCATGAAACTTGGCATGCTATCAAGTAGCGGCATCAACATGCCGTGGTAAATTTTTTGTCCCATTTGGGGCAGGTTTGGGTATAAGCTTCTCACAAACCAGAGCATCTCACAACAAGCGTGATGGTTTCGGTAGGGAACGTGCCACCTTTGGGGATGAAACGATATTCGTTGCCTCTTATTGCTTTCAATTTTTTTCGAGTGTCAACATAGAATAACAGGAGCGTTGTGTTCAATTTTGGATTTTTTCGGGGTTCGTTTGGACATTTTTATACATTAACTGGGTTTTCTAGGCATTTTATGCGCATAATTCAAATTTGAGCTACATGCACATTCTCCATTGCATATAAACTGGTTGAAAAATCAAATATGTGTCCTTGGTTGCATGCTTAGGTCCCATGCAGGAAATGGGAATGAATTTCAAACACCCTGCCACCGTCACTCGGCCGCAAACATTGAGATACCTGGTTTTTAAATTCTAGTAAATCCAAAACTCGTCTGAAATTCATGAAACTTGGCATGCTATCATGGAGCGGCATCAACATGCCGTGGTAAAATTTTTGTCCCATTTGGGGTAGGTTTGGGTATAAGCTTCTCACAAATCGGAGCTTCTCACAACAAGCGTGATGGTTTCGGTAGGAAACGTGCCACCTTTGGGGACGAAACGATATGAGTTGCCTCTTATTGCTTTCAAAAAATTCGAGTGTCAACATAGAACAACAGGAGTGTTGTGTTCGATTTTGGAATTTTTCGGGGTTCGTTTGGACATTTTTATACATTAACTGGGTTTCCTAGGCATTTTATGCGCATAATTCAAATTTGAACTACATGCACATTCTCCAGTGCATATAAACTAGTTGAAAAATCAAATATGTGTCCTTGGTTGCATGCTTAGGTCCCATGCAAGAAATGAGAATGAATTTCAAACACCCTGCCACCGTCACTCGGCCGCAAACATTGAGATACATGGTTTTTAAATTCTAGTAAATCCAAAACTCGTCTGAAATTCATGAAACTTGGCATGCTATCATGGAGCAGCATCAACATGCCGTGGTAAAAATTTTGTCCCATTTGGGGCAGGTTTGTGTATAAGCTTCTCACAAACAAGAGCTTCTCACAAGATGCGTGATGGTTTCGGTAGGGAACGTGCCACCTTTGGGGACGAAATGATATCCGTTGCCTCTTATTGCTTTCAAATTTTTTCGAGTGTCAACATAGAACAACATGAGTGTTGTGTTCAATTTTGGAATTTTTCGGGGTTCGTTTGGACATTTTTATACATTAACTGGGTTTCCCAAGCATTTTATGCGCATAATTCAAATTTGAACTACATGAACATTCTCCAGTGCATATAAACTGGTTGAAAAATGAAATATGTATCCTTGGTTGCATGCTTAGGTCCCATGCAAGAAATGGGAATGAATTTCAAACACCATGCCACCGTCCCTCGGCCGCAAACATTGAGATACATGGCTTTTAAATTCTAGTAAATCCAAAGCGCGTCTGAAATGAAACTTGGCATGCTATCATGAAGCAGCATCAACATGCCGTGGTAAAAATTTTGTCCCATTTGGGGCAGGTTTGGGTATAAGCTTCTCACAAACCTTAGCTTCTCACAACAAGCGTGATGGTTTCGGTAGGGAACGTGCCACCTTTGGGGACGAAACGATATCCGTTGCCTCTTACTGCTTTCAAAAAATTTCTAGTGTCAACACAGAACAACATGAGTGTTGTGTTTACTTTTGGATTTTTTCGGGGTTCGTTTGGACATTTTTATACATTAACTGGGTTTTCTAGGCATTTCATGTGCATAATTCAAATTTGACCTACATGCACAAGCTCTAGTGCATATAAATTGGTTGAAAAATCAAATCTGTTTCCTTCGGGGCATGCTTAGGTCCCATGTAAGAAATGGGAATGAATTTCAAACACCAGGGCACTGTTGATTGCCGGAAAAACATTGAGATACTTTGTTTTTAAATTCTAGTAAATCCAAAACTTGTCTGAAATTCATGAAACTTGGCATGCTATAATGGAATGGCACCCGACATGCTGTGGTATTTTCGTGTCCATTTTGAGAGAAGGCGCACTCGAATAACAGCCAACAAAGGCATTTTGAAACAAATAGCTGCCACTGTAACATCTCAAACATTTTGTATAATTTAAATTGTGTGCGTTCTGTTAACCATTCACGTGATGCCACACCTCACTCTTTTAATGGCTTGGAGGTGCCGTGCGGACAGGTGCTTGAGTGCTTGACTAAACGGAAGGCGTGCGAGCGGTACTCCAATGCGGAGGCTCAACGGGAAGCGTGCGAGCTGTACGTCGCGCAGGCTCACCGGGAAGCGAGCCCTTTGACTTCCATGGCCGCCCGCCTTGCTCGCATCCTCTCCATTAATGGCGCCCAAGCCGCAGTTTAATTCAGTTTTTAAATATAAAACACTCATCGCAAATGTTTTAGTTAGAACACCCATATGCAAACCGACAGCTTCCCCAGGAAGCCAAGGGAAAATGTGCCGAGCAGGATTTGTGCAGCTCTTGTTCGCAAACGTTTTAGATAGAACACCCTTATGCAAAGTGAGCGCTATGGTCTTCCCCCTTAAGTTGAGGGAAAATCCGCAGCGCAGGATTTGTGCATCCCTTCAACACAAACGGTTTTTTTGGATGGCCCGTGTGCAACCACGTACAAACAATTTGGTAAGATTTGCATCTGTCATATTGGGTATGTTGCCATTTGTCAAACTAGAAAGATTTACATTTGTTGATCTAGTAACGTTGCCATTTTTTAATCCTTGTAACACTGCAATTTGTCAAAATATGCAGCTAGAAATCACTAGCACTATCTAATTTTTGCAACTACAATTCAGTAATTAAGCATAGATTTCATTCATAGATTAAGCAGTCGTTCTTAATTTATACAAACAGTTCAACTCGACCAAACTTCTCCCCAATTGTTGCCAACCACGTACTGAAATAGCTAGTTCAACTATATATACTAGCTAATTTTAAGTACGTTGTACAGTTCGACCACACATCTATAGTCAGATAAACTGAACAAAATAGCCCCTAAATACAACTACTACCACAGAGGGGCTTTGTGCTACTTCCGGCAGCCTCTCCTCTGTCGAGCGCGCTCAGTAAGAGGCAGAGGAGGAGGAGGAGCCTACCGACAAGCTGGACAAATGCAATACGGTGCTTGCCGCTACTGCACGTTCAGTGACGCTCGCCAGCTCGAACGCCCACTGCCGCTCCAGACGATCCCTCTCGAAGCGGCCAGACTGCTTGTAGATCTCCTGATTCATCGCCTCTGCGTTGGCGTGTGCTGCGGCCACGGCTGCGGTAAGGCTCTTTGCGTGCTCGACGTGGCGCTCCTCCTTCGGCTCCCACCTTCGGGTGCACAAGGTCGCTGACGCACATGCGGTCCTCCACCTTCGCCTCCCACCTTCGGGCCGCGGCGGCAGAGCGGGTGATAATCCTGACGGTCGACGGTGGGCTGGCGGCCACGGCGGCCGACGATGGGGTGGCGGCCACCACCACCACCTACCGCCTTCGGGCCGCGGTGGCGGAGCGGGTGATGGTCACGGTGGCCGACAGTGGGGTGGTGGCCATGACGACCACCTCCCGCCTTCGGGCCGCGGCGGCGGAGCGGGAGATGGCCCTGGCTTTTGACAATGGTGTGGCGGCAACGGCGGTCGGCAACAGCTGCCGACGGGCAGCGGCGGCGGACCGTGTGGTGGGTGTTCCGCGCACACCCAACAGGGACACCACGCGCGCTACACTACGCCGGGGACTGCGCCGCCGCCGCGGTGTAGCCTCCCAGCTGGAGCTGTCCTCTGATGACGGTGGAGTGGCTGAGCAACGACGGCGGACCGGTGCCATTAGAGATTGTGGGAGAAGCAGACGAGATAAGCTACAAGGAGGGAGGGGAAAATACGACGCAGGACTCGCCAGCCGTGAGGGTTTTTATAGTAGGCCAGTAAGCATTGGGATTTTGGGGGATTTCACCGAGTCGGGCGGGAAGCTTGCGTGGGAACCTGTGAGGTTGCGCGGGAACGGGCTCACCGATGATTCATTGGTCTCCACCGTTTGGCCAAAAGAACGCCCCCGCGCGCTGCGCAAGCTTGCGCTATAAGCCGTCTACGGCAGCAGGGTGACAATACGTGCGAGAGGAGGATGAAAGGACACGTACACATACGGTTAATAAAAAAACATTTGCGATCTAATTACCTACTATACCCCCGTCCTGGTTTATAAGTAGGATTTAACTAATAAAATACGGATGCATGTCGCCAAAGATTATATTGTTGGAGTCGTATTTGAACATAGTTTCCAGCTATACAATTTTTGTAGCATGCATTAACACTTTTTTGGTTAAATTTAAGGTTATATACCAGCAAGCGTTTGCCCGCAACACACACGGCTTATTCCATCACAAATAGCTCGGATGGATCAACTGTATGCCATGTATCGCCCACGCAACTCTAATCTGATTCGTGCTTGATGTCTCCGACATCGCTCGCACAGTTCGTCTTATTTGCCACGTATCACTGTGCCGGCCTCTACTCGTGTCCCTCGGCAAGCTCTGCTCGCCATTAGGCACCGCAGCACGCTGTGCTCGCCGTTAGGCGCCGCGACGCGCTCTGTCGCGTCCGTTGGCGCGCTCTGCTCGTGTCCGTCGGCGCGCTCGGCTTGTGGACAACTTTTCCTTTTGCGTTCAACTGCTATATGCATATATATATATATATATATATATATATATATATATATATATATATATATATATATATATATATATATATATGGTTGCTTGCCGTTGAGGCGACCGCGGAGCGCTCTGCCAGCGGTTGGGCGTGCGCACGATCACGTCGGGGGGCCCATATGCATGCGGTTGCGCCGCGCGCGTTGCCACACGATGTAGTTACGTGCGGCACAATGAAGTTACGCGCTGCAAATTAGAATTGCCATCAGGGCCTGCCGATATTCCTGGCCTTCCGGCTTCCCCTTTAATTCCCGTGGCCATTATAACCTTAGTCTCTTCAACCTTTCGATCGCGCCCCACAACACAACAAGCACACCCACGACGACACATAGAGAGGGGATGTCCAGCGGCGCTCCAATGGAGTTCGGCGAGCATAGAGTGGAGACCCACACGAGGGAGACGGATCTCTCGGTGGTGTACACCATCGACCCGGACGTGGTGGACGACTACATCAATAGCGTTGAGTAGTTGCTTGCTCAAGACAAGTACAAGGTGGTCGGCATCGACCTCTAGTACACCACCGGTCGTCCCGTCATAGATCAGAAGGTTGTTGTCGCCTAGTTGTGCGTGCGCCATCATGTCCTCATCTACCACTACTTCATGGCCACAGAGCCTTGCGACCGTTTCAACAGGTTTGTCAATAGCACCGACTACAAGTTTGCCATGATGGAAACCACCGACGATGTAAAAGCGCTTAGTGTTACGGGTTTGGCCTGCAAGAACCTTGTCGAAATCCGTGACCACTACAGGGTCTGGGGCAGCACGAAGAAGGACTCCCTGGTCGAACTCGCCTCGGCCATCATCGACCCCTACTACGAAAAGATGAAGCAGGATGCCCAGAGAACAAGTCCCCTATCCTGGCACAGGGCCTGGATGTGGCAACTGGATGAACCTCACCTCAGGTTCGCGGCCAAGAGCGTGTACACATGCTACGAGATGCACAGGTGGATCGTTGACATGAGGAAGTGCCTCGTTACCCAAATTGACGAGCCCGGATCGAGCCACAAGTAGAGCAAGTGTCACAAGAAGTAGATGATGATCACATGATCGTTTATGCTAGTTAATCATGCATGTAATATATAGTTACTTTATTGGTGTGTGGAAATGTCATGTGTGTAGTAGCCACCTATGTAATTATGCATGTAATAGTTTACTTTGGTGTGTGCAAATGCCATGGTTGTAGTAGCCACCTATGTAAGTGGATGTTTAATTTGGTTATGCAAGCATGTCCTTATAAGTGTGTGTGTGTATATATATATATATATATATATATATATGTTGTTGTTCTGTATGCAATCCCATCGCACAACACACACGTCTTATTAGCAGCAATCGTCTGTGTTATTATCGGTCTTCACACACATTTCTGATTACAAACCTGTTTGCCACGTATCACACACATCTTATTAAGTTGAACCGTTTCTGTTCTCATGTCTCAACGCAAATAGTTCATCCGAGTGAACCGCATGTCGTATATCGCACACACCTTGATCTGGCTGACCGTTTCTTTTGTGTTTCCTAATCACAAACAGTTCATTCGAGTGAACCGTATGCTGTATATCACACACACCTCCATCTGGCTGCCCATTTCTTTTGTTCCTCCTCATCGCAAACAGTTAATTGAACTGAACTGTATGCCCTGCATCACACACGCAACTAAAATCTGAACCATGTTTGATGGCTCCACCATCGCAAATGTTTTGCACCTTTTTGACGGGTTTTTTACACCACCATTTGCGATTATGGCATCGCACACAGTTTCGTCGAAGGGTCTCTGATCATAGTGTCACGTTAGCAGCATCCTGCAGTAGTGCATGTTGACAATGCCAGACGGCGGCGGGCACAGCGAGCGAACCAAGGTGGAGAACGACGGCGAGGCCTCGGACGGGAACAAACAGGAGCCATGGAAGATGCGGCAGTGTAGTGGCAGGCGGAAGGGAATACGAGGGCAAAAACTATAACTCAAGCTTACAAACAGTACAAAAAGCCCAAGGATTAATTGTTCATCAAATTTAGACAAAAGCCAGATTGAACATGGCAATAACATCTAACCCAACCACTCTTTTTCGCAGTCACAAACAAATGGATCGGTCTGATCCATAAAATCAACATCCTGTGCAAAAAAATTATTCGAGGATGACTACAAGTTGTTGTAAATAGAAGCCGAGCACGTTGAGAAGCCCATTTGTCCACCTAAAACTTCTTTTTTTGCTGTTCAACATGTCCGTCCGTGAGAAATCTCTTGTTGAAAAACTTAAGCCTCATGGACAATAGTAACCTCGCATTCAACAGGAAGAATGCGACAAAGCTTCTGTTTGCCTGGTTGGATGCATATCATTCCATCGTTATTGTCCTCAAACGAATGTCATGAGAACCAAGAAAATCCTGGTGCTTATTACGCCACCAATTGGTTATATGTTTTTCTCCATGTGTTAGTGCCTAAGTAGACATGAAGATTGAAAACAGTTAAGGTCTGAAAAAAGAGTATGTCGAAAGAGCGGCAGCTGAACGGTTAATTCTAGTACAATATATATGGGCTTTTTCAATGTGCATGAAATCATCACCTTTATATATAAATTCTCCAGACATCGGAAGGATCGCAACAAGCCAATAATTATGTTCAGATCATGACTAAACATTTCGATATATAAGATCTTGACAGAATCCAGTAGCATTGATAGGCTATCCATGGCGAACTCTTCATTGAGCATATAACATAATATTAGTACCCAAAGTGTACTCCAAGATGATATAAAAATTATGTGCACAAATGAGAAATGCAGCTTATGATTACAAATGTGTAGATGATAATATACAGTACCTGAAAAAATGTGGAGCCAAACACCAACTTGTTGTGATCATTAAACGGATCATGAATTACACCCAAGGTCTCCAGTTTGGGCGCAGAGACGACAGTTATTTGTGAAGGTTTATAACAATAACGAAGGAGCAACCTTTGGAGTGAAGGGGCATCTTCGATGATGAGCTGCTGTCCTTCAAAACAAATTCCAATGCTTTTAAGGTGAGGCGACTTTATTTGGAGACAACTGATAGGGATTTCTATTCCCAAAACAATCAGCAAGCGCTCTAGGGTAGGGCAACTAGAGTGGATGATGCTATGCGGTGAGGCCTTCGATAGATAAACCACCACAAGCGAAAAAAATTTAGCAGTGGGAGTCGAAGCATTTGTACCAGATCGTCTAGTAGATGGCACCGGGTGAAGGTGGTGGTGTGGAGAGAGGAGGAAAACCTGGAGATGGACAACGGTGGTGTGGGCACAAATTCTTGGTGTTCGGTTCGTGGTATGAAACTTTCGTGGTAATGGTAGAACTCAAACTGCTGGAGTTTTTCGAATTCAGGGGATGTCAGCCAAGCATCCACTGTGCAGGGTATGGACAGCAGGTAGCGTGTCGGGATGCAGAGGCATTGAACGGGGCCCTACTGGTGAGAGGAGACGATGGCTCTAAGGAGATCACATTCAGGAAGGACAGATATCTGACGATAGTCGAGATTGAGGGGCGCGGTGCGCCATAGAGGGCGCCACCGAGTTGAGAGGACTTGTGTGCGGCAGTAATCCTTGGTGGCGAGAAGCGAGATGATCTCCCCAAGGATGTCGTCCGGGAGATCGCTGATGTGGTCCACCGGAGATTCTACAGGTTCCTCAGATCTGGGTGGGTGGGTGGGGAGGGGCTCGCCTCTTCTCCCCGCGCTGCGGGGTGCGGGATCTACAACCGGCGTTGCCGCTGGCGGGAGCCTCATCTTCTTGGTGCTGGGGTCAGCCGACTCCATTTTCCTTGCAGGCATCGCACCGAGCTCACGGGTTTGAGTAGAGTAGCCAGAGACGAGCCTAGTGGTAGTGCAAGTGGGGAAGAAGGAGGGCTGGGGTTTTCTAGAGGAGTGGAAGAAGAGGAGCAGGCATTTTCTGTACGAGTGAGGAAGAAGGCGAGCAGGGGTTTGCTATACGAGTGAGAAATATGGGGAGCGGGGGAATTGGGGGGCGACGAAAGCGGGAGAGTCCAGCAAGCTGCAGTATAAGTGGAGGCGAGGAGGAAGGAGGGTTTTTCTGGGATCACCCCCTCTTCAAGAAATATGGGCTTCTCCTTGCAAAAAACAAAAACAAATGGGCTTTAAGATGGATAGGCTTTTGTATCGGCCCAGTCGGCTGCCCGTATTTCGTACTGGAGGGCCTTAACACTAGAGGCAACCCATTAGAGACACTCTCCAGCTGTCCAGCTTATTGCCCATTCGAAAGAAAATAAGAGACGCCTCCAGCTTAATTATGGCTCCTCATAGGTAACTTTTTTCAACTTGAAAAAAGTTATAGCTCCTTTTTGGGCCGGCTTGGCATCCACCAAATTAGAGGATGGTGTACTGCATGCAGACACTCACACTGGTCGTAGCATGGCAAAATGAGGGGTCAAATAACATGCCCACAATATACATAGATTAACAGGGATTGTGGGGGATTAAATCATGTACAAGCCAAATTCCCCTCCATTCCTCTCCAAACCCCTTGGGAGGAGGTTGAACCGAGAAGGCCTAAGACTAACCACAGTGGGAGTAACTTAATTCCATATGGCATTATAATATGATACTCAACCCTCTCTTTCTTCATTTAATTCTACGCCACCTCATCAAATTTGCCTACTACCTCCGTCTCGGTGAATAAAAGGCATTCGCATAGTTCTAGGTCGACAATTTAACTATCTAAATATGTATTATATGTGACAAAAAACATATATTTAGAAACTACATCCGTGTAGAAATCTAATAATATACTTTTCATGACATATAACACATATTTAATTCCTCAAATCGGTGACCTAGAACTACGCGAATGACTTATTCATCGAGGCGGAGGTAGTAGTTAGCATGCATGATACTACTACTTATGATACTCCCATTACAACTAGCCTGGTAGAATTAATATACCTAATCTAAATGGTCGCCGCCCGATCTCTTTGTCCTCCTCCAGCATCCGGCTGAAGAAAAATCATGCAAGACACCAGCTGTATTCGCCGGCATCGCCTCAGCGGTGGCCTTCATGGGATACAATCGGTGGCGGCCTCCCGTGTTCTACTTCTCCTCGATGATGGCGGCAGGCGAGGACGTCTGGCCGTCACCTTGTCAACATCCGCGTAGTCGCATCACCTCGTCGACATCCGTGATGGCTTCTTTCTCTGCCTGCATGGCGCGGCTACGCGCGCGTTGACGGCGGATGGCGCAGTCACAGACATTGGAGGCGATGTATGACGCGGCGGCATCGAGGGAAGTGACAATGCCTGTGCCGCCGTGCTCCCCGACAAGCCGACGTGGTGCAAGTCGGCACTCTTCCTCGAGCTGTAGTGGAATGGCCAGTTGTGGAACCACGCGCTGGCTTAGTGCGGCAACTGCCTCCGACGGGCTAGGCGAGGTAGGTGGAGCAGCGAGTTGCCTCGCTCGTAACTGCCGGGCTCGGCGGGCCACCGAGATGGCTTTTATGCCAGAGAACTGCTCTTCCTGCTCATCGGATGTTGCCGAAAGAGTGGAGAAAATGGTGGAAGGAGGAGCTTGGCCGGCGTCCTGCTCCTGAATGGACGTGTGTGGCCGGAGTGGGTTTCTCGCATTCCACGCGGGTTTAAATGTAGGTTTTTGAATGCGGCGAGGAGGCGGGTACAACTGGGAGTGCAGCGGGGCGGCGCCCTGGACTGGCGCGCCGCTTCAAATGGCAGACACAGTGAGAGGTCACGTCCGCCTTGACCCCCTTGACCGTGGACCTTGACGGTGTACATCACCTTGTGTCCAGATCTGAGATGCCACGTGTACCAGATGAATGACTCCAAGTTCGACCATCGTGATGCCAGGTGCGAGCCGAGGAACACTGTTGGAGACACCCCCCTCATAATTTTCCTATTCCTGCGTTTTAAGTTCCTACGAAGAGAGTACTTTCTCTAAATGATGTGCTGCAGCAAGAGCCGCCTATATTAATTAACCATGCTATAAAAAGGTGGACCAACTTTGGCTATAGTATAATGTACTAGGTTAGTAGGTGACCTTGCGCTTGGCTCTTCGCCTCTTCCGGAAGACGAACAATAATGATGGTACTGCAGCAGTACTACTTCTGGCAATCTGACACCAAATGAACTGCTGCATATCCACCGCTTGTAAGCAAAAGTTTCTCCTCATGCTGCGAGCCACCACGCACGCGTTGGCGAGGGAGAAGGCGTAGTGAGCAAGCTTTTCGTCGTTCTGCGAGTTGACGGGACACATCAAAGTTATTTAGTACACATCAAAGCTACCATCCCGTGCTCCATCATTGAGTACATGCACTATTCATGTGCCATCGAGGAAAAAAATATTGCATAGTACTAGGTGCCATTGAAGTGCGCGACTCACTTACGCATTAGCTAAGTTACTCAAACTATCTCTCTCCTCATTAAGTGCACGACTCACTTATGTGTATTTATACAATGGGTGCATATGCACCTAGGAGCCATTGCCGTCGTATCTACTTTTCCAAACACTTTTGCTCTTGTTTTGGACTCTAATTTGCATGATTTGAATGAAACTAACCTGGACTGACGCTGTTTTCAGCAGAACTACCATGCTGTTGTTTTTGTGCAGAAATAAAAGTTCTCGGAATTGGACGGAACTTTTTGGAGATTTTTTACAGAATAAATAAAAAATACTGGAGCGAAGATCCACAGGATGGGAGCCCTAGTGGCCCACTGGCCACCAGGGCGTGGCCACCCCCTAGGTGCACCATGGTGCCCAGAGGGGCCCACGTAGCTCCGCTGACCCAAATCTCAAGTCTATAAATTCCTATTTCCCGAGAAAAAACAGAAGAAGAAGTTTCATCGCGTTTTACGATACGGAGCTACTGCCACCTCCTGATTTTCATCGGGGAGGCTGATCTGGAGTCCATTTGGGGCTCCGGAGAGGGGGATTCGTCGCCATCATCATCACCAACCCTTCTTCATCACCAATTTCATGATGCTTACCACCGGGAGTGAGTAATTCCTTCGTAGGTTTGCTAGACGGCGATGGGTTGGATGAGATTTATCATTTAATCAAGATAGTTTTGTTAGGGCTTGATCCCTAGTATCTACTATGTTCTGAGATGATGTTGCTATGACTTTGATATGCTTAATGCTTGTCACTAGGGCCCGAGTGCCATGATTTAGATCCGAAACCTTTATGTTTTCATGAATATATTTGTGTTCTTGATCCTATCTTGCAAGTTATACACACCTATTACGTGTTATGATCCGCATATCCCAAGGTGAAAATAATCGGGATTCTTTCTGGTGATTACCGTAGTTTGAGGAGTTCATGTATTCACTATGTGTTAATGCTTTGTTCCGATTCTCTATTAAAAGGAGGCCTTAATATCCCTTAGTTTCCTTATGGACCCCGCTGCCACGGGTGGGTAGGACAAAAGATGCCATGCAAGTTCTTATCGCAAGCACATATTACTATTTATGGAATACATACCTACATTACATTGATGAATTGGAGCTAGTTCTGTGTCGCCCTAGGTTAAAACTGTTATATCATGAATGTTCTACCCTCCTCTATGTTCTATCTTGTAGTATCAAACAAGAACGGAAGTACTCTGTATCTAGATCGTATCTGTAACAATTGCTCAATCTCTACTATCTAAAAAATTCTGAAGGTTCCTTTTCCTGCCACGGACCGCGTCCTGCCCGGTCATTGTCCGAATCGCAATCTCAACGAACCCGCTTGCATGCGCACTTCTCCTCACCAATGTGTTGGCGGATGTGGACCTCGCTGATAATTCTATACCCACGTAAAGCTATGAAAGAATTTTACGTAATCTTCCTAAGTCCTTCTCTGCCCCACCCCCCCCCCCCCCTAATTCCAAGGGGGGCAATGCTAGCACAGGTGGAGCTACGTGTTAAGCTGAGGGGGCCAATGCCCTCCCCTAGGTTTGAGCTTATTTATGAATATTTTTGATGGGAATGAGATTTTTTTATTCCCCTTCCCCTAACACTCATACTCTCTCTTTGGCCCTCCTCCGATAGATTATGTCTAGCTCCGCCGCCACTGCATACTAGTATATACTTTATCAATAAAACGTGTCAATAAGTTTAATTTTGCAACTCATATTCTATCTTTGGACATCTCCGACAGATTTCGTCTAGCTCCTCCACTACACACTAGTATATAATTTATCAAAAGAACACATCAATAAATTTAATTTTGCAATAATCTCTACTATCTAAAAAATACTTAAGGTTCCTTTTCCTGCCACGTACCGCGTCCTACCCGATCCCGCTCCCACTTCAGCCAGGGTCAGGGCATGGAGTTGTTCCGCTCTAGCCCCCGCCAGGGTGGGGCCAAGGGGAAGTCCCGCCCCCGATGCAGCCGGCGGAAACAAACACCCACGATGAGATAGTCATGCAGCCGACGACAACAATCAACCACGACGAGATAGACACGCAGCCGGCTGAAGGAAACAACAAGGAGAACATCGACCTCAAGCTAAGGCTCGGTCGGTGAGCGACAACAACGACGGAGTGGCGCTGCCGGGAGTTGAGGTGGAGCCTTCGTGGGTGAACTAGCTAGTAAAGATTATAGACGCCATATATGTTCTACCCTCCTCTATGTTCTATCTTATAGTATCAAATAAGAACGGAAACACTCTGTATCTAGGTTGTACCAATAACAGTTGCTCAATCTCTACTATCTAAAAAAATTAAGGTTCCTTTTCCTCCCACAGACCGCGTCTTGCCCGGTCATCGTCCGAAGCACAATCTCAACCAACCGGCTTGCCCCCCCCCACATAATTCCAAGGAGGACAATGCTAGCAGAGGTGGAGCTACGTGTTAAGCTGAGGGGGCCAATGCCCCCTAGGTTTGAGCGTATTTATGAATATATTTTTATGGGAATGAGATTTTTTAATTCCCCTACCCCTGACACTCATATTCTCTCTTTAGCCCTCCCTCGATAGTTTACATCTAGCTCCGTCGCCACTGCATACTAGTATATATTTTATCAATAAAATGTTCCAATAAGTTTAATTTTGCAACTCATATTCTATCTTTGGACACCTTCGACATATTTCCTCTAGCACCTCCTCTACACACTAGTATATAATTTATCAACAGAACAAATCAAGAAGTTTTGTTTTGCAATAATATCTACTATCTACAAAATACTTAAGGTTCCTTTTCCTGCCATGAACCACGTCTTACCTGATCCGGCTCCCGCTTCAGTTAGGGTCGGGGCAAGGAGCGGCGGCAACAAACACACATGACGAGATAGTCATGCAGCCGACGGCAACAATCATCCAAGACAAGATAGACACGCAGCCGGCTGAAGGAAATAACAATGAGAACATTGACCTTGAGCTAAGGCTCGGTCGGTGAGCGACAACAACGACGGAGTGGCGCCGCCGGGAGCTCAGGCGGAGCCTTCGTGGGTTAACTAACCAATAAAGATTATAGACGCCATATATGTTCTACCCTCCTCTATGTTCTATCTTGTAGTATCAAATAAGAACGGAAACACTATGTATCTCGGTCGTATCTATAGTAGTTGCTCAATCTCTACTATCTAGAAAATTATTAAGATTCATTTTCCTCCCACAGACCGCGTCCTGCCCGGTCATCGTCCGAAGCGCAATCTCAACCAACCCGCTTGCCCCCCTAATTCCAAGGGGGCCAATGCTAGCAGAGGTGGAGCTCCGTGTTAAGCTGAGGGGGCCAATGCCCCCCTAGGTTTTAGCTTATTTATGAATATTTTTTATGGGAATGAGATTTTTTTATTCCCCTACCCAAAACACTCATATTCTCTCTTTTGCCCTCTCTCGATAGATTAAGTCTAGCTCCGCCCCCACTGCATACTAGTTTATACTTTATGAATAAAAGGTGTCAATAAGTTTAATTTTGCAACTCATATTCTATCTTTGGGCATCTCCGACAGATTTCCTCTAACTCCTCCTCTACACACTAGTATATAAATCAAGAAGTTTAGTTTTGCAATAATATCTACTATCTAAAAAATACTTAAGGTTCCTTTTCCTGCCATGAACTACGTCCTACCTGATCCCGCTTCCGCTTCAGCTAGGGTCGGGGCAAGGAACGGTGGCAACAAACACCCACGACGAGATAGTCATGCAGCCGACGGCAACAGCCAACCAAGACGAGATAGACACGCAGCCGGCTGAAGGAAACAACAATGAGAACATTGACCTTGAGTTAAGGCTCGGTCGGTGAGCGACAATAACAACGGAGCGGCGCCGGCAGGAGCTCAAGCGGAGCCTTCGTGGGTTAACTAGGTAGTAAAGATTATAGACGCCATATATGTTCTACCCTCCTCTATGTTTTATCTTATAGTATCAAATAATAACGGAAACACTCTGTATCTAGGTTGTATCTATAACAGTTGCTCAATCTCTACTATCTAAAAAAATTAAGGTTCCTTTTCCTCCCACACACCGCATCTTGCCCGGTCATCGTCCGAAGCGCAATCTCAGCCAACCCGCTTGCCCCCCACCTAATGCCAAGGAGGCCAATGCTAGCAGAGGTGGAGCTACGTGTTAAGCTGAGGGGGCCAATGCCCCCCTAGGTTTGAGCTTATTTATGATGAATATATTTTTACGGGAATGAGATTTTTTATTCCCCTACCCCTACCACTCATATTCTCTCTCTGGCCCTCCCTCGGTAGATTACGTCTAGCTCCGTCGCCACTGCATACTAGTATATATTTTATCAATAAAATGTGTCAATAAGTTTAATTTTGCTACTCATATTCTATCTTTGGACATCTCCGACATATTTCCTCTAGCTCCTCCTCTACACATTAGTATATAATTTATCAAAAGAACAAATCAAGAAGTTTAGTTTGCAATAATATGTACTATCTAAAAAATACTTAAGTATCCTTTTCCTGCCACGAACTGAGTCCTACCTGATCCCGCTCCCGCTTCAGCCAGGGTCGGGGCAAGGAGCGGCAGAACCAAACACCCATGACGAAATAGTCATGCAGCCGACGGCAACAATCAACCAAGATGAGATAGACACGCAACCAGCTAAAGGAAACAACAACGAGAACATTGACCTTGAGCCAAGGCTCGGTCGGTGAGTGACAACAACGACGGAGCGGCGCCGCCGGGAGCTCAGGCGGAGCTTTCGTGGGTTAACTAGCCATTAAAGATTATAGATGCCATATATGTTCTACCCTCCTCTATGTTCTATCTTATAGTATCAAATATGAACGGAAACACTCTGTATCTAGGTCGTATCTATAGTAGTTGCTCAATATCTACTATCTAAAAAATTCTTAAGGTTCCTTTTCCTCCCACAGACCGCGTCCTGCCCTGTCATCGTCCGAAGCGCAATCTCAACCAACGCGCTTGCCCCCCTAATTCCAAGGGGGCCAATGCTAGCAGAGGTGGAGCTACGTGTTAAGCTGAGGGGGCCAATGCCCCCCCTAGGTTTGAGCTTATTTATGAATATTTTTTATGGGAATGAGATTTTTTTATTCCCCTACCCAAAACACTCATATTCTCTCTTTGGCCCTCCCTCGATAGATTAAGTCTAGCTCCGCCACCACTGCATACTAGTTTACACTTTATGAATAAAAGGTGTCAATAAGTTTAATTTTGCAACTCATATTCTATCTTTGGACATCTCCGACAGATTTCCTCTAACTCCTCCTCTACACACTAGTATATAAATCAAGAAGTTTAGTTTTGCAATAATATCTACTATCTAAAAAATACTTAAGGTTCCTTTTCCTGCCATGAACAACGTCCTACCTGATCCCGCTCCCGCTTCAGCTAGGGTCGGGGCAAGGAACGGTGGCAACAAACACCCACGACGAGATAGTCATGCAGCCGACGGCAACAGCCAACCAAGACGAGATAGACACGCAGCCGGCTGAAGGAAACAACAATGGGAACATTGACCTTGACTTAAGGCTCGGTCGGTGAGCGACAATAACAACGGAGCGGCGCCGGCAGGAGCTCAAGCGGAGCCTTCGTGGGTTAACTAGGTAGTAAAGATTATAGACGCCATATATGTTCTACCCTCCTCTATGTTTTATCTTATAGTATCAAATAATAACGGAAACACTCTGTATCTAGGTTGTATCTATAACAGTTGCTCAATCTCTACTATCTAAAAAAATTAAGGTTCCTTTTCTCCCACACACCGCATCTTGCCCGGTCATCGTCCGAAGCGCAATCTCAGCCAACCCGCTTGCCCCCCACCTAATGCCAAGGAGGCCAATGCTAGCAGAGGTGGAGCTACGTGTTAAGCTGAGGGGGCCAATGCCCCCCCTAGGTTTGAGCTTATTTATGATGAATATATTTTTACGGGAATGAGATTTTTTATTCCCCTACCCCTAACACTCATATTCTCTCTCTGGCCCTCCCTCGGTAGATTACGTCTAGCTCCGTCGCCACTGCATACTAGTATATATTTTATCAATAAAATGTGTCAATAAGTTTAATTTTGCTACTCATATTCTATCTTTGGACATCTCCGACATATTTCCTCTAGCTCCTCCTCTACACATTAGTATATGATTTATCAAAAGAACAAATCAAGAAGTTTAGTTTGCAATAATATGTACTATCTAAAAAATACTTAAGTATCCTTTTCCTGCCACGAACCGAGTCCTACCTGATCCCGCTCCCGCTTCAGCCAGGGTCGGGGCAAGGAGCGGCAGAACCAAACACCCATGACGAAATAGTCATGCAGCCGACGGCAACAATCAACCAAGATGAGATAGACACGCAACCAGCTAAAGGAAACAACAACGAGAACATTGACCTTGAGCCAAGGCTCGGTCGGTGAGTGACAACAACGACGGAGCGGCGCCGCCGGGAGCTCAGGCGGAGCTTTCATGGGTTAACTAGCCATTAAAGATTATAGATGCCATATATGTTCTACCCACCTCTATGTTCTATCTTATAGTATCAAATATGAACGGAAACACTCTGTATCTAGGTCGTATCTATAGTAGTTGCTCAATATCTACTATCTAAAAAATTCTTAAGGTTCCTTTTCCTCCCACAGACCGCGTCCTGCCCGGTCATCGTCCGAAGCGCAATCTCAACCAACGCGCTTGCCCCCCTAATTCCAAGGGGGCCAATGCTAGCAGAGGTGGAGCTACGTGTTAAGCTGAGGGGGCCAATGCCCCCCTAGGTTTGAGCTTATTTATGAATATTTTTTATGGGAATGAGATTTTTTTATTCCCCTACCCAAAACACTCATATTCTCTCTTTGGCCCTCCCTCGATAGATTAAGTCTAGCTCCGCCGCCACTGCATACTAGTTTATACTTTATGAATAAAAGGTGTCAATAAGTTTAATTTTGCAACTCATATTCTATCTTTGGACATCTCCGACAGATTTCCTCTAACTCCTCCTCTACACACTAGTATATAAATCAAGAAGCTTAGTTTTGCAATAATATCTACTATCTAAAAAATACTTAAGGTTCCTTTTCCTGCCATGAACTACGTCCTACCTGATCCCGCTCCCGCTTCAGCTAGGGTCGGGGCAAGGAACGGTGGCAACAAACACCCACGACGAGATAGTCATGCAGCCGACGGCAACAGCCAACCAAGACGAGATAGACACGCAGCCGGCTGAAAGAAACAACAATGAGAACATTGACCTTGAGTTAAGGCTCGGTCGGTGAGCGACAATAACAACGGAGCGGCGCCGGCAGGAGCTCAAGCGGAGCCTTCGTGGGTTAACTAGCCATTAAAGATTATATATGCCATATATGTTCTACCCTCCTCTATGTTCTATCTTATAGTATCAAATATGAACGGAAACACTCTGTATCTAGGTCGTATCTATAGTAGTTGCTCAATATCTACTATCTAAAAAATTCTTAAGGTTCCTTTTCCTCCCACAGACCGCGTCCTGCCCGGTCATCGTCCGAAGCGCAATCTCAACCAACCCGCTTGCCCCCACCCCTAATTCCAAGGGGTCAAGCAGAGGTGGAGCTACGTGTTAAACTTGTGAACAAAATTAGAATTAGGTGAAATATATTCTGAAAATTGGTGAGCAAAATTTGTATTGGCTGAACTAAATTTGAAAATGGGTCAACCAATTTTGAACTAGGTGAACTACATTTGAAAATTGTGACTTATATTTGAAAAAAAGTTCAGAAGTTTTAAAAATGTTCAAAGATTCAAAGAACAAACATGGATTTTGAAAAGTTCATGGATTTCATGAAACTGAAAAAAAGTTCATTAGTTTCCAAAAAGTTCATGCATTTTAAATAGTAAATGGATTTGAAAAAGTTCATGAATTTTGTGAAATAAAAAAATTTCATGAATTTGAAAAAATTTCATAAATTTTAAGTTCTTGAGTATGAAAAAATCTTGTGGGTTTAAAAACGACCACGAATGTGAAAAAACTTCATTGAAATTCAAAGAGGTTTGTAAATGGGAAAAAGGCTCTCAAAATTTGGAAAAAAGTTTATAGATTTGAGAAAACTTCACGACTTGGAAAATCTCATAATTTAAAAAATGTTACGTTGTGTTTGGATTTCTCCATTGAGAGCCTCTAAATTGCATTGGATCCAATACCAAATCAACCTTTGTATTGCAATGGGCCCCAATACCAACACAGATGTTTGGATGTACGAAATATCAACCAACCCGCTTGCCCCCCCACCTAATTCCAAGGAGGCCAATGCTGGCAGAGGTGGAGCTACGTGTTAAGCCGAGGGGGCCAGTGCCCCCCCAAGGTTTGAGCTTATTTATGAATATATTTTTATGGGAATGAGACTTTTTTATTCCCCTACCCCTAACACTCATATTCTCTCTTTCGCCCTCCCTCGATAGATTACGTTTAGCTCCGTCACCATTGCATACTAGTATATATTTTGTTAATAAAACGTGTCAATAAGTTTAATTTTGCAACTCATATTCTATCTTTGGACATCTCCGACATATTTCCTCTAGCTCCTCCTCTACACACTAGTATATAATCAAGAAGTTTAGTTTTACAATAATATCTACTATCTAAAAAATACTTAAGGTTCCTTTTCCTGCCACGAACCACGTCCTACCTGATCCCGCTCTCGCTTCAGCTAGGTTCGGGGCAAGGAACGATGGCAACAAACACCAATGACGAGATAGTCATGCAGCCGACGGCAACAATCAACCAAGACGATATAGACATGCAACCGGCTGAAGGAAACAACAACGAGAACATTGACCTTGAGCCAAGGCTCGGTCAGTGAGTGACAACAACGACGGAGCGCGCCGCCGGGAGCTCAGGCGGAGCCTTCGTGGGTTAACTAGCCATTAAAGGTTATAGATGCCATATATGTTCTACCGTCCTATATGTTCTATCTTATAGTATCAAATATGAACGGAAACACTCTGTATCTAGGTCGTATCTATAGTAGTTGCTCAATCTCTACTATCTAAAAAATTCTTAAGCTTCCTTTTCCTCCCACAGACCGCGTCCAGCCCGGTCATCGTCCGAAGCGCAATCTCAACCAACCCGCTTGCCCCCCCCCCCTAATTCCAATGGGCCAAGTAGAGGTGGAGCTACGTGTTAAACTTGTGAACAAAATTAGAATTAGGTGAAATATATTCTGAAAATTGGTGAGCAAAATTTGTATTGGCTGAACTAGATTTGAAAATGGGTCAACCAATTTTCAACTAGGTGAACTACATTTGAAAATTGTGACTTATATTTGAAAAAAAAAGTTCAAAAGTTTTAAAAATGTTCAAAGATTCAGAGAACAAACATGGATTTTGAAAAGTTCATGGATTTCATGAAACTAAAAAAAAGTTCATTAGTTTCCAAAAAGTTCATGCATTTTAAATAGTAAATGGATTTGAAAAAGTTCATGAATTTTGTGAAATAAAAAAATTCATGAATTTGAATAATATTTCATAAATTTGAAGTTCATGAGTATGAAAAAATCTTGTGGGTTTAAAAACGACCACGAATATGAAAAAACTTCATTGAAATTCAAAGAGGTTTGTAAACGGGAAAAAGGCTCTCAAAATTCGGAAAAAGTTTATAGATTTGAGAAAACTTCACGACTTGGAAAATCTCATAATTTAAAAAATGTTACGCTGCGTTTGGATGTCTCCATTGAGAGCCTCTGAATTGCATTGGATCCAATACCAAATCAACCTTTGTATTGCAATGGGCGCCACTACCAATACAGATGTTTGGATGTACGAAATATCAACCAACCCGCTTGCCCCCCCCCACCTAATTCCAAGGAGGCCAATGCTGGCAGAGGTGGAGCTACGTGTTAAGCCGAGGGGGCCAATGCCCCCTTAGGTTTGAGCTTATTTATGAATATTTTTTATGGGAATGAGATTTTTTATTCCCCTACCTGGAACACTCATATTCTCTCTTTGGCCCTCCCTCGATAGATTACGTCTAGCTCCGCTGCCACTGCATACTAGTTTATACTTTATGAATAAAAGGTGTCAATAAGTTTAATTTTGCAACTCATATTCTATCTTTGGACATCTCCGACAGATTTCCTCTAGCTCCTCCTCTACACACTAGTATATAATTTATCAAAAGAACACATCAATAAGTTTAGTTTTGCAATAATCTCTACTCTCTAAAAAATAATTAAGGTTCCTTTTCCTGGCACGGACCGCGTCCTACCCGATCCCGCTTCAACTAGAGTTGGGGCAAGGAGTTTTTCCGCTCCAGCCCCCGCGAAGGTGGGGCCAAGGTGAAGTCCCTCCCCCGATACAGCCGGCGGCAACAAACACCCACGACGAGATAGTCATGCATCCGACGGCAACAATCAACCATGATGAGATAGACATGCAACCGGCTGTAGGAAACAACAACGAGAAGATTGACCTCGAGCTAAGGCTCGGTCGGTGAGCAACAACAACGACGGAGTGGCGCCGTCGGGAGCTCAGGCGGAGCCTTCATGGGTTAACTAGCCACTAAAGATTATAGACGCCATATATGTTCTACCCTCCTCTATGTTCTATCTTATAGTATCAAATAAGAACGGAAACACTCTGTATCTAGGTCGTATCTATAGCAGTTGCTCAATCTCTGCTATCTAAAAAATTCTTAAGGTTCCTTTCCTCCCACAGACCGCGTCCCGCCCGGTCATCGTCCGAAGCGCAATCTCAACCAACCCGCTTGCCCCCCCTTAATTCCAAGGGGGCCAATGCTAGCAGAGGTGGAGCTACGTGTTAAGCTGAGGGGGGCAATGCCCCCCTAGGGCTGAGCTTATTTATGAATATTTTTTATGGGAATGAGCTTTTTATTCCCCTACCCCGAACACTCATATTCTCTCTTTGGCCCTCCCTCGATAGATTACATCTAGCTCCGCCGCCACTTCATACTAGTTTATACTTTATGAATAAAGGTGTCAATAAGTTTAATTTTGCAACTCATATTCTATCTTTAGACATCTTCGACAGATTTCCTCTAGCTCCTTCTCTACACACTAGTATATAATTTATCAAAAGAACACATAAATATGTTTAGTTTTGCAATACTAAAAAATACTTAAGGTTCCTTTTCCTGCCACGGACCGCGTCCTACCCGATCCGGCTCCCGCTTCAGCCAGGGTCGAGGCAAGCAGTTGTTCCGCTCCAGCCCCCATTAGGGTGCGGCCAAGGGATGTCTTGCCCCTGTTGCAGCCGGCGGCAACAAGCATCCACGACGAGATAGTCACGCAGTCGACAGCAACAATCAACCACGAGGGGATAGACATGCAGCCGGCGGAAGGAAACAACAACGAGAACATCGACCTTGAGCTAAGGCTCGGTCGATGAGCGACAACAACAATGGAGCGGTGCCATCGGGAGCTCAGGCGGAGCCTTCGTGGTTAACTAGACAGTAAAGGTTATAGACGCCATATATGTTCTACCCTCCTCTATGTTCTATATTATAGTATCAAACAAGAACGGAAGTACTCTGTATCTAAGATGTATCTATAGCAGTTGCTCAATCTCTACTATCTATAACCGCGCGCCTCCCCTGCTTGCATGCGCCCTTTTTAGTATCAAACACCCAAGTTATAGAAGGTTAAAACTATTTGATGATCTTTGGACTGAATCCTGGTCTTCTAGTAACATAGATCACATCAGCGGTATCATTGTTTTTAAAGGATGGTGTGAGTTTCTATTTGCACTCCCGAAAAGTGGTATTTGATCCATACTCGCATTCCTTGTTCCCTTGTATTTGCTTTTTATACTATTTTTCATATAAGCATGAACCACATCATCTTTAGTATATTTGGTTTACATGTAGTCAGAGAAGTGCAATTTACTTTCATCCTCTCCCTCCTTAATCCCTTATTGTTGTCCCTACTATACAGTTAAAACAATTTTGTGATTTTCGTGAAATTTCTTTATAATTTTTGTAAAAAGGAGAAAACTTGAGTTTTGGTTGGGAATTTTTTTTATTCATTAAACTTTTGAAAAAAATAAAAGCTTCCTTGTAATATATTTGAAAATCTTTTGAAAATTTTGTCTGAACAATTCTGTATATAATTTTTTTTGAATTGCAACTAATGAAAAAATAACATGGAAGAAAGATAAGACCAAGGTTTTTTTAATTAGTCCACAACAATTTATTTTTATATACTTGTTGGGTGCTCCTATTAAAAAAAGTAGCTGCTAGCTCTAGAAGGAAAAGTCAAGACACCCGGTTTTCTGAAAATTTTGAGAATTTAACAAATTCTCAGAAAGACACCTAGTTTTCTGGAAAAAAACAAGGGATTTGAAAAAGTCCGTGAATACAAAAAAAGTACACATATTTGAATTTTTTTAGGAATTTCAAAAAAACATGAAACCGAAAAGAGTTCCAAATTTGAAAAAAAATCACGAACTTAAAAAATGGGTGAACTGTAAGTGTATCTATGAAGAAATATCAAAAAAAGGTGAACAAATTTGTATTTGGTGAACTAATTTTGAAATGGGTGAACAACATTTGCATTACGGTGCCTTGGTGACTAATTTTCAAAAGGGTGAACAAGATTTTAATTCGCTAACTAATTTTGAAAATTAGGGAATTAATTCTGAATTGGATTAACTAAATTAGAAAATGGTTGACTAAATATTAAATAAGGGACCTAATTTGAAAATCTATGAAATATATTGAATTACGTGAGCTATATTTGTATTTAGTGAAATAATTTTGAATGATTGAACAATGTTTTTATAAAATGTTGAACAAAATGTGTATTTAGTGAACTAAATTTGAAAATAGGTGCACAAAATATATATTAGGTGAACTAAATTTGAAATGAGTGAAATAAAATTTAAATGCATAATTTTGAATGTTGTGAACTGAACTGTAATTCTTTGTGAACTAAGTTTGAAAAATGGGAGCACTAAATTTGAATTTGGTGAACTATATTTGTATTTTTGAACTCATTTTTGAAAACTTGTGAACAAAATTAGAATTAGGTGAAATATATTCTGAAAATTGGTGAGCAAAATTTGTATTGGCTGAACTAAATTTGAAAATTGGTCAACCAATTTTGAACTAGGTAAACTACATTTGAAAATTGTGACTTATATTTGAAAAAAAGTTCAGAAGTTTTAAAAAAGTTCAAATATTCAAAGAACAAACATGGATTTTGAAAAGGTCATGGATTTCATGAAACTGAAAGAAAAGTTCATTAGTTTCCAAAAAGTTCGTGCATTTTAAATAGTAAATGAATTTGAAAAAGTTCATGATTTTTGTGAAATAAAAAAATTCATGAATTTGAAAAATATTTCATATATTTGATGTTCATGAGTTTGAAAAATCTCGTGGGTTTAAAAATGACCACGAATATGAAAAACTTCATTGAAATTCAAAGAGGTTTATAAACGGGAAAAGGCTCTCAAAATTCGGAAAATTTATAGTTTTCAGAAAACTTCACGACTTGGAAAATCTCATAATTTAAAAAATGTTTTGCTACGTTTGGATATCTCCATTGAGAGCCTCTGAATCGCATTGGATCCAATACCAAATCAACCTTTGTATTGCAATGGGCTCCAATACCAATACAGATGTTTGGATGTACAAAATATTGCAGTTTGGAATTGGACAGGCTAGCAATACCAATGTTATGTTTGGATGCCATACAATGGAATTAACGGTTTGCATGAGCTGCGCCATGGACGGAGTCGGCCGAGCAGCAGTGAGGAGCACAGGATGCAGTCGTCCCCGACGGTCGGCCGACTATCCGCGACCAGGATAGAGCGACGCCGGCGAGCGTGATGGTCCAAGCTCATGCAGGCGCGACCCCTCGTGTATGGGAAACTCCCACGGCTGCGAGATCCAGAGCTGAGGACCTGCACGCCGGCGAGCATGAGGGCCAATCGACTAGAAGAGGGGGCAGGGGCTGGCGGGCAGGGAGGACTGTCAGGCGTGGCTAAGGACAGTGGGGCACGGCGGCCGAGGAGGAGGGCGGGGCCGGCCGGGGAGGAAGGCACCTGTGCCACCGTCTGAATCCATGGCGGGAAGTGGCTCAAGGGGACGGCGAGAAGGAGCTGGGGAAGAGGGGAGGAAGGCACCTGCACCGGCGCCGGTCACCGTGGTGGTGGCCGCCGCCGCCGGCCGCTGCTAGGTCGTCGCGGTCAGCCTCTCATATCCCCTTCTTTTTTCTGGTCGCTCGAAGAGGTATGTTTTGCAGGTAGGCTGATTTCAGCGCGATTCAGAGTGGGAGGGCTCCGTATCATGGGCAGGCACTTTGCATGGGATGTAATTTAGCCAGCGTTTCCGTTTCATTACAGCCTGCCAATTCGCTGTGCAACCAAACACATGAATTGAAAGATTACAATACCAATTCAGATTCCAAGCCTCCAATGGGAACATCCAAACGCAGCGTTAGCAAAAATCAAAAAAAGATCACAAATCTTTTGAAAACATCATGAATTTACAAAAAGTTTTTAAAATTTAAAAAATTCAGCCATTTAAGAAATAAAAAAACAAAAAGAAAAGATATAAAGAAAACAAAAAAGCTTCATGGATTTGAAAAAGGTTCGGGTTTGAAAAAATTCACGAATTCAAAAAAAGTTCATGACTTTTTATAGTTGGTCATAAATTGTAAAAAGTGTGTGAGTATTAACATAGTTTACCGTTTTTTAGAAAGATTTGAGAATTTGAGAAAAGTTTGTGAATTAAAAAAATAAAAAAATAGTCGAAAAAGAAAAGGATAAGAAAGTAAAGAAAAAACTGGCTGGACAAAATAAAATAAAATAGAAAAATAAAACCAGATCACACGCACACACAAAAGCAGAAAGAGAAGCAATTGGGCATACGACGTTAGCTTGTCCAAGTTGGTTACTGTGTCTCGTATTAAACATCACGGTTGGACTTCAAATACCCTCGCCACATTATTATTTTTTTGAATGCTAAAAAGGTGTAAATGGGCCAAGCCCAGGATAGAGGGTGTCGGCTTCTCAAAAAACAAAAATAGAAAACACCGCCGAAGCGCTTAATAAGGATTGGTCTATTTTTTCACATGACGAGACCTCCAGTTGGCAGATGCTATTTATCACTCATAGCGAGCAGGTCGGTCGCTTCGCCTGCGCGACATTGGTGTTGCCTGGCGACCATAGGCAGAGCTGGCGATAGAACCTCACACCAATTTTTTCCTTTTTTTACATTTTGGTCAATTTACTTTTAAGTTGAAATAATTTAGGAATTCAGAAAAAAAAACTTGTGCTTGAAAAAGCATTCATGAATTAAAATATTGTTCCCAAATTACAAAAAAATATTTAATTCAAAAAATCACAAACTCAAAAAGTATTTGCGAATTTGGAAACATTCATTAATTCATACAATAATAACGAATTCCAAGAGATTCGCAGAGTCAAAAAAGAGTTCAAGAATTTTAAAATGTTCATGACTACAAAAAATCAAGAACTTATATTTTTTATTAATTCAAAAACTGCTCATGCATTAAAAAACATTCACTAATTTTAAAAGAGGTTCGTGGAAAATTAAAAATTCTTTATTAATATAAGAAGTATCCAAAAATTAGAAAAAATGTTGGCGGATGAAAAAAATGTTCGAATCTAAGGAATGTTCACGAATTGAAAAAAATCATTGATTTGAAAATGCTCACAAATTAAAAATTTTCCATGAATATAAAAAATGTTCATGAGTTAAAATAGGTTCATGAAAATTATTAATTAATTTGAAAAGATTAAGTTTGAAAATGTTCACGAATCATTCGCAAATTTTTAAAAGATAAAGTAAACAAATACATACAGATAAAAAAGAAACAATGAAGCAAGAGAAAAACCGGTAGAAAAAATAGAATTAAAAAATCGATGGAAGAACAACAAAAACCAATAGAACCTTGCTATAACAACAATAAGGTTCCAGAACCGGCCCCAGGCTTGTCTCCAAGTATGTTCGCGAAAACCTCTAAATGTTCAAGGATACAAATGTTCACGGGTTTAAAACTATTTCGAAATAAAAAAGTTCACATGTTCAAAAAAATCTTGAATTTGAAAATGTTCATGAAGTTGAAAAGCAGAAAAACATGAAAAAGGAAAAAGATAATAAAATATAAAAATAAGAAAAAAAGGGATAAAAACAACACAAGAAAAAACCCTGAAAAGAAACAGGTGCTGTTATGAGTTGGGCAAGCGAGCGTGGAAACTGATATGTACTATTTCCGAGAGGAATACCCCTCAAAGAAAGAGGAAACGAACGTGTTGTGGTTGGCCCAAGTCGGTGGTCTTGTTTGGAGGAGTAAGTGATATATATCAATTGTGCCTCTTGTTTGGCACTTCAGGTGCCCTTTTTTTTAGAACTAGGCGCCCCTTTTATTTGTGTTTCTGCAAACGGGCGCCTGAAGCGCCCCCACGCTGGGCCGACCCATCAAACGTGTTTTTTCTGTGTTTTAACAAAAAAATATCGAGCTGTTTGTGAATCCAACCAGCAACCTCGCTCGTCGAGATAACCCGGTATAACCACCACGCCACCTAGTGGGACGTGGTAAACTAAAAATTTCTTTCTTTTATTCTTTCTTTTCCCTTTTTCCTTTTTCCCTTTTTCATTTGTTGTTTTTCTTTTTTCCTACTTTCGAGTTTGAAGGCTTGTTTGCAAACGTGTGAACTTTTCTTCAAATTGATGATTTTTCTAAAAACAATTGATGAACTTTTTTTCAAAATTGATGAACCTTTTTTTTCAAATTCGATGAACCATTTTTCAAAAACAATGATTTCTTTTCAAATCGATGAAATTTTCCAAAATAAGTGAATTATTTTAAATTTGATGAACTCTTTTTCGAAATCGGTGGAGTTTGTAAAAAAAAACTTGTAAAAAAATCAAAATTGGACATATTTTTAATTCCAGGATTTTTTCCCGAATTTGTAAAAAAAATAGATCATGATTTTCTTCGAATCTGTGAACTTTTTCCAATTCCGTATTTTTTTTGTAGAACTCAACCAGTCAAATGGTCCATATCATCTAGCCAAAGGTTAGTTGTACAACAATTAAACAAGATCTATGAGCGAACGAGAAGGAAGCAGTGACCAGTGAGCGAAGTGTTTTATTGCGCCAGCCCAAGTGCGCCAGTTTCTTGATCAGGTGTGTGAAGCGTCGATTAGGAGGTCCCCTCCTGTTGGGGCACGGCACCCGCTGCGCCCGTTAAAGAGTTGAACGCAAATAGGCGCACACACCCCATACTAGCTAGGCGTGCCCGTTCTGCCTTTTTGTCCTGCAAAATAGCCTGCGCTGGGTGTCATCGCAGTGATTCAAACCCAAGAACTCCCTGTAGTAGATACACCGCAGTAACCACATGCTCACGACGTCTCATGTGATAAATTCTTCATTTCCTTCCTTTTCTTCTTTCTTTTATTTTAGTTTCTTCTTTTCTCCTTTCCTTTCTTTTTATCTTTCATTCTCCTTTTTTTCTCAAATCCATGGACTTTATCAAAATAAATGAACTTTTTTCAAGTTGTTCAGTTTCTTTCCGAAATCGATGAACTATTTTCCCGAATTTACGTACTTTTTCCAGAATTGATGTAAATTTTAAAAAATTGACGAACTTTGTTCAGATCGAATGAACTTTTGGAAAAATCGCTAAACTTTTTAAAAAATCAATGGATTTTTTATGAATTCGGTAAGCTGCTTTCCACATTTTCTGCACTTTTTTCCAAACTCGATGAACTTTTTTTCAAAATCAATGAACTTCTTTTCGAATTGATGATTTTTTTTCAAAATCGATGGAATTTTCTTAGAATTTTTGAACTTTTTTTCGAATTTGTGGACTTTTTTTGAAAATCGATGAACTTTTTCTCAAAATCAACGAACTGTTTTAAATTTTGTGCACTTTTCCAAAAATAGATGAACTCTTTCCTAATTCGTGAATTGTTTTGAATATATGAACTTTCTTCTACACAGTGATTGTTTGAATATTTTGTTCTCATTTTTTTCCAAAAAATAATCATGTTTTTTTTCTTCTGAAAATGTATGTGCAAGAAATAGCGCGGCTACGTTTTAATCATTTTCTGTTGTAAACATTCACTAGCTCCTAGTAGCTCTAGTGGCTAGGCAACATGCACAAGATCTAAACGGTGGGAACACATTTTTTCAAACTAGAAGCTTTTATCAAACAAACCAGCTCGTGTAGCACGGTAGCATAGATGGGCCGGCACACGCAAGCGAGCGCGTGAGCGCCGGTTTTGCTTGGCAGTGCTAAAAGCGCCAGTTAGGAGCTCCCTCCTGTTGGACGCCCAGGTAGAGAGCTCCTATACGACGCTAATTGCTGCGAACATTCGGCCGCACGCACAGGAGCTTCTCTGTTTGGGCTGGCCCATTTATAGCAAAGAAAAATCGCAAAAAGAAACGCGGTTCCTAGGGTCAAACTTGCGATGTCACTCTAACTAACACGTGCTTCCAGTCACTACACCGTATAGCCAGTGGTGCAATATGTTAGTGAAGCAAATATGCCCTAGAGGCAATAATAAAGTTGTTATCTATATTTCCTTATATCATGATAAATGTTTATTATTCATGCTAGAATTGTATTAACCGGAAACTTAGTACATGTGTGAATGCATAGACAAAATAGAGTGTCCCTAGTATGCCTCTACTTGACTAGCTCGTTAATCAAAGATGGTTAAGTTTCCTAACCATAGACATATGTTATCATTTGATGAACGGGATCACATCATTAAAGAATGATGTGATGGACAAGACCCATCCGTTAGCTTAGCATTATGATCGTTTAGTTTTATTGCTATTGCTTTCTTCAAGACTTATACATGTTCCTCTGACTATGAGATTATACAACTCCCGAATACCGGAGGAACACCTTGTGTGCTATCAAACGTCACAATGTAACTGGGTGATTATAAAGATGCTCTATAGGTGTCTCCAAAGGTGTTTGTTGGGTTGGCATAGATCGAGATTAGGATTTGTCACTCCAAGTATCGGAGAGGTATCTCTACGCCCTCTCGGTAATGCACATCACTATAAGCCTTGCAAGCAATGTGACTAATGAGTTAGTTGCGGGGTGATGCATTACGGAACGAGTAAAGAGACTTGCCGGTAACAAGATTGAACTATGTATGATGATACCGACAATCAAATCTCGGGCAAGTAACATACCGATGACAAAGGGAACAATGTATGTTGTTATGCGGTTTGACCGATAAAGATCTTCGTAGAATATGTAGGAGCCAATATGAGCATCCAGGTTCCGCTATTGGTTATTGACCGGAGATGTGTATTGGGCATGTCTACATAGTTCTCGAACCCATAGGGTCCGCACGCTTAACATTCGATGACAATTTGTATTATGAGTTATGTGATTTGCTAACTGAAGTTTGTTCGGAGTCCCGGATGAGATCACGGACATGACGAGGAATCTCTAAATGTTCGAGAGGTAAAGATCGATATATTGCAAGGTTATATTCGGACACCGGAATGGTTCCGAAGTGTTTCGGGTATTTTCTGGAGTACCGGGAGGTTACCGGAACCCCTCGGGAGAGTAATGGGCCTTGATGGGCTTTAAGGGAAAGGAGAGAAGTGCCTCAAGGGGTGGCCGCGCGCCCCCCGCCATGGCTGGTCCGAATTGGACTAGGAGGGGGCGGCTCCCCCCTCTTTCCTTCTCCCCTCCTTCTCCTAGTTGGAATAGGAAAGGGGGGGGGCGAATCCTACTTGGACCGGGAGTCCAAGTAGGACTCCCCCCTTTGGCACGCCCCCCTTGGGCCGGCCTCCTCTTCCCCCCTCCTTTATATATGTGGGAGGGGGGCACCCCAAAGGACACCAAGTCTTCTCTTAGTCGTGTGCAGTGCCCCCCTCCACAGTTACACACCTCGATCATATCGTCGTAGTGCTTAGGCGAAGCCCTGCGCCGATAACTTCATCATCACAGTCACCAAGCCGTCGTGCCGACGGAACTCTCCCTCGTCCTCAACTGGATCAAGATCTCGAGGGACATCATCGTGCTGAATGTGTGCAGAACACGGAGGTGCCGTACGTTCGGTACTTGGATCGGTTGGATCGTGAAGACGTTCGACTACATCAACCGCGTTACTAAAACGCTTCCACTTTCGGTCTATGAGGGTACGTAGACGCACTCTCCCGTCAAGTTTCTATGCTTCTCCTAGATAGATCTTGCGAGATCGTAGGAATTTTTTTGAATTACTACGTTCCCCAACAGTGGCATCAGAGCCAGGTCTATGCGTAGATGTTATATGCACAAGTAGAACACAAAGAGTTGTGGGCAATAATAGTCATACTGCTTACCGACAACGTCTTACTTTGATTCGGCGGTATTGTTGGATGAAGCAGCCCGGACCGACATTACATGAGCGCATTCATGAGACTGGTTCTACCGACGTGCTTCGCACACAGGTGGCTGGCGGGTGTCTGTTTCTCCAACTTTAGTTGAATCGAGTTTGACTACGACCGGTCCTTGTTGAAGGTTAAAACAGCACACTTGACGAAAATCGTTGTGGTTTTGATGCGTAGGTAAGAACGGTTCTTGCTAGAAGCCCGTAGCAGCCACGTAAAACTTGCAACAACAAAGTAGAGGACATCTAACTTGTTTTTGCAGGGCATGTTGTGATGTGATATAGTCAAGACGTGATGAGATATAAATTGTTGTATGAGATGATCATGTTTTGTAAAAGTAATCGGCAACTAGCAGGAGCCTAATGGTTATCGCTTTATTGTATGAAATTCAATCGCCATGTAATTGCTTTACTTTATCACTAAGCCGTAGCGATAGTCGTAGAAGCAATAGTTGGCGAAACCACAACGATGCTACGATGGAGATCAAGGTGTCAAGCCGGTGACGATGGAGATCATGACGGTGCTTCGGAGATGGAGATCAAAGGCACAAGATGATGATGGCCATATCATGTCACATATTTTGATTGCATGTGATGTTTATCCTTTATGCATCTTATTTTGCTTAGTACGGCGGTAGCATTATAAGATGATCCCTCACTAAATTTCAAGGTACAAGTGTTCTCCCTGAGTATGCACCATTGCTACAGTTCGTCGTGCCGAGACACCACGTGATGATCGGGTGTGATAAGCTCTACGTTCACATACAACGGGTGCAAGCCAGTTTCTGCACGTGCAGAATACTCGGGTTAAACTTGACGAGCCTAGCATATGCAGATATGGCCTCAGAACACTGAGACCGAAAGGTCGAACGTGAATCATATAGTAGATATGATCAGCATAGTGATGTTCACCATTGAAAACTTCTCCATCTCATGTGATGATCAGACATGGTTTAGTTGATATGGATCACGTGATCATTTAGATGACTAGAGGAATGTCTATCTAAGTGGGAGTTCTTAAGTAATGTGATTAATTGAACTTTAATTTATCATGAGCTTAGTACCTGATAGTATTTTGCATGTCTATGTTGTTGTAGATCAATGGCCCATGCTACCGTTCCCTTGAATTTTAATGTGTTCCTAGAGAAAGCTAAGTTGAAAGATGATGGTAGCAATTACACAGACTAGGTCCGTAACTGGAGGATTATCCTCATTGCTGCACAGAAGAATTATGTCCTGGAAGCACCGCTAGGTGCAGGACCCGCTGTAGGAGCAACTCCAGATGTTATGAACGTCTGGTAGATCAAAGCTGAATACTACTCGATAGTTCAGTGTGCCATGCTTTACGGCTTAGAATCGGGACTCCAAAGACGTTTTGAACGTCATGGAGCATATGAGATGTTCAAGGAATTGAAGTTAATATTTCAAGCAAATGCCTGAATTGAGAGATATGAAGTCTTTAATAAGTTCTATAGCTGCAAGATGGAGGAGAATAGTTCTGTCAGTGAACATATACTCAGAATGTCTGGATACCACAACCACTTGACTCAACTGGGAGTTAATCTTCCTGATGATAGTGTCATTGACAGAGTTCTTCAATCACTGCCACCAAGCTACAAAAGCTTCGTGATGAACTATAATATGCAAGAGATGGATAAGACAATTCCCGAGCTCTTCGCGATGCTAAAGGCTGCGGAGGTAGAAATCAAGAAGGAGCAGCAAGTGTTGATGGTTAATAAGACCACTAGTTTCAAGAAAAAGGGCAAAGGGAAGAAGGGGAACTTCAAGAAGAATGGAAAGCAAGTTGCCACTCAAGTGAAGAAGCCCAAGTCTGGACCTAAGCCTGAGACTGAGTGCTTCTACTGCAAAGGGACTGGTCACTGGAAGCGGAACTGCCCCAAGTATTTGGCGGATAAGAAGGATGTCAAAGTGAAAGGTATATTTGATATACATGTTATTGATGTGTACCTTACTAATGCTTGTAGTAGCGTCTGGGTATTTGATACTGGTTATGTTGCTCATATTTGCAACTCGAAACAGAGGCTACAGATTAAACAAAGATTGGCTAAGGACGAGGTGATGACGCACGTGGGAAATGGTTCCAAAGTCGATGTGATCGCGCTCGGCACGCTACCTCTACATCTACCTTCGGGATTAGTTTTAGACCTGAATAATTGTTATTGGTGCCAGCGTTAAACACGAACATTATATTTGGATCTTGTTTGATGCGAGACGGTTATTCATTTAAATCAGAGAATAATGGTTGTTCTATTTATATGAGTGATATCTTTTATGGTCATGCACCCTTGATGAGTGGTCTATTTTTGTTGAATCTCGATAGTAGTGATACACATATTCATAATATAGAAGCCAAAAGATGCAAGGTTAATAATGATAGTGCAACTTATTTGTGGCACTGCTGTTTAGGTCATACTGGTGTAAAGCGCATGAAGAAACTCCATGCAGATGGGCTTTTGGAATCACTTGATTATGAATCACTTGATGCATGTGAACCATGCCTCATGGGCAAGATGACTAAGACTCCGTTCTCCGGAACAATGGAGCGAGCAACTGACTTATTGGAAATAATACATACTGATGTATGCGGTTCGATGATTGTTGAGGCTCGTGGCGGGTATCGTTATTTTCCGACCTTCACAGATGATTTAAACAGATATGGGTATATCTACTTAATGAAACATAAGCCTGAAACATTTGAAAAGTTCAAAGAATTTCAGAGTGAAGTGGAAAATCATTGTAACAAGAAAATAAAGTTTCTACGATCTGATCGTGGAGGTGAATATTTGAGTTATGAATTTGGTCTTCATTTGAAACAATGTGGAATAATTTCACAACTCACGCCACCTGGAACACGACAGCGTAATGGTGTGTCCGAACGTCGTAACTGTACTTTATTAGATATCGTGCAATCTATGATGTCTCTTAATGACTTACCGCTATCATTTTGGGGTTATGCTTTAGAGACAGCTGCATTCACGTTAAATAGGGCACCATCTAAATCCGTTGAGATGACACCATATGAACTGTGGTTTGGCAAGAAACCTAAGATGTCATTTCTTAAAGTTTGGGGCTGCAATGCTTATGTGAAAAAGCTTCAACCTGATAAGCTCGAACCCAAAACAGAGAAATGTGTCTTCATAGGACACCCAAAGGAAACTGTTGGGTACACCTTCTATCATAGATCCGAAGGCAAGATATTCGTTGCTAAGAATGGATCCTTTCTAGAGAAGGAGTTTCTCTCGAAAGAAGTGAGTGGGAGGAAAGTAGAACTTGATGAGGTACTTGTACCTTCTCCCGAATTGGAAAGTAGTTCATCACAGAAATTAGTTCCAGTAATTCCTACACCAATCAGTGAGGAAGCTAATGACGATGATCATGAAACTTTAGATCAAGTTACTACCGAACCTCATAGGTCAACCAGAGTACAATCCACACCGGAGTGGTACGGTAATCCTGTTCTAGAGGTCATGTTACTTGACCATAACGAACCTACGAACTATGAGGAAGCGATGATGAGCCCAGATTCCACGAAATGGCTTGAGGCCATGAAATCTGAGTTGAGATCCATGTATGAGAACAAAGTGTGGACTTTGGTTGACTTGCCCGATGATCTGCAAGCAATAGAGAATAAATGGATCTTCAAGAAGAAGACTGATGCTGACGGTAATGTTACTGTTTACAAAGCTCGACTTGTTGCTAAAGGTTTTCGACAAGTTCAAGGAGTTGACTACGATGAAACTTTCTCACCCGTAGCTATGCTTAAGTCTGTCCGAATCATGTTAGCAATTGCTGCATTTTATGATTATGAAATTTGGCAAATGGATGTCAAAACTGCATTCCTTAATGGATATCTTAAAGAAGAGTTGTATATGATGCAACCAGAAGGTTTTGTCAATCCAAAAGGTGCTACCAAAGTGTGCAAGCTCCAGCGATCCATTTATGGACTGGTGCAAGCCTCTCGGAGTTGGAATATACGCTTTGATAGTGTGATCAAAGCATATGGTTTTATACAGACTTTTGGAGAAGCCTGTATTTACAAGAAAGTGACTGGGAGCCCTGTAGCATTTCTAATATTATATGTGGATGACATATTGTTGATTGGAAATGATACAATATTTCTGGATATCATAAAAGGATACTTGAATAAGAATTTTTCAATGAAAGACCTCAGGGAAGCTGCTTATATATTGGGCATCAAGATCTATAGAGATAGATCAAGACGCTTAATTGGACTTTCACAAAGCACATACCTTGATAAAGTTTTGAAGAAGTTCAAAATGGATCAGTCAAAGAAAGGGTTCTTGCCTATGTTACAAGGTGTGAAGTTGAGTCAGACTCAATGCCCGACCACTACAGAAGATAGAGAGAAAATGAATGTCATTCCCTATGCCTCAGCCATAGGTTATATCATGTATGCAATGTTGTGTACCAGACCTGATGTGTGCCTTGCTATAAGTATAATAGGGAGGTACCAAAGTAATCCAGGAGTGGATCACTGGACAGCGGTCAAGAACATCCTTAAATACCTGAAATGGACTAAGGATATGTTTCTCGTTTATGGAGGTGATAAAGAGCTCGTCGTAAATGGTTACGTCGATGCAAGCTTTGACACTGATCCGGATGACTCTAAGTCACAAACCGGATACGTATTTATATTGAATGATGGAGATGTAAGTTGGTGTAGTTCCAAGCAGAGCGTCGTGGCAGGATCTACGTGTGAAGCGGAGTACATAGCTGCTTCGGAAGCAACAAATGTAGGAGTCTGGATGAAGGAGTTCATATCCGATCTAGGTGTAATACCTAGTGCATCGGGTCCAATGAAAATCTTTTGTGACAATACTGGAGCAATTGCCTTGGCGAAGGAATCCAGATTTCACAAGAGAACCAAACACATCAAGAGACGCTTCAATTCCATCCGCGATCTAGTCAAGGAGGGAGACATAGAGATTTGCAAAATACATATGGATCTGAATGTTGCAGACCCATTGACCAAGCCTCTTCCACGAGCAAAACATGATCAGCACCAAGACTCCATGGGTGTTAGAATCATTACTATGTAATCTAGATTACTGACTCTAGTGCAAGTGGGAGACAGAAGGAAATATGCCCTAGAGGCAATAATAAATTGTTATTTATATTTCCTTATATCATGATAAATGATTATTATTCATGCTAGAATTGTATTAACCGGAAACTTAGTACATGTGTGAATACATAGACAAAACAGAGTGTCCCTAGTACGCCTCTACTTGACTAGCTCGTTAATCAAAGATGGTTAAGTTTCCAAACCATAGACATGTGTTGTCATTTGATGAATGGGATCACATCATTAGAGAATGATGTGATGGACAAGACCCATCCGTTAGCTTAGCATTATGATCGTTTAGTTTTGTTGCTATTGCTTTCTTCAAGACTTATACATGTTCCTCTGGTATGAGATTAGGCAACTCCCGAATACCGGAGGAACACCTTGTGTGCTATCAAACGTCACAACATAACTAGGTGATTATAAAGATGCTCTACAGGTGTCTCCGAAGGTGTTTGTTGGGTTGGCATAGATCGAGATTAGGATTTGTCACTCCAAGTATCGGAGAGGTATCTCTGGGCCCTCTCAGTAATGCACATCACTATAAGCCTTGCAAGCAATGTGACTAATGAGTTAGTTGCGGGATGATGCATTACGCAACAAGTAAAGAGACTTGCCGGTAACGAGATTGAACTAGGTATGATGATACCGATGATCGAATCTCGGGCAAGTAACATACCGATGACAAAGGGAACAACGTATGTTGTTATGCAGTTTGACCGATAAAGATCTTCGTAGAATATGTAGGAGCCAATATGAGCATCCAGGTTCCGCTATTGGTTATTAACCGGAGATGTGTCTCGGTCATGTCTACATAGTTATCGAACTCGTAGGGTCCGCACGCTTAACGTTCGATGACAATTTGTATTATGAGTTATGTGATTTGATGACTGAAGTTTGTTCGTAGTCCCGGATGAGATCACGGACATGACGAGGAATCTTGAAATGGTCGAGAGGTAAAGATCGATATATTGGAAGGTTATATTTGGACACCGGAATGGTTCCGAAGTGTTTCGGGTACTTTTCGTAGTACCAGGAGGTTACCGGAACCCCCCGGGAGAGTAATGGGCCTTGATGGGCTTTAAGGGAAAGGAGAGAATGGCCTCAAGGGGTGGCCGCCCCCCCATGGCTGGTCCGAATTGGACTAGGAGGGGGCGGCGGCCCCCTCTTTCCTTCTCCCCTCTTCCTCCTTCCCTCCTTCTCCTAGTTGGAATAGGAAAGGGGGGCCGAATCCTACTTGGACCGGGAGTCCAAGTAGGACTCCCCCCTTTGGCGCCCCCCCCTTGGGCCGGCCTCATCTCCCCCTCCTTTATATACGTGGGAGGGGGGCACCCCAAAGGACACCAAGTCTTTTCTTAGCTGTGTGCGGTGCCCCCTCCACAGTTACACACCTCGATCATATCGTCATAGTGCTTAGGCAAAGCCCTGCGCCGGTAACTTCATCATCACCGTCGCCACACCATCGTGCTGAGAGAACTCTCCCGTCCTCAACTAGATCAAGAGCTCGAGGGACGTCATTGTGCTGAACATGTGCTGAACACGGAGGTGCCGTACGTCCGGTACTTGGATCAGTTGGATCGTGAAGACGTTCGACTACATCAACCGCGTTACTAAACGCTTCTGCTTTCGGTCTACGAGGGTATGCGGACACACTCTCCCATCTCGTTGCTATGCTTCTCCTAGATAGATCTTGCGTGATCGTAGATTTTTTTTGAATTACTACGTTCCCCAACAGTTAGCGTCAACCCTTTTTAACTATAACGCAATATTCACTCTAGTGTCCTATTTAGTGTGTCGTATGAATTATTCAATTGTTACGAAAACATTTTAAAAACATGAACAAAAAAGTCAAAATGTGAACAAAATTTGAACATTTAAATAGTTTTTGAATTACAGGAACAAATTTAGAATTACGTCAGGTTTTGAAAATTTCTGAACAATTTTTGTAAAAGAAGAACAAAATTTGTTTCAAAAATCAAACATTTTTTGAAAAAAATTTAACATAACTTTTGAAACATGGGGACATTTTCTGAAATTTTGAACAAATTTTTAAAATGGGAGCACTTTTTCAAACATGAACATTTTTTGAAATCATTAACAAAATTTTGAAAACGAGAACAATTTTTGCACCATGAACATTTTCTGAAATTGTGAACAAATTTTGAAAGCAAGAACATATTTTGAAATTCCTGAACATTTTTTGAGAATTGTGAACAAAAGTTTGAACAGGGGAACATTTTTAAAGTTTAAAAAATATTTGAAAATTTCAAACAAAAGGAATAGGGAAAAGAAAAAGGAAAAAAGAAAAAGGAAAAAAGAAAAAGAAAAAGAAAGAGGAACAGAAAGGAAAAAAAGCAACACAAAAAAAGAAAAGGAAAAAATAGAAACTGGTCCAGGAACCTTCTAGAATGTTCCAAAACCGATAAAAACTGCTGGGAAACCTTTAGAAGATTCCTAAAACCGAAACGTTGTACGTACTACAGATGGGCCTACCGAATTGCTCGCTGGCTAGCCCGTCTGTGCGTTTGCTCGACAGTTTGACGCATTATGCGTCACATAGGTATTTCCGCCCAGGTATGCGAGGCAACGCCTGTAAGCAAAGGAAATGGGCTGGCCCATTCTGGACCAAGGAATTTTATTTTTTTGCTCTATGGTTTTTAATATTATTTCCTTAAAAACCCAGATTTTTTGCTGAGGCAAATGTTTAAATCCTATTAATAATATATACAAATAATTTAAAATAAAATTCAGCACCTGTAGCGAAGGAACGACAGCGCACGACAAAATGAGTGTGCCCACCTCGCCTGCTTGTGAGCAATGCCTCCTTTATTTGCCGCTCGCGGACGACACATGGGATCTGTCTCACACGACAACTGCATGACTTCCTTAGCGGCTAAGGCCTATTAGGAGATGGGGGTTGAGTAGTAACCACATGTGACTTGAGCTCGCTAGCCGGTCTTGTTCCAAAACTCAAGTGCTAACGCATTGCATGCACCAATGAGTGCATGAGGTGGGTTACGACCTGTTTGGTTGCCTGCACTACCCTCATCTAGGCCTGACGGATGCAAATTTGACCGTTTGGTTGTCTGTTTTCGTAGTTTCACCCGCATCACACGGACTTTAAAACACTTCACATCCAAGCCCATGATTCGACAGTACCTCCCATCCATACTCATGCGTGCATAGGAATGGAACACGGCGCCGAGTTCGCTCGCATTCGCAAAATATGGTGGGAGAAATTGGGTCACCTCCAGCCGAATCGGATACCCTATTTAGCCCCCGTCGGCTTACCCCCGATTTCCCCACCACTATTTCACCCTTTCGGCTCTCCGTCCAGAGAAAGTTCATCAACGACTAGCAGGTAAGCGGCACATCTTCTCTGGTCGATAGTAGACGACAACGGTGTTTCGACATCCTCCTCTTCTCCGACAATTTCTGCATCAACTCCCTGCTCTCCGATGGCTCTAAGTTCTATCACCCCCCTCTCTACTCATTGTAGCTTACGTCTATGAGCATGTACAGGGGATAGATCTATTGTTGCGGAATGTTGCATGGAAAACAAAAACTTTCTACGCACACGCGATGATCTATCCATGGAGATGCATAGCAATGAGGGGGAGAGTGTGTCTACATACCCTCGTAGACCGCAAGTGGAAGCGTTTCACAACGCAGTTGATGTAGTCGAACTTTCCTCGCGATCCAACCGATCGAGTACCGAACGTACGGCACCTCCGCGTTCAGCACATGTTCAGCTCGGTGATATCCTCCGCCTTCTTGATCCAGCAAGACGAGGAGGTAGTAGATGAGTTTCGGCAGCACGACAGCGTGGTGACGGTGATGGTGAAGTGATCTCCGCAGGGCTTCGCCTAAGCACTACGAAAATATCACCGGGGGTGTAAACCGTGGAGGGGGGCACCGCACACGGCTAGGCAATTGTCTGTTGTGTGCTAGGCACCCCCCTCCCACATATATATAGGTGGAAGGGAGGGAGGAGCAGCCAAAGGAGGCGCCCAAGTAGGAGGAATCCTACTTGGAGTCCCTCCCAAGCCGCGCCCCCCTGCCTTATATAGGTGCGGGGGAAAGGCAGGGGAGGGTGGCGCCCCCCCTTTCCTTCCCTAGGGCTGGTCGGCCAGGGAGAGGGGCGCACCAGCCCCCTGTGGGCTGGTCTGTCCCTTCCTTGGCCTATTAAGCCCATATCACCTACCGGGGGTGTCCGGAACCCCTTCCGTTGACCCGATGGCTACCCGGTGCATCCCGAAACCCTTCCGTTGTCCGAATACCATCGTCCTATATATCAATCTTTACCTCTCGGCCGTTTCGATACTCCTTGTATTGTCCGTGATCTCATCCGAGACTCCGAACAACATTCAGTCACCAAATCATATAACTCATATAACACTATATCGTGAACGAACGTTAAGCGTGCGGACCCTACGGGTTTGAGAACTATGTAGACATGACCGAGACACCTCTCTGGTCAATAACCAATAGCGGAACCTGGGTGCCCATATTGGCTCCTACATATTCTACGAAGATCTTTATCGGTCGAACCGTTATGACAACATACATAATTCCCTTTGCCATCGGTATGTTACTTGCCTGAGATTCGATCATCCGTATCCCTATACCTAGTTCAATCTCATTACCGGCAAGTATCTCTACTCGTTCCTTAATACATCACCTCGTGACCAACTCCTTAGTCACTTGCTTGCAAGCTTATGATGTGTATTACCGAGAGGGCCCAGAGATACCTCTCCATACTCGGAGTGACAAATCCTAATCTCGATCTATGCCAACTCAACAAACACCTTCGGAGATACCTGTAGAGCATCTTTATGATCACCCAGTTATGATATGAGGTTTGATAGCACACAAGTTATTCCTCCGGTATCCGGGAGTTGCATAATGTCATAGTCGAGGGAAATATGTATTGACATGAAGAAAGCAATAGCAATAAAACTGAACGATCATTATGCTGAGCTAACGGATGGGTCTTGTCCATCACATCATTCTCCTAATGATGTGATCCCGTTATCAAAAGACAACACATGTCTATGGTTTGGAAACCTTAACCATCTTTGATGAACGAGCTAGTCTTGTAGAGGCTTACTAGGGACATGGTATTTTTTTATGTATTCACACATGTATTTAGGTTTCCGATCATTACAATTCTAGCATGAATAACAAACTTTTATCATGAATAAGGAAATATAAAATAACAACTTTATTATTGCCTCTAGGGGCATATTTCCTTCACTTTGGGATTAGTTTTAGTCCGGAATAATTATTATTTGGTGCCAGTGTTGAGCATGAACATTATATCTATCTTGTTTAGTGCGAGACGGTTATTCATTTAAATCAGAGAATAATGGTTATTCTATTTATATGAGTAATATTTTTTATGGATATGCACCCTTGAAGAGTGGTCTATTCTTGTTGAATATTGATTGTAGTGATACACATATTCCTAATATTGATGCCAAAAGATGCAAAGTTAATAATGATAGTGCAACATATTTGTGGCACTGCCGTCTAGGTCATATTGGTGTAAAGCGCATGAAGAAACTCCATGCAGATGGACTTTTGGAATCACTTGATTATGAATCATTTGATACTTGCGAACCATGCCTCATGGGCAAGATGACTAAAACTCCGTTCTTCGGAACAATGGAGCGAGCTAATGACTTATCGGAAATAATACATACCGATGTATGAGGTCCAATGAGTGTTGAAGCACGTGGCGGGTATCGTTATTTTCTAACCTTCACAGATGATTTGAGTAGGTATGGGTACATCTACTTAATGAAACACAAATCTGAAACATTTGATAAGTTCAAAGAATTTCAGAGTGAAGTGGAGAATCATCGTACCAAGAAAACAAAGTTTCTACGATCTGATCGCGGAGGCGAATATTTGAGTTACGAGTTTGGCCTTCATTTAAAACAATGTGGAATAGTTTCACAACTCACGACACCTAGAACACCACAGCGTAATGGTGTGTCCGAACGTCGTAACCGTACTTTATTGGATATGGTGTGTTCTATGATGTCTCTTACTGATTTACCACTATCGATTTGGGTTATGCATTAGAGATAGTTGCATTCACGTTAAATAGGGCACTGTCCAGATCCGTTGAGACAACACCGTATGAACTATGGTATGGCAAGAAACCTAAGCTGTCGTTTCTTAAAGTTTGGGGATGTGATGCTTATGTCAAAAGGCTTCAGCCTGATAAGCTCGAACCTAAATCGGAGAAGTGCGTCTTCATAGGATACCCCTGTGTCCGCCTCATGGCTCCTCTGACTTGAACTCCAAGTCTCCTGGGTGTCTTCTGGTCCAAGAAAAATCACCGCGAAGGTTTTATTCCGTTTGGTATTCCTTTTCTACGAAACTCAAAAACAAGGAAAAAACCAAAACTGGCACTGGGCTCTAGGTTAATAGGTTAGTCCCAAAAAAATATAAAATAGCATATTAATGCATATAAAACATCCAAACCAGATAATATAAAGCATGGAACAATAAAAAATTATAGATACGTTGGAGACGTATCAAGCATCCCCAAGCTTAATTCCTGCTCGTTGAGTAGGTAAATGATAAAAATAGAATTTTTGATGTGGAATGCTACCTAACATATTTATCCATGTAATTTTTTCTTTATTGTGGCATGAATGTTTAGATCCATAAGATTCAAAACAAAAGTTTAATATTGGCATAAAAACAATAATACTTCAAGCATACTAACAAGGCAATTATGTCTTCTCAAAATAACATGGCCAAAGAAAGCTTATCCCTACAAAATCATATAGTCTGGCTATGCTCCATCTTCATCACACAAAATATTCAAATCACGCACAACCGCGATGACGAGCCAAGCAATTGTTTCATACTTTTGATGTTCTCAAACTTTTTCAACTTTCACGTAATACATGAGCGTGAGCCATGGACATAGCACTATAGGTGGAATTAGGGCTGGAAAAAAAAGCTCGAAGCTCGCGATCTAAACGAGTAGCTCATGACTCGGCTCGAATCGACTCGAACTCGAAGAATAACGAGTCGAGCCGAGCTTTAGTTTAAGATCTTTTATAGACCAAGTTAAACGAGTCAATCTCACGAGTACTCGTGTGACTCGTTAGGCTCGATACAAAAGATTAGCCACTCCCAATACAAAAAAAGATCAGCCACTCAGCACCCACTCAGCACCCTATGTCCCAGGCACACAACACAAGGCCTGGACGTTGAAGGCCGAGCCGCCTAGGAGACTCATGTGTTATAAGGAAATTACTATTGTTTAGTGATATATATGTTTAATATATACATAATATTTTTTTATATTTGAGGGTTTTATGTTCATATCTTTAACAAGCTTAACAAGTTGAACGAGCCGCTCGTGAGTTATACGAGTCGAGCCAATCTTGGATTTGAGCTCGTTCTAATAACGAGTCGAGCTAGCTCGTTAACGAAACGAGCTCTAGCGAGTCGAGCCGAGCTGGCTCGACTCAGCTCGAATTCCAGCCCTAGGTGGAATAGAATATGGTGGTTGTGGAGAAGACAAAAAGAAGGAGATAGTCTCACATCAACTAGGCGTATCAACGGGCTATGGAGATGCCCATCAATAGATATCAATGTGAGTCAGTAGGGATTGCCATGCAATGGATGCACTAGAGCTATAAGTTTATGAAAGCTCAAAAAGAAACTAAGTGGGTGTGCATCCAACTCACTTGCTCACGAAGACCTAGGGCAATTTGAGGAAGTCCATCATTGGAATATACAAGCCAAGTTCTATAATGAAAAATTCCCACTAGTATATGAAAGTGACAACATAGGAGACTCTCTATCATGAAGATCATGCTGCTACTTTGAAGCACAAGTGTGGTAAAAGGATAGTAACATTGCCCCTTCTCTCTTTTCTCTTTTTTTATTGGGCCTTCTCTCATTTTTTGGCCTCTTTTTTATATTTTTTTGTCCGGAGTCTCATCCCGACTTATGGGGGAATCATAGTCTCCACCATCCTTTCCTCACATGGGACAATGCTCTAATAACGAAGATCATCACACTTTTATTTACTTACAACTCAAGAATTACAACTCGATACTTAGAACAAAATATGACTCTATATGAATGCCTCCGGCGGTGTACCGGGATGTGCAATGAATCAAGAGTGACATGTATGAAAGAATTATGAACGGTGGCTTTGCCACAAATACGATGTCAACTACATGATCATGCAAAGCAACATGACAATGATGAAGCGTGTCATACTAAACGGAACGGTGGAAAGTTGCATGGCAATATATCTCAGAATGGCTACGGAAATGCCATAATAGGTAGGTATGGTGGCTGTTTTGAGGAAGGTATATGGTGGGTGTATGGTACCGGCAAAAGTTGTGCGGTACTAGAGAGGCTAGCAATGGTGGAAGGGTGAGAGTGTGTATAATCCATGGACTCAACATTATTCATAAAGAACTCACATACTTATTGCAAAAATCTATTATTTATCGAAACAAAGTACTACGCGCATGCTCCTAGGGGGATAGATTGGTAGGAAAAGACCATCGCTCGTCCCTGACCGCCACTCATAAGGAAGACAATCAATAAATAAATCATGCTCCGACTTCATCACATAACGGCTCACCATACGTGCATGCTACGGGAATCACAAACTTTAACACAAGTATTTCTACAATCCACAATTACTTATAGCGTGACTCTAATATCACCATCTTTATATCTCAAAACAATCATAAAGAATCAAACTTCTCATAGTATTCAATGCACTTTATACGAAAGTTTTTATTATATCCCTCTTGGATGCCTATCATATTAGGACTAAATTTATAACCAAAGCAAATTACCATGCTGTTTAGAGACTCTCAAAATAATATAAGTGAAGCATGAGAGTTGAATAATTTCTATAAAATAAAGCCACCGCCGTGCTCTAAAAAGATATAAGTGAAGCACTAGAGCAAGATTGCCTAGCTCAAAAGATATAAGTGAAGCACATAGAGCATTCTAATAAATCACGATTCATGCGTGTCTCTCTCAAAAAGTGTGTACAGCAAGGATGATTGTAGCAAACTAAAAAGCAAAGACTCATATCATACAAGACGATCCAAGCAAAACACATATCATGTGGTGAATAAAAATATAGCATCAAGTAAAGTTACCGATAGACGAAGACGAAAGAGGGGATGGCTTCCGGGGCATCCCCAAGCTTAGGCTCTTGCCACTCCTTATTCCATAGTACATCAAATCCTTACCCAAAACTTGAAAACTTCACAACACAAAACTCAACAGAAAATCTCATAAGCTCCGTTAGTATAAGAAAATAAATCACCACTTTTGGTACTGTTGTGAACTCATTCTTTATTTATATTGATGTAATATCTACTTTATTCCAATTTTTCCATGGTTCATACCCCCCGATACTACCCATAGATTCATCAAAATAAGCAAACAACACATAGAAAACATAATCTGTCAAAAACAGAACAGTGTGTAGTAATCTGTAACTCTAGAATACTTCTGTAACTCCAAAAATTCTGAAAAATTAGGACAACCTGAGACATTTGTTTATTAATCTTCTGCGAAAGGAATCAGTATTTCATGATGCTTCTGTTAAAAATGAGAATTGTTTTCCTGAGCGCAACACTAATTAAAACAAAAAACCACATCTAACTAGAGGCTAGATGAATTATTTATTCAAAAACAGGAAAGAACAATATTGGGTTGTCTCTCAACAAGCGCTTTTCTTTAAAGCCTTTTAGCTAGGCATTGATAATTTTAATGATGGTCACATGAAAGATAGCAAATTGAAACACGAAGAGAGCATCATGTAGCATGTGAAAAACACATCTAAGTCTAACATACTTCCTATTCATAGGCATCTTATAAGCAAACAAATTATCAAGGCAAGCAAAAACTAGCATATGCAAGGAAGAAGAAAGAAACAATAGCAATCTCAACATAACGAGAGGTAATTTAGTAACATGAAAATTTCTACAACCATGTTTTCCTCTCTCATAATAATTACATGTGGGATCATATTCAAATTCAACAATATAGCTATCACATAAAATTTTCTCTACATGACCCACATGCATGCAAAGTTGACACTCTTCCAAAATAGTGGGAATATCAAAAGTCATGACCTCTCCACACCCACTTTATCAAAAATTTCATAAGATTGAACATTATCCAAATATGTGCGATCTAAAGTTGACACTCTTCCAAACCCACTTTCAGTATTATTGCAAACATTATTATCAATCTCATATTCATCTTGGGGCATAAATAAATTTTCAAGGTTATAAGAAGAATCACCCCAATCATGATCATTGCAACAAGTAGTGGACATAGCAAAACTAGCGTCCCCAAGCTTAGGGTTTTGAATATCACTAACACAATTAACATTAATAGAATTTATAATAATATCATTGCAATCATGATTTTCATTCAAGGAGCTATCGTGAATCACTTCATAAATTTCTTCTTTCAACACTTCATCACAATTTTTAGATTCACGAATTTCAGTCAAAACTTCATAAAGATAATCTAGTGCACACAACTCACTAGCAATAGGTTCATAATAATTGGATCTCTTAAAAAGATTAGCAAGTGGATGAGGATCCATAAACTATTTGCTTCTGATTTTCAATAAAGAAACAATTATACCAAGCAAGCGAGCAAACAAACCAAGTAAGACATAAGGGCAAACGAAAAGATGAATGGAAGACGGACGAATAAGAAGGGCAAAACTTTTTGAAAATCGTTTTAGAAGTGGGGGAGAGGAAAATGAGAGGCAAATGGCGAATAATGTAATGCAAGAGATGAGAGTTTTATGATGGGTACTTGGTATGTCTTGACTTGGCGTAGATCTCCCTGGCAACGGTGCCAGAAATTCTTCCTGCTACTTCTTGAGCTTGCGTTGGTTTTTTCCTTGAAGAGGAAAGGGTGATGCAGCAAAGTAGAGATAAGTATTTCCCTCATTTTGAGAACCAAGGTATGAATCCAGTAGGAGACAATGCACAAATCACCAATACCTGCACAAACAATCAAACAACTTGCACCCAACGCGATAAAGGGGTTGTCAGTCCCTTCATGGTTACTTGCAAAAGTGAGATTCGATAGAGATAGATGAAACTAAACAAACAATAAAGTAAATATTTTGAGTTTTTTGGTTTATAGATTGGAAAGTAAAAGATTGCAAAATAGTAGATCGGAAACTAATATGATGGAAAATAGACCCGGGGGCCATAGGTTTCACTAGAGGCTTCTCTCATGATAGCAAATAATTCGGTGGATGAACAAATTACTGTCGAGCAATTGATAGAAAAGTGCAAAGTTATGACGATATCTAAGGCAATTATTATGAAATATAGGAATCATGCCCGTGTCAAGTAGACCGAAACACTACAAGAAATATGTCAACTTGCGACCATCACTATTGGTCGATGAAAGGTCATTGTTTTTCATTTGCGACCTTTTTGCGACCAAAAACAGATGGTCAAAAGCTGACAGTCGTAAACTGAAATTCACGACCCTCTTTGTGATATGTAAAAGGTCGTTGGTTCTTTGACCAAATTTTTGGTCACTAGCAGCCTCCCCAGGCCACGTAGGATCCAGCATGGCAAGCTGACGTGGATAAGAATCAACCCGGTCCAATTGGGTGTCTATATGGGCCGAGCCCATTTATTCAGCCTTTTTAATATATATTTTTTCTGTTAATTTTCGCTAGCTACATGGGCCTAGCCCAACGATTTGGCCTTTTATATTCTAGAATGCATCCTTTTATAGTCTACTAATTTTCTATTTTCAGCCATTTTATTTTGCAACAGGTCCCACTTGTCATGCTTAGCTCAAAATTGGTCCCACACATTAGAAATTTCAAAATTTGTCAAACAACCATTATAACTTGGACCCACTTGTCAGGTTTCCATTTCACGGGTATTCAAATCACATACACAATCATTGTTTCGAACAGACCAGAGAGCAAATGAAATTGGTCCAAAACAATACTACATTAATCTATTACAATCGACAGTATATTACAAACCAGATATGCCTACTACTGCCTACAATTACAACACATAATATGCTACTCTTTGCTGATATGTTTCACAGCTTCAGACATGGATTCACACTTCACCTGTGCAAAAAATATAAATGAACATATAAGGATAAGAATAGGTACAGAACATCAAACAGTAGCCAATGAGGGATCCAATAACTTATAATCAAGAATTGACAGCAAATGCCATGTACATAAATAGTATGACTAACACTAACCAGTATGCGTTCATGAATTGACAGCAAATGCCATGTACACTGCAGGCCACATCATCATATTTGAGCATTAATATTTCTGTATTACTACACAGCAATTACAGCACTAGGAGTACACAACAACTAGTAGCAGAACTAGAAGAAATAACCAAATTGAGTGTACACCAATATCATCAGGAACATGAGTATAACAAGCATCTTGCTTTACTGGGATACAGTGGCACAGCAGAATTACTAGGATACAGTAACACATACACATCATTGATTTAACACGTTCAAAAACAATCTAGTGTGTATATTGTACTCTGCCAGGCTTGATTTAACACACTGAGGAACATTATTGATTAACACATGTCCCATGAATGAACTACTCCTGCAAATCTCAGAAGAGCATAAGCACACACTACATCTACTCCCCAAACAATCACTTGCCAAACTCACAAGAGCATAAGCAAAGGACCAGTGCATATTACCCAAAACAGTTTCTTCAGTACTCAGGCATCACAAGGGAAAAGAGCAGTGTGTCACTAGTGACTAAGTACAAACTAGTCAGATCTAGATGATTTCCCTAGTGCCTAATTATTTTCTGCCATGGTATCAAACCGAAGAAAATCAGCCACATCAAAGAAAGGAGAAAGTGATACAGCTAAAGAAAAAGATGGATGGAGGCAAGATAGAGAAGCAACAGCCAACCTCATACTGCTCGGTCCACAGGCTGGTCCCGGTGGCCTGCTGGTAGCAGTCGAAGATCCCCTTGATGCTGCAAGTAGCACATGAAGAAGAAGAACAAAACGAAGCTGCCTTAGAGAGGTAATCAAGCAAGCAAACAGAAGCAGCAGTGTAGTACAGAATGTATCACTATAGCAGGGGCATAATTTTTGTACTATTTAAAACTGAACATGGTTTGTACTTCTCACATAAATCTTTACTCCTGTAAATTCAAAGCTATGTTTGATCCCAGACGACATGAGCTGATGATTATAATGTATGACACGCTACTGAAGCAACAATCAACTCCTGACTTATTACTACAAAGAAAATAGTTCTTGCCAAGCCTCTACTTTAACAATGTATAAATCTGCACAAGCATATACTGTTATGTCACTGCCTCCTAAGTATATAGTGACAACCAATTTAAATTCAACATACAAAGTTTAATAGACGCTCGACTGGAATATGCCTTGGTCACCAAATATTAAAACAGGTCTGTATACTCTTAACTTCTCAGTGTAGAATAGTTATGATGGGTTCGGTACTTCGGGTAGCTCCACTGATGGTCACAGGTCTGCGTGGTGCCCTTGCTGCAGAATGCTCCTCTACTACTAAAGGATAGATGGGGTCGTGGTTACCTTCACGAGCCGGTCACTACCTATTTTGCAGTACAAGATTGCACTTGTGTTGCTACAAGTAATAATACTATCAATTTGTCAAAACTGGTGGATGGTAAGAATAAAACCTCTGCCGGTTGAAATTTGATCAAGGTAAAAAAATACTATACTCATGATCGTTGCATGTGTTTCCAACATTTAGTTCCACACGTACTACTCTACATAAGATTGATCTCTTGTGTTTGGAACATTAATTACTTGACTTTGAGTTTAAGACTGAATCGTTAAGAGCAGATGCATAATGAAGCTGTCATTCCTAGAAAAAGAAAGAACAGTACTACTGATGCTTGCATTCGACATGAACACAAGGTAAGATGCAAGGCGTTAATCTATTTATATCTTAGAAGAGCAATGTGATAGGGTATTTTTCTATTTGTGAAGCCAAGGCAGGGACCGAAGCAGTCATATTGTATACCATCTGCAGATTCCTAGAAGGGAGCAGGCAATGCAGCGCTTTGCAGATCACAGACGCCATAAGATCACATTACTAGTAGTATAAGCTAGCCACAATGACGGATCTAATAAAATGCCTAAACATTTCAGAGCACGCCGTGGCATTTGAAACGCCTAATAAGATGATAGGAGCTGAGGGTCGTACCCTCCACATGGTGACGGCGGCGAGGTCCTTCTCGAGCTTCTGCTTGAGCATGGCGTTGTACTCCACCGGGTCCACCACCGCGCCCGTCACCGCCGGCGCCGCCGCCACCGCAGCGGCGGTATGCTTGACCTGCGAGGCCCCGCCCCCGCTAGCACCGGCCATCGGGCTAGGGCCATCGGCGGGGCTTTCGAGGACGGCCTCCTTGAGGAACTTCTGGAAGTACCACTCGCACGGGCACCGGTTCATTGCGCCCTCCACGCCGCCCCCTTCGGACGCCCCGGCGTCCGATGGCCCCGCCGCCCGCGGCGACGGCTGGCCCTAGAATGGGTCGGGGATCTCCTCGACGGAGAAGACGCGCTCCATCCGCCGGCTGTACGAACCGCCCTGATCCCGAACCGCGAGGCTGCGGCGGGTGGGATTTCACGAGGCCGCGGAGGATTCGAGGGTTTGATCAGGAATTTTTTTTCTCTCTCTCTCTCTCCCTCTGGTCGGTGTTTTGTCTCGCTTGGGGGCAGAGGGGAGAGGGGTAGTGGGAGGGAGGAGGGAAGAGGCGGCCGACAGCTAGTTGGGGAATGGGGGGAGGAGGAGGAAGGGTGCGGGGTGGTCTAGTTGGTTCGGTTGGGTGGTGAGGGAAGGGGAGGGGCAAGAGGAGGAGGGCGTGGGGGAGGCCATGAACGGCGGCGAGCTCCGCCGGAGGGAGGTGGCGGCGGCAATGGATCTGGAAGGGAGGAGGCGAGCTCTCGCTCTCTCTCTCTCTCCATCGGGAGAGACGGCGAGGAGACGGGGGATCTGGAAGGGGATCGATGGATGGATGTGGAAAGAAAGGAGGCGGGGCGGTGGATGAAAAATGACCATCTAGGGTTTTGGGGTTGGTGTGGAAGGGTTGAGGACTACCGTTGGATCTGCGAGCATCCGACGGTGTTTGATGCACGACCCGCGTGATACGTCCACGGACCAATTAGAATGCAGTACGACGTTATGACCATCTAAATTGGTCGTAGTTGACTAAAAAAATCGAGTGCCCAAAATGAGTTTTTTTGTGAAGGATCTACAATATATTTGTTGTAAAATTGGACCAAATAAATTTTCTTAAATATTAGGCCATATTTAATGTATAATTAACCAAATGGTTGGGTTGCCTAAGGAAGTTTTCATTTTCTTTCGACGAAAAAATCATTTTCCATTTTTTAGTGCCCAAAATGAGCTTTTTGTGAAGAACCTACCAAATAATTGTTGCAAAATTGTAGCAAATCAATTTTCTAAAATACTAGGCCATATTTAATGCACAATTGACCAAATGGTTGGATGTCAAAAGTTTTGATCCACCTCTCATGAAAAAGACAAATTTCTGCCGATTCAGCTGGAAGCGGGTCAAATTTGAACTGCAGCTGCCTTAGAGTTTGCTCTTTATTTTTTACAAAAATTATTTTTAGGTACAAAAGTATCTATTTGATCAGAAGAACACCAAAAAAATCAAGATTCAACCACTAGCTAGGAACGGCTATTCCCGCCGTTTTGACCGCATTTTGAAACGGGCATAAAAAAATCCAAAAAAAAATCAAAAAATTAGAAAACCTTCGCATTGTGACATTATATGTGACCAAGTTACCGGGAAAAATAATAAACTTGTAATGCGGCAATTCTTTTAAAAAATTGTTCTAAGAAATGAGCTATCATGTGTGAAAATTCACGGTTTTCAAGCCAAATGATAAATCTTATGGCCACATTCATGGCATAGTTTGTTCAAATGATCTCATATTGTGCACAAGGGTGCATCTTGGAATGGCAAACAATGTTGCCTAAGGGGGTTTTCATTTTCTTTTCACGAAAAATCCATTTTCCATTTTTTGAATGCCTAAAATGAGTTTTTTTGTGAAGGACCTACAATATATTTGTTGCAAGATTGGACCAAATCAATTTTCTAAAATATTAGGCCATATTTAATGCACAATTGACCAAATGGTTGGGTGTCAAAAGATTCTATCCACCTCTGTTGAAAAAGACAAATTTCCGCCATTCAGTTGGTAGCGGGTCAAATTTGAACTGCAGCTGCCTCATAGTTTGCTATTTATTTTTTCCAAAAATCATTTTTAGGTACAAAAGTATCTATTTAATGAGAGAAACACCCAATTTTTTCCAAGATTCAACCACTAGCTAGCAACGGCCATGCCCGCCGTTTTGACCGCATTTCGAAACGGGCATAAAAAATTGAAAAAAATCAAAAAATTGGAAAACCTTCGCATTGTGTCATTATATGTGACAAAGTTACCAGGAAAAATAATCAACTTGTAATACGGCAATTATTTTTAAAAATTGTTCACAGAAATGAGCTATCATGTGTGAAGATTTATGGCTTCAAGCCAAATGATCAATCTTATGGCCACATTCATGGCATATTTTATTCAAATGATCTCATATTGTGCACAAGGATGCATCTTGGAATGGCAAAAAATGTTGCCTAAGGGAGTTTTCATTTTGTTTGGACGAAAAATCCATTTTCCATTTTTAATGCCCAAAATGAGTTTTCTTTGTGAAGGACCTACAATATATTTGTTGCAAAATTGGACCAAATCAATTTTCTTAAATATTAGGCCATATTTAAAGCACAATTTACCAAATGTTTGTGTGTCAAAAGATTCGATCCACCTCTGGTGAAAAAGACAAATTTCCACCGATTTAATTGGAAGCGGGTCAAATTTGAACTACAGCTGCCTCATAGTTTGCTATTTATTTTTCCCAAAAATCATTTTTAGGTACAAAAGTATCTATTTAATCAGAGAAACACCAAAAGTTTTCCAAGATTCAACCACTAGCTAGGAACGGTCATGCCCGCCGTTTTGACCGCATTTTGAAACGGGCATAAAAAATTAAAAAAAAATCAAAAAAATTGGAAAACCTTCGCATTGTGTCATTATATGTGACAAAGTTGCCAGAGAAAACAATAAACTTGTAATACGACAATTATTTTTAAAAAGTGTTCTCAGAAATGACTATCATGCGTGAAGATTCATGGCTTTCAAGCTAAATGATCAGTCTTTGGCCACATTCATGGCATAGTTTGTTCAAATGATTTCATATTGTGCACAAGGGTGCATCTTGTCCAAACAATGTTGCCTAAGGGACTTTTCATTTTCTTTGCATGGAAATTTCATTTTTTTCCCAGTTTTTTAGTGCCTGAAATGAGTTTTTTTGTGAAGGACCTACCACATATTTGTTGCAAAATTGGACCAAATAATTTTCTAAAATACTAGGCCATATTTAATGCACAATTTACCAAATGGTTGGGTGTCAAAAGCCTTGATCCACCTCTGGTGAAAAAGACAAATTTCTGCCGATTCAGGAGGAAGCGGGTCAAATTTGAACTGCAGCTGCCTCATAGTTTGCTCTTTATTTTTTCCAAAAATCATTTATAGGTACATAAATATATATTTAATTAGAGAAACATCAAAATTTTCCCAAGATTCAACCACTAGCTAGGAACGGTCAAGCCCGCCGTTTTGACCGCATTTTGAAACGGGCATAGAAAATTCATGGCATAGTTTGTTCAAATGATCTCATATAGTGCACAAGGGTGCATTTTGCAATGACGAACAATGTTTCCTAAGGGAGTTTTTATTTTATTTGGACAAAAAATCAATTTTCCAATTTTTTTAGTGCCCAAAATGAGTTTTTTTGTGAAGAACCTACCATATATTTATTGCATAATTGGACCAAATGAAATTTCAAAAATACTAGGCCATATTTAATGTACAATTGACCAAATGGTTGGGTGTAAAAAGTTTTTGATCCACCACTCATGAAAAAGACAAATTTTAGCATATTCATTTTCCATTTTTCGAGGTCCCAAAATGAGTTTTTTTGTGAAGAACCTAACAAATATTTTTTGTAAAAAAACTTCTCCATTTTTCAAGAACATTAGACCACATTTTATGAACAAATTTGTGTACACTAGAAACATTTTTTATAGATATTAAACGGTTTTTAGTTACATCATTAACATTTTTAATAAATGTTTTTATGTCTAATATTTTGAACACATGTCTACATTTTTTAAGACACATTGTACATATTGTTTATATATGTTTAACTTTTTTCAAATACATGATTAACATATTTTTCATATATTCCTAACAAAAAAACATCTTTTCATATATACGTTTTGATGTCTATATTTATTTTTACACATTGTACATTTTTGTATACATATAAAACATTGTTGATATTGGTTAGAAAAATTTAAATACTTGAAAAACTTGTTATTTTCCCATTTTTGTTGGGCCGAACATATGTTTTTTTAGTAACATGAGGGCATCACACATTTCTTCCTGGATGGGCCGAGGCCTACATGGCACACATTTTTTTTAAAGAAGGTGGCCTCGTTCCACCGAGGCCCAAGCCCACCTTGAGCGACACCTCAAGTACCAATGCATCCACGTTCACAACCTCATGACCATTTATATTGGTCGTAATCAGGTAGAAATAAGGTCGTTGACCACTCTTGTCTGCTTTATGACCATTTGGTGTAGGCAATTTTAGGGTTTGAGCCCTTCCAAGCGAAATAGCCGGGGATTTATGACCAATTCAGCCGGGGTCACTGAGAGAAGGTCACAAGTTGACATATTTCTTGTAGTGAAACGATTCTGCATCTACTACTATTACTCCACACATCGACTGACTCCTGCCTGCATCTAGAGTATTAAGTTCATGAAGAACAGAGTAACACATTAAGTAAGATGACATGATGTAGAGGAATTAACTCAAGCAATATGATGCAAACCCCATCTTTTTATCCTCGATGGCAACAATACAATACGTGCCTTGCTGCCCCTCCTTTCACTGGGAAAGAACACTGCAAGATTGAACCCAAAGCTAAGCACTTCTCCCATTGCAACAAAAACCAATCTAGTTGGCCAAACCAAACCGATAGTTCGAAGAGAATTACAAAGATATCAAATCATGCATAAAAGAATTCAGAAAAGATTCAAATAATATTCATAGATAAGCTGATCATAAATCCACAATTCATCGAATCTCGACAAACACACTGCAAAAGAGTATTACATCGGATAGATCTCCAAGAACACGAGGAGAACATGGTATTGAGAATCAAAGAGAGAGAAGAAGCTATCTAGCTACTAGCTATGGACCCATAGGTCTGTGGTAAACTACTCACGCTTCATCGGAAGGGCAATAGAGTTGATGTAGAAGCCCTCTGTGATCGAATCCCCCTCCGGCAGGATGCCGGAAAAGGCCCCTAGATGGGATCTCACGGGTAAAGAAGGTTGCGGCGGTGGAAAAGTGTTTTCGTGGATACTTCTGGTGGTTTGGGAATATATGTGAATATATAGGCGAAGGAATTAGGTCAGGGGAGTCACGGGGGCCCACAAGGCAGGCGGCGTGCCCTACCCCCTGGGCGCGCCCTCCACCCTTGTGTCCGCCTCGTGGCTCCTCTGACTTGAACTCCAAGTCTCATGGGTGTCTTCTGGTCCAAGAAAAATCATCGCGTCCGTTTGGTATTCCTTTTCTGCGAAACTCAAAAACAAGGAAAAAACATAAACTGGCACTAGGCTCTAGGTTAATAGGTTAGTCCCAAAAATAATATAAAATAGCATATTAATGCATATAAAACATCCAAAACAGGTAATATAATAGCATGGAACAATAAAAAATTATAGATACGTTGGAGACGTATCACTTCACACCTTGTAACACAGGCAAGAACCCTTTCTTTGACTGGTCCATTTTGAACTTCTTCAAAACTTTGCCAAGGTATGTGCTTTGTGAAAGTCCTATTAACCGTCTTGATCTATCTCTATAGATCTTGATGCCCAATATATAAGTAGCTTCACCGAGGTCTTTCATTGAAGAACTCTTATTCAAGTATCCTTTTATGCTATCTAGAAATTCTATATCATTTCCAATCAACAATATGTCATCTACATATAATATCAGAAATGCTACAGAGCTCCCACTCACTTTCTTGTAAATACATGCTTCACCGAAAGTCTATATAAAACCATATGCTTTGATCACCTCATCAAAGCGTATATTCCAACTCCGAGATGCTTGCACCAGTCCATAGATGGATCGCTGGAGTTTGCACACTTTGTTAGCACCTTTAGGATCGAAAAAACCTTCCGGTTGCATCATATACAACTCTTCTTTAGGAAATCCATTAAGGAATGTAGTTTTGACTCCATTTGCCAGATTTCATAATCATAAAATGCGGCAATTGCTAACATGATTCAGACGGACTTAAGCATCGCTACGGGTGAGAAAGTCTCATTGTAGTCAACCCCTTGAACTTGTCGAAAACCTTTTGCGACAAGGCGAGCTTTGTAGACCGTAACATTACCATCAGCGTCAGTCTTCTTCTTGAAGATCCATTTATTCTCTATGGCTTGCCGATCATCGGGCAAGTCCACCAAAGTCCATACTTTGTTCTCATACATGGATCCTATCTCAGATTTCATGGCCTCAAGCCATCTTTCGGAATCTGGGCTCATCATAGCTTCTTCGTAGTTCGTAGGTTTGCCTTGGTCTAGTAACATGACTTCTAGGACAGGATTCTCGTACCACTCTGGTGCGGATCGTGCTCTGGTCGACCTACGAGGTTGAGTAGTAACTTGATCTGAAGTTTCATGATCATTATCATTAGCTTCCTCTCTAGTTAGTGTAGGCATCACGGTGACGGTTTTCTGTGATGTGCTACTTACCCATTCGAGAGAAGGTACAATTACCTCATCAAGTTCTACTTTCCTCCCACTCACTTCTTTCAAGAGAAACTCCTTCTCTAGAAAGGACCCATTCTTAGCAACAAATATCTTGCCTTCGGATCTGTGGTAGAAGGTGTACCTAATTGTTTCCTTGGGGTATCCTATGAAGACGCACTTCTCCGATTTAGGTTCGAGCTTATCAGGCTGAAGCCTTTTGACATACATCGCATCCCCAAACTTTAAGAAACGACAGCTTAAGTTTCTTGCCAAACCATAGTTCATACGGTGTTGTCTCAACGGATCTAGACGGTGCCCTATTTAACGTGAATGCAGCTGTCTCTAATGCATAACCCATATCGATAGTGGTAAATCGGTAAGAGACATCATAGAACGCACCATATCCAATAAAGTACGGTTACGACGTTCGGACACGCCATTAAGCTGTGGTGTTCTAGGTGTCGTGAGTTGTGAAACTATTCCACATTGTTTTAAATGAAGGCCAAACTCGTAACTCAAATATTCGCCTCCGCGATCAGATCGTAGAAACTTTATTTTCTTGGTATGATGATTCTCCACTTCACTCTGAAATTCTTTGAACTTTTCAAATGTTTCAGATTTGTGTTTCATTAAGTAGATATACCCATACCTACTCAAATCATCTGTGAAGGTTAGAAAATAACGATACCCGCCGCGTGCTTCAACACTCATCGGACCGCATACATCGGTATGTATTATTTTCGATAAGTCATTAGCTCACACCATTGTTCCGAAGAACGGAGTTTCAGTCAGTGGCGGAGCCAGGAAATTGCTGCTCGGTATTCTTCTTTTTGCAATGCAATGTAAATATATACTAGATAGGACAACAAATGTACTGTAAGCTAGCAACATCGATGATTCAACGACCATATACCGATAATAGTAGCAAAATATCACCATTATCGAGAATAGTAGCAAAATATCACTGTGGCAATATCTCTAACAATTAAGAAAGTTTACAAAACAGCAAAAGAAAATTACGGTTTCACTCTATGGTCCCTTTTTCGAATAGATTGTCGACATCCTCATCTTTCACTTGCTTGAAGAATTCTCTCTCGGCAAATTTAACCGAGCAATTCTTCAAATACATCACCCATTTTATTCCTCATTGATTATTCACATATTTCATTAAGTAGAAAATACCCTTTCCAGCAACTTTAGAAGTTTGTAAATAATATAATATTGTTGTGCTTTCTTTCCTCAACCATCATAATTTGTTTTGTTGCTGCGGGTACTCAACCATAATAACTGATAGCTCACATTGATTTTCATTTCTTTAAACCTACGGGCCGTGCTATGCGTCGGCTGGCGGATCATCTTAAAATATCTGCGGTCTACAAGCCATCCGATCTAACGCAATCTCCGGTCAAGCGCCATTGTCACTTCTGCAACAAAAGTCGTGTTGCGAGAACCCTTTTGCAAAACAAGTCATGTTGCAGAAATATTTTGTAATAAAGGTTGTGTTGCAGAATTTTTTTTGCAATAGAGGTCCTGTTGCCGAGTATTTTTTTAGATTTTTTTGGCAACAAAGCTCTTGTTGCAATTTTTTTTGTGCAACAGATGTCTTCCCACAACACATCACTTATTGCAGTGGGGAGATTGCAACAAGTCAGTTGCAAAATCTAGTCTAGTTAATATGTTGCAGTGGGGGAGATTGCAACAAGTCACTTGCTTGCCGCCGCGCCACCACCACCACTTGCCTACAGGTGCCGTCCAACGCAGCAGCTAGGTCGGAAGTAGGGGAGAATAGGAACTATCCGAGATGCGTACTGGACCTAGACTAATGAGGCCTCGACTGTTGCATGCGTGTGTTGGACCTGACTGAACCACTGAACGGTGGGTGTCGGTGTACAAAAGTAGGGGCCCTCTTTGTACCCCTTTACTTGTGCATGGGCAGTCATAGCCGCACCTGTGGCCACCCTTAGCGGGGCAGAGGAAGGAAGCAAAGATATAAAGACTACTAGAGCAGCGCCCAAACCAGGGGCGCAGAGGACAAAGCGACGAGATGGGCTTCCCTCGGCAAGACCCTTGCCGGGCGGCCTGCATAGCCCCGGCAAGAGCCTTGCCGGGGCAGCCTACCCAACACTAGCAAGGCCACCACCCTTGAGCCTGAGAGTTCCAAACATCGTCGACAACGTTGGGACCAAGGCTCGGGAGGCGCCTGCTTGGTGGCATGCAGATCTTTGTGAAGACAAAAGGCCTTCGAGGCCTAGATGAGAACCAGAAGATAAGACCACAGTGAGGCTCCTTGCCGAGGACGCCCACGAGGCCCCGGCAAGGATCCTGCCAAAGATACTTGCGAGGCCCCGGCAAGACCCTTGCCGAGGACATCGGCAAGATCATGGCAAGACTTGCCGCCCCGTCGTCGACCCAGCTCAGCGGCCGACCCGCCGATTGGTCAAGCACCCACATGGCAGCATGTGGCTCCTAAGCCAACTACTCAAGCACCTGCGTGGTGGCATACAGATCTTCGTGAAGACCCTGCCACCGCACCAGCTCAGCAGCCTGCCAGCCTACATGGCGCTGCATGCCTCATTGGCCTCGACGCGTGTCGAAGCAACGCAAGGCGGCAATGGACGGGACGGGCTTCGTTACCATCCCCGATAAAGCAAGAGGACACCTAAGTAGCGCATTAAATGCGTTTTGTCCTGTGATGTCAGGGGATAAGCTTCTAGACTATACATACCTTCCACCTCCTGTGTGCCACTGTGGCAACCCCTTTGACCTATAAAAGGAGGCCCAAGGCGTACTGAGGAAGGATTCGGACTTTTTGGGCTAGGCATGCACCGCAGCTAGTTCAAGAACTCAAGAACACTCAAATATACACCAAAGCAGGACTAGGGTATTACGCATCCTCGTGGCCCGAACCTTGGTAAAATCTCCTTGTACTGATCGCTAGAGCCGCTCTTTGCACAACCTCGCGCCCGCCAACCGTAGAAGGGATCCTTGTGATCCCATAGGTGTCGTTTCCCCCGACATCTTTAGCGCGCTAGGTAGGGGGGCGCAGTTGTGAAAATCTGGTCGTTAGTATGGCGGCTTCATCATCGCCGTGGCTCCATGGAAGAAGATGGACCGAGCGAGTAGCATCATCTACAGATGCAGCAACTGTCCGCACGGTGACAGAAAAGTTAAGTCATGCAAAACTTTGAGCAATTCCTTTTTTTATATAAGGTTATTATCCTCGAAAGATCTCGCTCTTTGTATGGAAAACCCACGCGCAATGGGACCCTTCCGCTATTGGCAACGCCCTTGTTCTGTTTTGAGTCCGCTCAACAGTTTGAGCGGCCGCGTTGAGAACGGCAGGGTGGCCTACCCGCTATTGGCAACGCCCTTGTTCTGTTTCGAGTCCGCTCAATAGTTCAAGCGGCCACGCTGAGAGCGGTAAGGTGGTTCGCCTGGCGGCAAGCACACCCGGCAGGCCGCTAAGGATCCGTCCTCAAAGCGCCGCGGCTTGGGTTTACGCACCAGTAAACCTATCCAACTAAGCATAGGGCATACATACAAAGAGAGATCGAACAGGAAGATAGCATGCATCATTTCAAAGTACTGCAGAGTTATATTACATCAATTGTTGCTGCGGTTCTAACTTAAGATAAAATCGTCCTGGTCATAAACTCGCAGCGGCGATAAGGAACGGGGTGCCTAGTCCCGACGCTGGCCCTCCACCCTCTTAACCCCGTCGATGCAGCTAATGATGGGCTCGATACGCTCCTCGAGCGCTGTGAGGTTCACATCCTCCGGCAAGCTCTCCAGCGCGTCGGCGAAGTCGATGGTGGGGTTCCAGAACGCCACCTTGGTGAGCACCTTGATCAAGGCACCCCGGCAGAGCCTCCGGGACTCGTTGGCCAGATAAACTGCTCGGTTGGAGCGGAGCTGCTCCAGGGCCTCGAGGACACCCTCGAAGAACAGGGTCAGACTGGCGTTGGGGCTCACGTTCGACTCTTGGGAATACCTGAAATTCGGCATGCCCATGGTGGCCAGCTGATACGTCTCCAACGTATCTATAATTTTTGATTGCTCCATGCTATATTATCTTCTGTTTTGGACATTATTGGGCTTTATTATACACTTTTATATTATTTTTGGGACTAACATATTAACCGGAGGCCCAACCCAGAATTGCCGTTTTTTGCCTATTTCAGAGTTTCGCGGAAAAAGAATATTAAACGGAGTCCAAATGGAACGAAACCTCCGGGAACGTGATTTTCGGAACGAACGTGATCCAGAGGACTTGGACCCTACGTCAAGAAAGCTACCAGGAAGCCACAAGGTAGGGGGCGCGCCTACCCCCCCCCCCCCCCGGGCGTGCCCTCCACCCTCGTGGGCCCCACGTTGCTCCACCGATGTACTCTTTCCTCCTATATATACCTACGTACCCCAAACTACCAGATACGGAGCCAAAAACCTAATTCCACCGTCGCAACCTTCTGTACCCGTGAGATCCCATCTTGGGCCTGTTCCGGAGCTCCGCCGGAGGGGGCATCGATCACGGAGGGCTTCTACATCAACACCATAGCCTCTCCGATGATGTGTGAGTAGTTTACCTCAGACCTTCGGGTCCATAGATATTAGCTAGATGGCTTCCTCTCTCTTTTTGGATCTCAATACAATGTTCTCCCCCTCTCTTGTGGAGATTTATTCGATGTAATCTCCTTTTGCGGTGTGTTTGTTGAGACCGATGAATTGTGGGTTTATGATCAAGTTTATCTATGAACAATATTTGAATCTTCTCTGAATTCTTTTATGTATGATTGGTTATCTTTGCAAGTCTCTTCGAATTATCAGTTTGGTTTGGCCTACTAGATTGATCTTTCTTGCAATGGGAGAAGTTCTTACCTTTGGGTTCAATCTTGCGGTGTCCTTTCCCAGTGACAGTAGGGGCAGCAAGGCACATATAGTATTGTTGCCATCGAGGATAACAAGATGGGGTTTATATCATACTGCATGAGTTTATCCCTCTACATCATGTCATCTTGCTTAAAGCATTACTCTGTTCTTATGAACTTAATACTCTAGATGCATGCTGGATAGCGATCGATGTGTGGAGTAATAGTAGTAGATGCAGGCACGAGTCGGTCTACTTGTCTCGGACGTGATGCCTATATACATGATCATACCTAGATATTCTCATAACTATGCTCAATTCTGTCAATTGCTCAACAGTAATTTGTTCACCCACTGTAAATACTTATGCTCTCGAGAGAAGCCACTAGTCAAACCTATGGCCCCCGGGTCTATTTTCCATCATATTAATCTTCCAACAACAAGTTATTTCTTTTGCCATTTTTTTATTTTGTTTTCTTTACTTTGCATCTTTATCACAAAAATACCAAAAATATTATCTTATCATATCTATCAGATCTCACTCTCGTAAGTGACCGTGTAGGGATTGACAACCCCTTATCGCGTTGGTTGCGAGGATTTATTTGTTTGTGTAGGTGCGAGGGACTCGTGCGTGGCCTCCTACTGGATTGATACCTTGGTTCTCAAAAACTGAGGGAAATACTTATGGTACTTTGCTGCATCACCCTTTCCTCTTCAAGGGAAAACCAACGCAATGCTCAAGAGGTAGCAAGAAGGATTTCTGGTGCCGTTGTTGGGGAGTCTACGCAAAAGTCAATATACCAAGTACCCATCACAAACCCTTATCTCGCGCATTACATTATTTGCCATTTGCCTCTCGTTTTCCTCTCCCCCACTTCACCCTTGCCGTTTTATTCGCCCTCTCTTTTCCGTCCGCCTCTTCTCCGCTTGCCTCCGTCTTTCTTTTTTTACTCCTCGCACTTTTTGCCGTTCTGTCTGAAATTGGGGAAACTATTGTCGATATGGTCAATAGTAATAACATGGAAAATCCTGATGCTTCTGCTGAAGAACCCCCTATCTTGCATACAAAAAAATTCCGAATTGGCAGTGGTAATATTATTGGGAAAGGGGTTATTCAAGATTTCTTTACTTGTGCCAGTGCTTTGCCTTCTATGGGTAGTTCTATTCTTCATAGAACTAGTAGTCTTGCAGACGCTATCGCCATGCTTGTAGTTGAACTTGAAAGACAATTTATGCACATGCACCCTTGCATACAAAGGATTTTTCTAAAATTTTCTAATATTGAGCATTCTTCTGTTAAGCGTGCCGCTACTATCTTTTTGGCTCATGAGTTCAGATTTATAATAAAAGAGGCCAAAGAAATCTTTGCGCATTATAAGGTGAACGCTGGCCGTCCTCCCATAGAAACTATCCTATTTGATCAAGAGGAAATAATGCGTTTCCAATCTCTAGACTATGTTGCTTTTAATGAGAACCTTAGAAAAAAGGTTCCTACCAATGTTCTAGTCGATAGAATTTCTGAACTTAATAATGATTTTGCTATTCGAAATAATGAGCTAGGATATTCTCTTGAGTATAGGCTCACAAAGTTCTATCAAAAGAATGCTTATAATGATGAATTGGTTGTGCAATACGAAGGGCCAAAGGAGGAACCTATACCTCCTAAAGTTGATCTTGGGGACTTTTGTCCCATTCAATTTAGCTCTTTTGATTACTTTTGCTTGCCTCAAAGAAAACTTGCTGCTGAACATAGAGAATATGAAATGAGTTTTAATGATCTATCCTATTATTATGGCATACCTAGATCTATCCTTTGTTTTATGCCTAGCTATGGGCGTTAAAAGATAGCGCTTATTGGGAGGCAACCCAATTTTATTTTTAGTTTTTTGCTTTTTGCTTCTATTTAGGAATAAATATTTGATATAGCCTCTGGTTAGATTTCTTTTTATGTTTTAATTAGTGTTTGTGCCAAGTTTAACCTATAGGATCTTCTTGGATGATAGTTATTTGCTCTTGCAGAAAATTCCAGAAACTTTTTGTTAACGAAAATAATTGTCAAAAATCACCAGAACGAGATAAAATATTGATTCCAATTGCTTCTGATCAATAAACAAATTTTCTAGGTCATCCTATTTTGGCTGTTTTTTTGGAGTTCCAGAAGTTTGGGTTAGTTACAGATTACTACAGACTGTTCTGTTTTTGACAGATTCAGTTTTTCGTGTGTTGTTTGCTTATTTTGATGAATCTATGGCTAGTAAAATAGTTTATAAACCATAAAGAAGTTGGAATACAGTAGGTTTAACACCAATATAAATAAAGAACGAGTTCATTACCGTACCTTGAAGTGGTCTTTTGTTTTCTTTCGCTAACGGAGCTCACGAGATTTTCTGCTGAGTTTTGTGTTGTGAAGTTTTCAAGTTTTGGGTGAAAGATTTGATGGATTATGGAACAAGGAGTGGCAAGAGCCTAAGCTTGGGGATGCCCATGGCACCCCCAAGATAATCTAAGGACACCTAAAAGCCAAAGCTTGGGGATGCCCCGGAAGGCATCCCCTCTTTCGTCTACTTCCATCGGTAACTTTACTTGGAGCTATATTTTTATTCACCACATGATATGTGTTTTGCTTGGAGCGTCTTGTATTATTTGAGTATTTATTTTTTAGTTTACCACATTCATCCTTGCTGTACACACCTTTTGAGAGAGACACACATGATTCGAAAATTATTAGAATACTCTATGTGCTTCACTTATATCTTTTGAGTTATATAGTTTTTGCTCTAGTACTTCACTTATATCTTTTAGAGCACGGTGGTGGATTTGTTTTATAGAAACTATTGATCTCTCATGCTTCACTTAGATTATTTTGAGAGTCTTAAATAGCATGGTAATTTGCTTAAGTAATCCTAATATGCTAGGTATTCAAGATTGGTAAAAACTTTCTTATGAGTGTGTTGAGTACTAAGAGAAGTTTGATGCTTGATGATTGTTTTAAGACATGGAGGTAGTGATATCAAAGTTGTGCTAGTTGAGTAGTTGTGAATTTGAGAAATACTTGAGTTGAAGTTGCAAGTCCCGTAGCATGCACGTATGGTAAACGTTATGTAACAAGTTTGAAACATGAGGTGCTCTTTGATTGTCCTCCTTATGAGTGGCGGTCGGGGACGAGCGATGGTCTTTTCCTACCAATCTATCCCCCTAGGAGCATGCGCGTAGTGCTTGGTTTTTGATGACTTGTAGATTTTTGCAATAAGTATGTGAGTTCTTTATGACTAATGTTGAGTCCATGGATTATACGCACTCTCACCTTTCCACCATTGCCAGCCTCTTCGGTACCGTGCATTGCCCTTTCTCACATTGAGAGTTGGTGCAAACTTCGCCGGTGCATCCAAACCCCGTGATATGATACGCTCTTTCACACATAAACCTCCTTATATCTTCCTCAAAACAGCCACCATACCTACCTATTATGGCATTTCCATAGCCATTCCGAGATATATTGCCATGCAACTTTCCACCATTCCGTTTATCATGACACGTTCATCATTGTCATATTGCTTTGCATGATCATGTAGTTTACATAGTATTTGTGGCAAAGCCACCATTCATAAGTCTTTCATACATGTCACTCTTGGTTCATTGCATATCCCAGTACACCGTCGGAGGCATTTATATAGAGTCATACTTTGTTCTAGTATCGAGTTGTAATCATTGAGTTGTAAATAAATAGAAGTGTGATGATCATCATTTTCTAGAGCATTGTCCCAAGTGAGGAATAAAAAAAGAGAGAGAAAGGCCATAAAAAAAGAGAAGGCCCAAAAAATGAGAGAAAAAGAGAGAAGGGACAATGTTACTATCCTTTTACCACACTTGTGCTTCAAAGTAGCACCATAATCTTCATGATAGAGAGTCTCTTGTTTTGTCACTTTCATATACTAGTGGGAATTTTTCATTATAGAACTTGGCTTGTATATTCCAACAATGGGCCTCCTCCGGTGCCCTAGGTCTTCGTGAGCAAGCAAGTTGGATGCACACCCACTTAGTTTCTTTTGTTGAGCTTTCATATATTTATAGCTCTAGTGCATCCGTTGCATGGCAATCCCTACTCCTTGCATTAACATCAATCGATGGGCATCTCCATACCTCATTGATTAGCCTCATTGATGTGAGACTTTCTCCTTTTTTGTCTTCTCCACATAACCCCATCATTATATTCTATTCCACCCATAGTGTTATATCCATGGCTCACGCTCATGTATTGCGTGAAGGTTGAAAAAGTTTGAGATTACTAAAGTATGAAACAATTGCTTGGCTTGTCATCGGGGTTGTGCATGATGAGAGCATTCTTGTGTGACGAAAATGGAGCATGACTAAACTATATGATTTTGTAGGAATGAACTTTCTTTGGCCATGTTATTTTGAGAGGACATAATTGCTTAATTAGTGTGCTTGAAGTATTATTATTTTTATGTCAATATTGAACTTTTATCTTGAATCTTTCGGATCTGAATATTCATACCACAATTAAGAAGAATTACATTGAAATTATGCCAAGTAGCATTCCACATCAAAAATTCTGTTTTTATCATTTACCTACTCGAGGACGAGCAGGAATTAAGCTTGGGGATGCTTGATACGTCTCCAACGTATCTATAATTTTTGATTGCTCCATGCTATATTATATTCTGTTTTGGACATTATTGGGCTTTATTATACACTTTTATATTATTTTTGGGACTAACCTATTAACCGGAGGCCCAACCCAGAATCGTTGTTTTTTGCCTATTTCAGAGTTTCGCAGAAAAAGAATATCAAACGGAGTCCAAACGGAATGAAACCTTCGGGAACGTGATTTTCGGAACGAACGTGATCCAGAGGACTTGGACCCTACATCAAGAAAGCTACCAGGAAGCCACGAGGTAGGGGGCGCGCCTACCCCCCTTGGGCACGCCCTCCACCCTCGTGGGCCCCACGTTGCTCCACCGACGTACTCCTTCCTCCTATATATACCTACATACCCCCAAACTACCAGATACGGAGCCAAAAACCTAATTCCACCGCCGCAACCTTCTGTACCCGTGAGATCCCATCTAGAGTATTAAGTTCATAAGAACAGAGTAACGCCTTAAGCAAGATGACATGATGTAGAGGGATAAACTCATGCAATATGATATAAACCCCATCTTGTTATCCTCGACGGCAACAATACTATACGTGCCTTGCTGCCCCTACTGTCACTGGGAAAGGACACCGCAAGATTGAACCCAAAGCTAAGCACTTCTCCCATTGCAAGAAAGATCAATCTAGTAGGCCAAACCAAACCGATAATTCGAAGAGACTTGCAAAGATAACCAATCATACATAAAAGAATTCAGAAGATTCAAATATTGTTCATAGATAAACTTGATCATAAGCCCACAATTCATCGGTCTCAACAAACACACCGCAAAAGAAGATTACATCCAATAGATCTCCACAAGAGAGGGGGAGAACATTGTATTGAGATCCAAAAAGAGAGAGGAAGCCATCTAGCTAAGAACTATGGACCCGAAGGTCTGAGGTAAACTACTCACACATCATCGGAGAGGCTATGGTGTTGATGTAGAAGCCCTCCGTGATCGATGCCCCCTCCGGCGGAGCTCCGGAACAGGCCCCAAGATGGGATCTCACGGGTACAGAAGGTTGCGGTGGTGGAATTAGGTTTTTGGCTCCGTATCTGGTAGTTTGGGGGTACGTAGGTATATATAGGAGGAAGGAGTACGTCGGTGGAGCAACATGGGGCCCACGAGGGTGCAGGGCGCGCCCCCTACCTCGTGGCTTCCTAGTAGCTTCCTTGACGTAGGGTCCAAGTCCTCTGGATCACGTTCATTCCGAAAATCACGTTCCCGAAGGTTTCATTCTGTTTGGACTCCGTTTGATATTCTTTTTCTGCGAAACTCTGAAATAGGCAAAAAACAGCAATTATGGGCTGGACCTCCGGTTAATAGGTTAGTCCCAAAAATAATATAAAAGTGTATAATAAAGCCCAATAATGCCCAAAACAGAAGATAATATAGCATGGAGCAATAAAAAATTATAGATACGTTGGAGACGTATCAAGCATCCCCAAGCTCAATTCATGCTCGTCCTCGAGTAGGTAAATGATAAAAACAGAATTTTTGATGTGGAATGCTACTTGGCATAATTTCAATGTAATTCTTCTTAATTGTGGTATGAATATTCAGATCCGAAAGATTCAAGATAAAAGTTCAATATTGACATAAAAATAATAATACTTCAAGCATACTAACTAAGCAATTATGTCCTCTCAAAATAACATGGCCAAAGAAAGTTCATCCCTACAAAATCATATAGTTTAGTCATGCTCCATTTTCGTCACACAAGAATGCTCTCATCATGCACAACCCTGATGACAAGCCAAGCAATTGTTTCATACTTAAGTAATCTCAGACTTTTTCAACCTTCACGCAATACATGAGCGTGAGCCATGGATATATCACTATGGGTGGAATAGAATATAATGATGGGGGTTATGTGGAGAAGACAAAAAAGGAGAAAGTCTCACATCAACGAGGCTAATCAATGAGCTATGGAGATTCCCATCGATTGATGTTAATGCAAGGAGTAGGCATTGCCATGCTACGGATGCACTAGAGCTATAAATATATGAAAGCTCAACAAAAGAAACTAAGTGGGTGTGCATCCAACTTGCTTGCTCACGAAGACCTAGGGAACTTGAGGAGGCCCATTGTTGGAATATACAAGCCAAGTTCTATAATGAAAAATTCCCACTAGTATATGAAAGTGACAAAACAAGAGACTCTCTATCATGAAGATTATGGTGCTACTTTGAAGCACAAGTGTGGTAAAAGGATAGTAACATTTTCCCTTCTCTCTTTTTTCTCCTAGGGGGATAGATTGGTAGGAAAAGACCATCGCTCGTCCCCGACCGCCACTCATAAGGAGGACAATCAAAGAGCACCTCATGTTTCAAACTTGTTACATAACGTTTACCATACGTGCATGCTACGGGACTTGCAACTTCAACTCAAGTATTTCTCAAATTCACAACTACTCAACTAGCACAACTTTGATATCACTACCTCCATGTCTTAAAACAATCATCAAGCATCAAACTTCTCTTAGTATTCAACACACTCATAAGAAAGTTTTTACCAATCTTGAATACCTAGCATATTAGGATTACTTAAGCAAATTACCATGCTATTTAAGACTCTCAAAATAATCTAAGTGAAGCATGAGAGATCAATAGTTTCTATAAAACAAATCCACCACCGTGCTCTAAAAGATATAAGTGAAGTACTAGAGCAAAAACTATATAACTCAAAAGATATAAGTGAAGCACATAGAGTATTCTAATAATTTTCGAATCATGTCTCTCTCTCTCAAAAGGTGTGTACAGCAAAGATGAATGTGGTAAACTAAAAAATAAAGACTCAAATAATACAAGACGCTCCAAGAGAAACACATATCATGTGGTGAATAAAAATATTACTCCAAGTAAAGTTACCGATGGAAGTAGACGAAAGAGGGGATGCCTTCCGGGGCATCCCCAAGCTTTGGCTTTTAGGTGTCCTTAGATTATCTTGGGGGTGCCATGGGCATCCCCAAGCTTAGGCTCTTGCCACTCCTTGTTCCATAATCCATCAAATCTTTCACCCAAAACTTGAAAACTTCACAACACAAAACTCAGCAGAAAATCTCGTGAGCTCCGTTAGCGAAAGAAAACAAAAGACCACTTCAAGGTACTGTAATGAACTCATTCTTTATTTATATTGGTGTTACACCTACTGTATTCCAACTTCTCTATGGTTTATAAACTATTTTACTAGCCATAGATTCATCAAAATAAGCAAACAACACACGAAAAACAGAATCTGTCAAAAACAGAACAGTCTGTAGTAATCTGTAACTAACGCAAACTTCTGGAACTCCAAAAATTCAGCAAAAATAGGAAGACCTAGACAATTTGTTTATTGATCATCAGCAATTTGAATCGATATTTTATCATGTTCTGGTTATTTTTAACAATTATTTTCGTGAACAGAAAGTTACTGGAATTTTCTGCAAGATCAAATAACTATCATCCAAGAAGATCCTATAGGTTTAACTTGGCACAAACACTTATTAAAACATAAAAAAACATCTAACCAGAGGATAGAACAAATATTTATTCCTAAACAGAAGCAAAAAGCAAAAAAAACTAAAAATAAAATTGGGTTGCCTCCCAACAAGCGCTATCGTTTAACGCCCCTAACTAGGCATAGAAGCAAGGATAGATCTAGGTATTGACATCTTTGGTAGGCAATCCATAAGTGGCTCTCATGATAGATTCATATTGTAATTTTATTTTCTTCCCAGGGAAGTGTTCCATGCCTTTCTTTAATGGAAATTGGAATATAATATTCCCTTCCTTCATATCAATAATTGCACCAATCGTTCTAAGGAAAGGTCTACCAAGAATAATAGGACATGAAGGATTGCAAGCTATATCAAGAACAATAAAATCTACGGGCACATAGTTCCTATTTGCAACAATAAGGACGTCATTAATTCTTCCCATAGGTTTCTTAATAGTGGAATCCGCAAGGTGCAAGTTTAAAGAGCAATCATGAAAATCACGGAAACCTAGCAAATCACACAAAGTTTTTGGAATCGTGGAAACACTAGCACCCAAATCACACAAAGCATAGCATTCATGATTTTTAATTTTAATTTTAATAGTAGGTTCCCACTCATCATAAAGTTTTCTAGGGGTAGAAACTTCCAACTCAAGTTTTTCTTCATAAGATTGCATTAAAGCATCAACGATATGTTTAGTAAAAGCTTTGTGTTGAGTGTAAGCATGTGGAGAATTTAGCACGGATTGCAACAAGGAAATACAATCTATCAAAGAGCAATTATCATAATTAAATTCCTTGAAATCCAAAATAGTGGGTTCATTAATATCTAATGTTTTGATCTCTTCAATCCCACTTTTATCAATTTTAGCATCAAGATCTAAAAACTCCGAATTTTTGGAATGCCTTCTAGGTAAAGGTGGATCATATTCAGTCCCATTATTATCAAGATTCATATTGCAAAACAAAGATTTAATAAGGGACACATCAATAACTTTTAGATCTTCATCTTTGTTTTCATAAAAATTAGAAGAACACGCTTTTATAAAGCAATCTTTCTTAGCACGCATCCTAGCGGTTCTTTCTTTGCACTCATCAATGGAAATTCTCATGGCTTTGAGAGACTCATTGATATCATGCTTAGGTGGAATAGATCTAAGTTTCAAGGAATCAACATCAAGAGAAAGTCTATCAACGTTCCTAGCCAATTCATCAACTTTAAGCAATTTTTCTTCAAGCAAAGCATTGAAATTCTTTTGCGAATCTATAAATTCCTTAACACTAGTCTCAAATTCAAAGGGCATCTTATTAAAGTTTCCATAAGAATTGTTGTAGGAATTACCATAATTATTAGTGGAATTACTAGGATAAGGCCTAGGATTAAAGTTTCCTCTATACGCGTTGTTACCAAAATTATTCCTACCAACAAAATTATTCCATAGATTCATTATTATTCTCAATCAAGGTAGACAAAGGCATATCATTAGGATCAGAAGAAACACTCTCAGTAGCAAATAATTTCATAAGTTCATCCATCTTTCCACTCAAAACATTAATTTCTTCTATCGCATGCACTTTTTTATTAGTGGATCTTTCAGTGTGCCATTGAGAATAATTAACCATAATATTATCTAGGAGTTTAGTAGCTTCTCCTAAAGTGATTTTCATAAAAGTGCCTCTCGCGGCCGAATCTAAAAGATTTCTAGAAGCAAAATTCAATCCGGCATAAAATTTTTGTATAATCATCCACAAATTCAAACCATGTGTAGGGCAATTAAGTATCATTAATTTCATCCTCTCCCAAGCTTAGGCAACATGTTCATGATCAAGTTGCTTAAAATTCATAATATCGTTTCTAAGAGAGATAATTTTAGCGGGAGGAAAATACTTAGAGATAAAAGCATCTTTGCACTTATTCCAAGAATCAATACTATTTTTCGGCAAAGACGAAAACCAAGCTTTAGCACGATCTCTAAGCGAAAAAGGAAATAACTTCAATTTAACAATATCATTGTCAACATCTTTCTTCTTTTGCATATCACACAAATCAACGAAGATATTTAGATGAGTAGCGGCATTTTCACTAGGAAGGCCGGCGAATTGATCTTCCATGACAAGATTCAACAAAGCAGCATTGATTTCACAAGATTCAGTATCGGTAAGAGAAGCAATCGGAGTGCTAAGGAAATCATTTTTGTTGGTATTGGTAAAGTCACATAATTTGGTATTATCTTGAGCCATCGTGAAAAACAAGCAATCCAACACACGAGCAAACAAGAAGCAAGCGAAAAAGAGGCGAACGGAAAAGAGAGTGCGAATAAAACGGCAAGGGTGAAGTGGGGGAGAGGAAAACGAGAGGCAAATGGAAAATAATGTAATGCGGGAGATAAGGTTTATTGATGGGTACTTGGTATGTTGACTTTTGCGTAGACCTCCCCGGCAACGGCGCCAGAAATCCTTCTTGCTACCTCTTGAGCACTGTGTTGGTTTTCCCTTGAAAAGGAAAGGGTGATGCAGCAAAGTAGCGTAAGTATTTCCCTCAGTTTTTGAGAACCAAGGTATCAATCAAGTAGGAGGGCACGCACGAGTCCCTCGCACCTACAGAAACAAATAAATCCTCGCAACCAATGCGATAAGGGGTTGTTAATCCCTACACGGTCACTTACGAGAGTGAGATCTGATAGATATGATAAGATAATATTTTTGGTATTTTTATGATAAAGATGCAAAGTAAAGAAATTAAAATAAAAACGGCAAAAGAAATAGCTAAGTGTTGGAAGATTAATATGATGGAAAATAGACCCCGGGGCCATAGGTTTCACTAGTGGCTTCTCTCGAGAGCATAAGTATTTACGGTGGGTGAACAAATTACTGTTGAGCAATTGACAGAATTGAGCATAGTTATGAGAATATCTAGGTATGATCATGTATATAGGCATCACGTCCGAGACAAGTAGACCGACTCCTGCCTGCATCTACTACTATTACTCCACACATCGACCGCTATCCAGCATGCATCTAGAGTATTAAGTTCATAAGAACAGAGTAACGCCTTAAGCAAGATGACATGATGTAGAGGGATAAACTCATGCAATATGATATAAACCCCATCTTGTTATCCTCGATGGCAACAATACTATACGTGCCTTGCTGCCCCTACTGTCACTGGGAAAGGACACCGCAAGATTGAACCCAAAGCTAAGCACTTCTCCCATTGCAAGAAAGATCAATCTAGTAGGCCAAACCAAACTGATAATTCGAAGAGACTTGCAAAGATAACCAATCATACATAAAAGAATTCAGAAGATTCAAATATTGTTCATAGATAAACTTGATCATAAACCCACAATTCATCGGTCTCAACAAACACACCGCAAAAGAAGATTACATCGAATAGATCTCCACAAGAGAGGGGGAGAACATTGTATTGAGATCCAAAAAGAGAGAGGAAGCCATCTAGCTAATAACTATGGACCCGAAGGTCTGAGGTAAACTACTCACACATCATCGGAGAGGCTATGGTGTTGATGTAGAAGCCCTCCGTGATCGATGCCCCCTCCGGCGGAGCTCCGGAACAGGCCCCAAGATGGGATCTCACGGGTACAGAAGTTTGCGGCGGTGGAATTAGCTTTTTGGCTCCGTATCTGGTAGTTTGGGGGTACGTAGGTATATATAGGAGGAAGGAGTACGTTGGTGGAGCAACGTGGGGCCCATGAGGGTGGAGGGCGCGCCCAGGAGGGGTAGGCGCGCCCCCTACCTCGTGGCTTCCTGGTAGCTTCCTTGACGTAGGGTCCAAGTCCTCTGGATCACGTTCGTTCCGAAAATCATGTTCCCGAAGGTTTCACTCCGTTTGGACGCCGTTTGATATTCTTTTTCCGCGAAACTCTGAAATAGGCAAAAAACAGCAATTCTGGGCTGGGCCTCCGGTTAATAGGTTAGTCCCAAAAATAATATAAAAGTGTATAATAAAGCCCAATAATGTCCAAAACAGAAGATAATATAGCATGGAGCAATCAAAAATTATAGATACGTTGGAGACGTATCATTGTTGCCGAGCGGCCTCGTCCTTGGCGGCATGTTCCTTCGCCACCTCCTGGGCCTTCACGACGTCAGCCTGCTTCAGGATGAGCTCCTGTTTGCGCTCGGCCAGCTCGCCCTAAGCAGCCTTCAGCTCTTCCCGAGCCTCGCGGAACCAGGCCTGCATCTGAGTGACGCGCTCCTCAAGATCCGCCTCCGCCTTGTCCGCTGCCGCCATCCTAGATTTCGCCCTGTCTAGGCGGGTACGATGGAGCGCCTGGAGCTTCTGGAAGTTGACGTTCATGTCCCGGAGAAGCTGTTCGTCTTGGGAACCGCCACCGCCGGTGCTCGGTTCATCAACAACCTGGAGCCCGGCGGTGGCGAGCGCCTCGTCATCGAACACCCCCCCCTCGGCTGGCGCCCTGGTGCTCGCCGTCCCTGAGAGGTGGACGAACAGGTCGTCACCCACCTTCAAGGACTTGCCCAGGACAAGGGCTATAGGGGAGGAAGGTTGGTCGTCAGCCACCTCCTCCCCGACAAGCCCCTTGCCGGCCTCCTCGGCAGCAACCTTGCCAACCCCTTTGGCAGCGGCCTTTCCGGCCTCCCCGGCAGGCCCCTTGGCGGCCTCCTCAGCGGCAGTCTTGTTGGCGGCCTCCTCAGCAGCAATCTTGTCGGCCTCGGCCTCGGCGTCCTTGGCGACCTCCTCGATGACAGTATCAATATCCTCCTGGTCCGCCTAGGGAGGGCCTGGATACCAAGAAGGAGAATGAGACGAGGCCAAAATCAATGTTCAAAAAGAAGAAGAAGAAGAATCAGGGACAAGGGGCAGGCCACTTACCCGTACCGAGCTAAGAAGAAGGGTTTCCCTCCCCGCCAACGTTCGTCGCCAGGGCGGAGCCACCGGCACCGAAGTTCGCCTCCTCCTCCTCCATGCGCATGGGCTCAGTGCTTGGTGCCCTTGTCGGGGATGCCCCTCTGGGCAGCGTGGTCGATGGGGGCGGCGTGTTGGGGGTGGCCCTCAGTGGCTCCTCCTGCCACCGCTCTCCTCCTGCAAACCCGGCAAAGTTAGCACCAAGGATTTGTGTCCCGATGCCTGTCAACGGAAAGCAAGTGATGAACTCACGCTGGGGGCTGAAGCGGGGGCTGCGTCGGGGGCTGTCGTCCGGGCTGATCTCCACCACCACCGGCGTGTGCGGAGCGCCAGTGGGGGCTTATCACTCGTCGAGGCCCTGGCCCTCTTCGCCACCCTCTGGGTCAGCGTCTCCATGTCCCTGTGAAGATAACATCAAGTCAAAGGAGGATAACACAGGCGTGGGGTCGGGAGATGATAGGGGGCGAAGTACTTACTCGTCCTCCACCTCCTCCTCCACTGGCTTCCTCTTCCTCTTTGGGCTAAAGGACCCGAGGTCAAACTCGGCCTCCAGGGTGCTATCCGAAGGAGGAGGGGAAGGGGATGGGGTCCTGCGCCGCTTGGACGAAGAAGAGGCAGCCGCCGTCTTCTTCACTGTCACGGCCTTCCCCGTCTTCATCGCTGACGCAGCCTTCATCGCCCTCGTCTGGCGCACGGGATGCTCCTGAGCCTATTGCCGCTGCGCGGTCCTGCCGAGCCGGAGCTAGCCCGTCGCAGGACGCGTTTCTTCCCCGTGGCCGGGGGATCGTCCGTCTCGGCCTCCTCTTCGGCCGACTCCTCGACCACGTCTTCGGCGAGGGGGGCCCCGGCGCCGATGCTGCTGGCCTCCCCAGCAAACTCCGCCCATCCGGCGAGCTCTCTCTCCTCCTCGGCCATGTCGGCCTCGTCCTCCACGGTGCCGGCGCTGCCGGCCTACTTGGCGAGCGCCGCTTCCGCCGCCCTGGCGGCGATGTAGTCCAGCTCCTCCTTGGTGGTGTCGTTGATGAGCAGTGGCTCGTCGCGGACGTACCTCTCCGACAGATTGTCGAAGAACTCCTGCACCCGCTCCGCTTCCGGCTCGGCCCAGCTTGGGTCAAGGCCATGCGCATTAAAGTCCAGCATCATGGTGATAATGTCGGTCTGGTGAGAATTAATGCTCAGCGGGACCACTACCGCCGGCAACCCAATTAGAGACGCCTTGCCGGCCTTCTCGGCACTACCAGTCCTCTCAGCCCTACCGTCGTCACCCACCTTGAGCTGGAAGAGCCTCTGGCAAAAATGAGCATGCCCCATCACCGTGAAGTTGTGCTTCAAGCCAGGGCGGAGCCTCATGATGTCGGCTGCATTCCTGTAGTCCTAGGCCAGCCTCCCCTTATTGTGCAGTGGGGCAATTCACCGGCGGATGAAATCGGCTCCAATCAATTCAAGAGTGAGCCCGGCCACGGTGAGGCGATGGATCATGGTGGTGGCGACCGAGAGCTTCTTTTCATTGGCGTCGAGGTCGCTCCAGTCCTTGTGGTGTCCTTGTGGCGGACCGGCGAACCCGGCAGAACTCCCGTGGATCTTTCTCCTCGATCCAACACCACCGGCTCCGCCACTCCTCCCACCTCTCCTTCTGGGCGCCCTACGGGTACATGCCTTTCTTCTGAGACCTCGGGATCCAGGTGATGCATCCGGAGATGGCGCCCCTTGGCTGGATGCGAGGGTAGAAGTAGTGGCGGAAGAGCGTCGTGCTGGGGAGCACTCCGGCGAAGCCCTTAGAAATGGGCAAAGAAGGCCATGCACACCACGACATTCGGCGTGAGGTCCAGAAGATGGAAGTCGTAGGTGTGCATAACATCATTGAAGAAATCAGAGAAAGGGAGACAGAGCCCGCAAGAGAAGTAGTCGACGAAGAAGGGGTACCGATTTGGGCCGGCCTTGGCGAAATCGGCAGGGACGATGCGCGTGGCAGGGTGCCCCGTCATCTCCCTCCCCCACAGGGGCCTGAAGTAGTCCCTGAGGTGGACCACATTGACCATCGAGGGGAAGTAGGTGTGCTGTGTCCGAAGAGCCGCCAACTCGCTCTCCGGTGCCTCCTTCTCCCCGGCGTCCTTGGCCACTCCCTTGCCCTTGCTGGTTTTGGGTGCCATGGCGGCCGGGAAAGAGATAAGGGATCGAGAGAAATGGGGGCGCGGCGGCAGCGAGCAGAGGCGAGAGCTTCGATTTTTTGCTTGAGGAAGAAGAGAGGAACGGCGGTTCCGAGATTGGAGAAGACGCGGGGGGTAAAAGGGTCGTGCCCCTGCGGCTTCCTCTATTTTTATGGGAAGGCACGGGCCGCCTCTTTACCATTTACCATGATGTGACGCAGGCGTGCAGCAACCGCCCCACGCACGACCCCCACGTCACGCATTCAACACGGGTCATGGGGAAGCGCAACTGGCGAGGGAGTTACTGCGGTAAAACTCTACCACGCGTTCCTGCGCACCGTTCTGGGCCTAGCCCAACAACGCGTCGCGCTTATGTGTGGCCCAGGACCGGGGCCTCCTGTTGGTGTACAAAAGTGGGGGCCCTGTTTGTACCCCTTTACTTGTGCATGGGCAGTCAGAGCCGCACCTGTGGCCACGCTTAGCGGGGCAGAGGAAGGAAGCAAAGATATAAAGACTACCAGAGTAGCGCCCAAACCAAGGGTGCAGAGGACAAAGCGACGAGATGGGCTTCCCCCAGCAAGAACCTTGTCAGGCGGCCTGCATAGCCCCGGCAAGAGCCTTGCCGGGGCAGCCTACCCAACACCAGCAAGGCCACCACCCTTGAGCCTGAGAGTTCCAAACATCATCGACAACGTTGGGACCAAGGCTCGGGAGGCGCCTGCTTGGTGGCATGCAGATCTTTGGGAAGACAAAAGGCCATCGAGGCCTAGATGAGAACCAGAAGACAAGACCACGGCGAGGCTCCTTGCCGAGGACGCCCACGAGGCCCCGGCAAGGATCTTGCTAAAGATATCCGCGAGGCCCCGGCAAGATCCTTGCCGAGGGCACACGCAAGGCCCCAGCAAGACCCTTGCCGAGGACATCGGCAAGATCATGGCAAGACTTGCCACCCCATCGTCGACCCAGCTCAGCGGCCGACCCACCGAATGGTCAAGCACCCACGTGGCAGCATGTGGATCCTAAGCCAACTAGTCAAGCACCTGTGTGGTGACATACAGATCCTCGTGAAGACCCTGCCACCGCACCAGCTCAGCAGCCAGCCAGCCTACATGGCGCTGCATGCCTCGTTGGCCTCGACGCGTGTCGAAGCAAGGCAAGGTAGCGACGGACAGGACGGGCTTCATTACCATCCCCGATAAAGCAAGAGGACACCTAAGTAGCGCACTAAATGTGTTTTGTCCTGTGATGTCAGGCGATAAGCTTGTACACTGTACATACCTTCCACCTCCTGTGTGCCACTGTGGCAACCCCTTTGACCTATAAAAGGAGGCCCAAGGCATACTGAGGAAGGATTCAGACTTTTTGGGCTAGGCATGCACCGCAGCTAGTTCAAGAACTCAAGAACACTCAAATATACACCAAAGCAGGACTAGGGTATTACGCATCCTCGCGGCCCGGCCCTGTGTAAAATCTCCTTGTATTGATCGCTAGACCCGCTCATTGCACAACCTCGTGCCCGCTAACCGTACAAGGGATCCTCGTGGTCCCATAGGTATCGTTTCCACCGACAGTGGGCTTCAATTCAACTTGTGGCTATATATGTATATCCATTTTTTCTTTTCCAAAATCTTTGGTATTCCATGGAATACCAAGGAATAACCCTGGCTCCACCAGTGGTTTTAGTCATCTTGCCCATGAGGCATGGTTCGCAAGTATCAAATGATTCATAATCAAGTGATTCTAAAAGTCCATCTGCATGGAGTTTCTTCATGCGCTTTACATCAATATGACCTAAACGGCAATGCCACAAATATGTTGCACTATCATTATCAACTTTGCATCTTTTGGCATCAATATTATGAATATATGTATCACTACAATCAAGATTCAACAAGAATAGACCACTCTTCAAGGGTGCATATCCATAAAAAAATTTACTCATATAAATAGAACAACCATTATTCTCTGATTTAAATGAATAACCGTCTCGCACTAAACAAGATCCAGATATGATGTACATGCTCAACGCTGGCACCAAATAACAATTATTCAGGTCTAAAACTAATCCCGAAGTGAAGGAAATATGCCCCAGAGGCAATAATAAAGTTGTTATTTTATATTTCCTTATTCATGATAAAAGTTTTTTATTCATGCTAGAATTGTATTGAGGAAACCTAAATACATGTGTGAATACATAAACAAATACTGTGTCCCTAGTAAGCCTCTACAAGACTAGCTCATTGATCAAAGATGGTTAAGGTTTCCAAACCATAGACATGTGTTGTCATTTGATAAAGGGATCACATCATTAGGAGAATGATTTTATGGACAAGACCCATCCGTTAGCTTAGCATAATGATCATTCAGTTTTATTGCTATTGCTTTCTTCATGTCAAATACATATTCCTTCGACTATGAGATTATGCAACTCCCGGATATCGGAGGAATACCTTGTGTGCTATCAAACGTCACAACGTAACTGGTAATCATAAAGATGCTCTACAGGTATCTCCGAAGGTGTTTGTTGAGTTGGCATAGATCGAGATTAGGATTTGTCACTCCGAGTATGGAGAGGTATCTCTGGGCCCTCTCGGTAATACACATCGTAAGCTTGCAAGCAAGTGACTAAGGAGTTGGTCACGAGGTGATGTATTATGGAACGAGTAAAGAGACTTGCTGGTAACGAGATTGAACTAGGTATAGAGATACCGATGATCGAATCTCGGGCAAGTAACATACCGATGACAAAGGGAATTATGTATGTTGTCATAACGGTTCGACCGATAAAGATCTTTGTAGAATATGTAGGAGCCAATATGGGCATACAGGTTCCGCTATTGGTTATTGACCGGAGAGGTGTCTCGGTCATGTCAACATATTTCTCGAACCCGTAGGGTCCGCACGCTTAACGTTCGTTGACGATATAATATTATATGAGTTATGTGATTTGGTGACCGAGTGTTGTTCGGAATCCCGGATGAGATCATGGATATGACGATGAGTCTCGAAATGGTCGAGAGGTAAAGATTGATATATAGGACGATGGTATTTGGACACTAGAAGAGTTTCGGAGGGTATCAGGTACTTATCGGGTCACCGGAAAGGAGTTTCGGGCACCCTCGGCAAAGATATGGGCCTCATGGGCCAAGAGAGGGAATGCACCAGCCACAAGGGGCTGGTGCGCCCCCATAGCAGGCCGGCCTATGAGGAGAAGGAAAGAGGGGAGGGAAAGGAAAGTGTGGAGTAGGACTCCCCCTTCCTTCCCTCTCCCCCCTCTTTCCTTCCCCCTTGGGAAAACATGGCATGGGGCGCATGGCAAGGCAGGGCCCCTATGGGACAAGCGGCCAGCCCTAGGGCACGTCAGGCTGCCTCCCCTCCCCTCCCACCTATATATATGTGGGGAGGGGGTGCCACACAAGGACACATCATTGTCTCAGCCATGTGCGGCGCCCCCATCCACCGTTTACTCCCTCGGTCATATCTTCGTAGTGCTTAGGCGAAGCCCTGCGGAGATCACATCACCATCACCACACCGTCGTGCTGTCGGAACTCATCTACTACCTCTCCGTCTTGCTGGATCAAGAAGGCGTAGGATGTACCTGAGCTGAACGTGTGCAGAACGCGGAGGTGCTGTGCGTTCGGTACTAGATCGGTTGGAGCACGAAGAAAGTTCGACTACATCAACCGCGTTGTGAAACGCTTCCGCTTACGGTCTATGAGGGTACGTGGACACACTCTCTCCCTCGTTGCTATGCATCTCCATGGATAGATCATTGTGTGTGCATAGAATTTTTTTTGTTTTCCATGCAACGATTCCCAACAGTGGCATCAGAGTCAGGTCTATGCAAATATGATATGCACGAGTAGAACACAAAGAGTTGTGGGCGGTGATAGTCATACTGCTTACCACCAACATTTTATTTTGATTCGATGCTATTGTGTGTTAAAGCGGCCCGGACGAACCTTACATGTCCACGCACATGATACCGGTTCCGCCGACTGACATGCAACTAGTTTTGCATAAAGGTGGCTAGCGGGTGTCTGTTTCTCCTGCTTTAGTTGAATTGAATTTGACTACGGCCGGTCCTTGAAGAAGGTTAAATCATCAAACTTGATGAATCACCATTGTGGTTATATGCGTAGGTAAGAACGGTTCTTGCTAGAAGCCCGTAGCAGCCACATAAAACTTGCAACAACAAAGTAGAGGACGTCTAACTTGTTTTTGCAGGGCATGTTGTGATGTGATATGGTCAAGACATGATGTGATAAACATTATTGTATGAGATGATCATGTTTTGTAAGTTATCAGCAACTGACAGGAGCCTTATGGTTGTCTCTTTATTGTATGAAGTGCATACGTCATGTAATTGCTTTACTTTATCTCTATGCATTAGCGATAGTTGTAGAAGCAATAGTTGGCGAGACAACCACGACGCAACGTTGGAGATCAAGGTGTCGAGCCGGTGACGATGGAGATCATGACGATGCTTTGGAGATGGAGACCAAAAGCACGAGATGATGATGGCCATATCATGTCACATATATTGATTGCATGTGATGTTTATATTTTATGCATCTTATTTTTCTTAGAACGGTGGTAGCATTATAAGATGATCCCTTCACTTAATTTCAAGATAAAAGTGTTCTCCCTGAGTATGCACCATTGCTACAGTTCGTCGTTTCAAGACACCAGGTGATGATCGGGTGTGATAGACTCTATGTTCACATACAACGGGTGTAAGACAGTTTTGCACATGCAGAATACTTGGGTTAAACTTGACGAGCCTAGCATGTACAGACATGGCCTCGGAACACTGGGACCGAAAGGTCAAACATGAGTCATATAGTAGATATGATCAACATAGATATGTTCACCATTGATAACTACCCCATCTCACGTGATGATCGGACATGGGATAGTTGATTTGGATCATGTATCACTTAGATAACTTGAGGGATGTTTATTTAAGTGGGAGTTCATTAGTAATTTGATTAATTAAACTTAATTTATCATGAACTTAGTCCTCATAGTATTTGCAAATTATGTTCTAGATCAATAGCTCGCGATGTAGCTCCACTATTTTTTTGATATCTTCCTAGAGAAAAATAAGTTGAAAGATGATAGTAGCAATGATGCGGACTGGGTCCGTCATCTGAGGATTATCCTCATTGATGCATGGAAAAATTATGTCCTTGATGCACCACTAGGTGATAGACCTATTGCAGGAACAGATGCAGACATTATGAACGTTTGGCAATCTCGATATGATGACTACTTAATAGTTTAGTGCGCCATGCTTTACGGCTTAGAACCGGGACTTCAAAAACGTTTTGAACGCCATGGATCATATGAGATGTTCCAAGAGCTGAAATTGGTATTTCAGACTTATGCCCATGTTAAGAGGTATGAGACCTCTGACAAGTACTTTGCTTACAAGATGGAGGAGAATAGCTCAGCCAGTGAGCATGTGCTCAGAATGTCTGGGTACTACAATCACTTGAATCAAGTGGGAGTTAATCTTCTAGATAAGATAGTGATTGCCATAGTTCTCTAGTCACTATCACCAAGCTATTAGAACTTCGTGATGAACTATAATATGCAAGGGATGATGAAAACGATTCCTAAGCTCTTCGCGATGCTGAAATCGGCGAAGGTAGAAATCAAGAAAGACCATCAAGCGTTGATGGTTAACAAGACCACTAGTTTCAAGAAAAAGGGCAAAGGAAAGAAAGGGAACTTCAAGAAGAATGGTAAGCAAGTTGCCACTCCCGTGAAGAAACCCAAAGCTGGACCTAAGACTGAAACTGAGTGCTTCTACTGCAAAGGAAATGATCACTGGAAGCGGAACTGCTCCAAATACTTGGCAGATAAGAAGGATGGCAAAGTGAACAAAGGTATATTTGATATACATGTTATTGATGTGTACCTTACTAGTATTCATAGTAGCCCCTAGGTATTTGATACTGGTTCAGTTGCTAAGATTAGTAACTCGAACTAGGAGTTGCAGAATAAACAGAGACAAGTTAAGGGCGAGGTGACAATGTGTGTTGGAAGTGATTCCAAGGTTGATACGATCACCATCGCACACTCCCTCTACCTTCGGGATTAGTGTTGAGCCTAAACAAATGTTATTTAGTGTGCGCGTTGAGCATGAACATGCTTAGATCGTGTTTATTGCAATACGGTTATTCATTTAAGTCATAGAATGATTGTTGTTCTGTTTACATGAATAAAACCTTTTATGGTCATACACCCAATGTAAATGGTTTATTGAATCTCGATCATAGTGATACACATATTCATAAGATTGATGCCAAAATATGCAAAGTTGATAATGATAGTGCAACATACTTGTGGCACTGCCCTTTAGGTCATATTGGTGTAAAGCGCATGAAGAAACTCCACGAGGATGGACTTTTGGAATCACTTGATTATGAATCATTTGATACTTGCGAACTATGCCTCATGGGAAAGATGACTAAAACTCCGCTCTCCGGAACAATGGAGCGAGCTAATGACTTATTGGAAATAATATATACCGATGTATGCGATCCGATGAGTGTTGAAGCACGCAGCAGGTATCGTTATTTTCTCACTTTCACAGATGATTTGAGTAGGTATGGGTATATCTACTTGATGAAAAAAAGTCTGAAATGTTTGAAAAGTTCAAAGAATTTTAGAGTGAAGTAGAGAATCATCGTAACACTACAAGAAATGTGTTAATCCATGACGGATTTCTGGTGACAATCTCAAAAACCGTCATGATCAATGACGAATTTGTCTGGCTCGTCGTGAAATCCGTCACGGACTAATGAGATGAGAACAAGCTGTACGAAAATGGCGCCCTTACAATGGACCGTCACGGGTACTGTCACGAATCAGATAGTTGTAGACCAAACAGACCATCATGGATGGCTCATACTAATGTGCCACGTGTGTCCAACCCACATATGTCAGGTTTAGTTTTTTCTTAAAGTTGTTCGAACTGTCATGGACGGCCGTGCTTTTTCTAACGAAAAATGGAATGCTGGTGCTGCGTGTCCCAGCGTTGCTTTTATTTAGGAAAAAAAGACCGTTGCTGCTGCTCTAAGTCTATTTTGTACAGAAAAACATGATGGGCCTTCTGGTGCTCTTTTGTAGGAAAACGGAATGCTGCTACTGTGACGTCCAGACATTGGGCTGCGCTATGTAAATTTTTTTACAGAGAAAACGGTAAGGTTTCTTTAGTAAATCTAAAAAGGAGAAGCTTCTTGAGGGATCAAACTACGGACCTCACACTTATACACCTAGGTCGCTACCGCCGTGGAAATCTACGTTTTTGTTAAAATTCTTTTTATGTTCTTAGACTAAACGAGCCAAGGTTTTTAGTTAAAAAAAGGAGGTTGAACGGGGATTCGGACCATGTAGCACTAACCTCTAAGTTCCAACGAGCCATGTTTTTCTTGTCTTTTTGTAGTACTTTTCACGCGTAGGCAACAATATGTTTTTTCTTTTGCAAAACTACAACAATAGGTTATGAACTGTACTACTTAACGACATTGTATAATAAACATTCATGAATTTTCCCAAAAAATGTGTCCATCTTATGTCGGCGTCCTGGGAACGGGGGTACCTAGACCTGCCTGCCTGCGGCCCATGGCGTGGCCCCACCAATGGCCTGGTGCGGCCCATCTTCGGCAACAACCACTCAAGACCCTCGCGAGGGGCCAAGCCTCGTGAGACGAATGACACTGAGACCTCCTCAGGGGCAGCCTCACTAGGCTGGCTCCCGAGGAGCGGAAATATCTATGCAAGGGGCACCTCGCGAGGTTCACGTGACGTGAGCCATGACAATCAAGGCCAAGCGGGCGCCAGCGGGCGCAGTGTACCAGTTTCCTCTTTGGTGCTAAAGAGGCAGGCACATGCGAGGAGTACCGAGGCGTTAGGCAAAGGTTCCCATATCGGTGCAACGAGACCAAGACCAGCAGGACGGCAGGACGAAGGTCACCACGGAGCCCACAGCAACATCACCACCAGAGCCTTTGGCAGGCGAAGACCACCTTTTGTCAGGATAGCTTGTACTAGTTGTCTCCTTTCAAAATCGGCCGTTGTGGGATCCCTTCCGGCCTAAACATTTGGGAAGAGGACCAGGGCCTCTATAAATAGGACTAGCCACCACCAACGGAGGGGGGACGGATCATTGAGACCACCCTCCTATGCACTAGTTCGTCGGGCTCAAGAACACCTCTCCTCATGAGGTTGTTCTTACCTTGTATTGTTCATCCTCAGCCTCCAAGGCAATCCACCGCACCACACTGGAGTAGGGTATTACACCACAAACGGTGGCCCGAACCAGTATAAACCCTCGTGTCTCTTGTTCTTTGGGTTCATCGAGCTAGGCCTTGGGATCGTTGTGCGAGCGAGCTAGAGAGAGAGAGTTCTTCATGCGCACCCCTGTGTTCGAATCTCAAGGGTTTGCCGAAACCTAGAGTCTGACATTTGGCGAGCCGGGTAGGGGGTGCGCCGAAGCCCCTCTTCCGTCGACCGACTCGCTGACACCCCGCGGTTCTGATGTCTGACGACCCGAGGACTCACGCCAACCATTGGACAGCTTGGCCCATCTGGGCGGCTTCGTCCGCCCAAGAAGACCTCAACTCCGCACTCCAGGCGGCCCGCACCCTGCCGAACGCCGCCGGACGAGGGCGGCGTGGACCGACACCTCCCACCCTCGCACCGCGGCGCATGCGAGCCACCGCGAGATCCTCAGGCTACGCCGCGGCAACGACACCACACACCCGACAGGAACAAGCAAACATGCGAGCTGCGCTCATCGTGGCGCGGGAGCTGCTGCGGTGCCGGCTAGCGGAGAGCGGCCGCGACGCGCTACTGGAGCACGTCGCTGAGCTGTTGGACGCGGCATCCAGGGGTACGCCGCCTTTCTGCTCCCTGCCTACACCTCAAGTTGTGGCCAGATTGCATGGCGGGCCCTGTCACGCTCGCATGCTCCCCGGCGCACCAGCAGGGTTCAACGACGTCAGCACGGCCGACGGCGCCGTTCATCTGGCCGCGCCTGCGCTTCCCCCGGGCGGCGCGGGCCAGGGCAACCCCCCGCGCGGCCACACTGAGGCACCACCCTACGACCACCAGGGGGACGCGCAGGGCCAGGCGACACAAGGCACAGGGCACCTAGGCGAGGGTTCCGGAGCGGCGGCTTCGGAAGCCTATGTGCCCCGCATGGTGGACCAAGAGTAGACACCAGAGGACGGCCCCTGCTCGTTTCTCGAGCCGGGCTGGGAAGATGAGATGCTGGAAGTTGAGGCCTTCCACGAGCCGCCCAGGAGCCTCACTGACCCCGCCAACGACAGCAATCGCAGGGTACCTCTGATATCTCAGGAGCAGGCTTACACTAACCATGGGTCGTAGGTGGACCAGGCCACGGCGGCGGACGGGGGCCCCAGGGCGGCAACCCCGCTTCAACCGGGGGTAGCGCATTGGGGGCAGCGCGGGAGGGGACTTGGGCGAGGCCCTCCGCCATGCTGCGCGGAGCAAGGCGCTGCCCGGAGGTAGGTCCTCTGCCGGGGAGGCACCGGCGAGCCCTTCCCCCCGGCAGAGGGCCCGTGGTCGCCGAGAGCGCCGCTAGCGTCCCCCTTGCCCCTTGGCACCGTCCTGGTTTCCGGACGCCCCAACGGTGGTCGGGGGTGGCGCAGGGCGGGGTCCTCGTCTGACGATATGAAGCAAGGCTCACACCTGTGAAGGTCTCCGCCCGTGATACTCTCACGTAATAATGAGTGGGGCTGTACATGCCCCAGAGTCTCCGGAGAGCCGCCCTTGGGCCTCGGGGGCTCCCGCCCACGTCCTAGTGGAAGCACCATGCTCCGTGCTGGCCGTCGACACTGTCCCCCAATGACTATGCTCACAGCCAGTGAAAGCACTTAGCTCCACGCTGGTGAGAAGACAAGAAGACTAGCTAGGTGCCGGACGTAGCCATTTGCTTTTATTCCCCCTATTTTCTGTAGCTCGATTCGCCGCTGCCCTTTTTGGATTGAACGCAGAGTCTTTTCTGCCGTCAAGCGTGGGGGGTTCTTCTCTTATTGTGTCGATTTCTTGCATTTTGGTTGCGTGCTTTGTACCGAGGCTCACGCCTGCCAATCCTCCCCCTTGCGGGCGCCTCGCGATCGGGGCTGGGCGTGGTGTGCACACAACAGTCGCGCTCGGACAAACCCGGGTGGTCGCAAGCCGCCGCCGCGCGCACACCCTGACATAGCCTAGGATCCGCTCCTCGCGAGGCCCTCACGGGCGAGACGGCAGGCCCCTCGGGAGATTAAAACCTCGCAAGCCCAGAAGGAGCTCCTCTCGGGAGAAGGGCGCATCAGCAACCTCAAGGACCGCACAAGGCCTACCAGGACCAAGGTAAATCACAACAACAACCCAGTTGAGGGGTTCGCAAGTTCACACAAACACGTTTCAAGCCCGGCCTAAAGGAAAATGAAAAATATCAATTTACATGCACGAGAGCTCCCCCTCCAAAATGCTCTCACGCCATGCGGGGTCGTGTTCAAGTCTCTGCGTGCAGGTTCAAGCGAAGGGACGCGGGCTCAGTCGGACATCTCGCTCGCAACGTCGTCTTGGTCGCCCTCGTGCGTGCTGCTGGCGCCGTTGCTGGAGTCGTCTTCGCCGTCGTCGACTTCACTGTCTTCATCCGCCGCGACCACCACTGCGTCGTCTTCGGTGGTGAACGCCCTGACTAGGGCGTCCACGTGATCATCCACCCAGTGCGCCAGGTTGTCACGAATAACTCCAGGCACTGGGGCAATGGCGGCGTCGATGTCAAAATGGGGGTCGCGGTCCTGGAGGTGGCTGAAGACACGGGAGAACGCGTGCCCAAGGAGGCTCCGGCCCCTCTCTTCAACAAGCTCGTGAGCCCTCACGGCCTGGTCCTCCAGGCGTGTCATGATCTCGGTGAAGAAGCGGAGATGGCTGGCGTAGTCCTCCACACAGGGATGAGGGACGTTATCCTCGCAGATAGAGCCCAATGCTCCGTTGGCCCTCACTCTGAGATCCTGGAGCATGGGGGCGTGCTCGCGGTGCAGCGTCTGTCGGCCACATGCCTCCTCCCTGTTCTGCTGAGCGAGGGACGCGGCGCCATCGATCTGCTGCTGGAGCGAGAGCAGATCCGCACGAGCCTCGGCCAGGTCAGCCTGGGCAGAGGTCAGGGCCTCCGAAGCGGCCTTCTCGCGCTGTTTTGCCTTGTCCAACCTCGCCCTGAGGGCGGCGGTCCTACCATCAGCTTCGGCCTCGGTGAGCTTCGACTTCAGATCATACTTGTTAGCAAGGTCTGCGTGAGCTTCCGCTACTCTCCGATCAACCTCCTCCTGGATCTTGGCTTCGCGCGTGGTGGTGGCATCTTCGGCCATGGCCACTTGGCGCTCCCTTGTTTCCAGCCGCTCGAGCTCGAGGCTGCGCTCCGAGGCTTCCAGCGCCAGCGCTTCCTCACGCTTCAGGATCTCCTTCTCTTCGAGGGGCGCTCCCCTCATCAATGCCAAGACGATCTGGCGCGCCTCGATTTACTCCTCCAGAGCGGCGCTCAAGGCCTGGAGCTCGCGCTCCCGCTTCTCGGCGTTCTCTCGACGGTGGTCGGCCTCCTTCGCTTCCTCCTGGGACCGAGCGCTGGCCTCGCGGGAGCCTGCGAGTTCTGCTGCGGCCTTTGCCTTGTCATGCCCGAGCTGAAGCTGCCCAAGGTTGATGGCGACCTTCAATTGGTGCCACTCATGAGCCAGGCGGAAGTCCTCTGTCTCGAGTCGAGCGTCAACTGCCGCGAGCTCTCCCCCAAGGCGGCTCAGCGCGCTCATCGCCTCCTGCAAGAGCTTGTGGCGCACGACACCACGACCACGCGCAAGCTCCATTCCGCGGCCAAGTCTGTCCTCCGCGCCTGAGATCACTGGGGAAGTTTGAGCTGTCCTGCTTGTCCTCGGCAAGGGGCACGAGGCCGGCGCCTTCCCCGCCGCCTCGCGGGCCCCGGCAAAGGTGCTAGATGACGCAGCCCCACCACCTGAAGACGAGGCCGGTGCTGGGGACGCCCAGCTGCCAGCGATGATCAACGAAGGAGTCCTTGGCACGCCGGCTCCGCCCCAGGCCGGAGCGCGAAGAAGTGACGCCAAGAAGGACGAGTAAAGGCTCCAGGTAGACGCGTCCACCACCGAAGCGGGCCCCGGGCCCCGCGCGGTGTTCTGGCCGGTAGAGCTCATGGTCAATGGCGAGCCGGTGGCCGGTGAGGGCTGCACCTCAAGATATTTTGCCGACTCAGCCGAGGGAAACCTGAAGATCGTTGGTCAGGAAATGATGCAGCACTCAAGAAATCGCGCATCTGAGGTACTTACTCGTCTTTGGCAATGTATTTCCTCTGCTTCAGCGGCCGTTATGCGCCTCCATTGCAGCTTGGGGACACCTTCCTCTTGCGAGTGCCTCAAAATTCAGGCGGAGTTGCCCAAAGCCCTGGGCGCGGCCACCGCCGCCTTGGGCAGTTGGCGTGGTTCCTGAGGGGGCGGCCTCGGGAGCGCCCGCCTACGTCGGCCCCGCGACCTCCACCACAGGATGACCTGCCTCAGGAGCCGCAGCCTCAAGGGCCTCGACTGGAGTCACGTCCTCGGCGGCCACTTCGCTGGCGCTCGACGGTGCTGGCCCCCCTACACCAGCTTGTAGGGAGAGCGTTGAGGTGACGGCAGGCAGGGGGACACAAAGACGGGGCTTTCACGCGGCCCCTCAAGGCTGACTGGGCGCAGTCCCCATTCATCGAAGGGGGCATCTGCTTCACGAACTCCACCTTGTTCGAGCAGCAGTACAGAAGGCAGCCCTACTCTGGCAGATTAGCTGGCGCTGGGTCGCCCGTCACGAGCTTAAGCGCTATGCACCGCGCCTCGGGAGGAAGAGCAGGTGCATGAAGCCTCATGGGATCCCCGTTACCGGAGAAGGCCCACATCGGTCGGGAGTGGTGCTAAAGTGTAGCGATGCGACACCGGATGAACTCCTTCACCACCATCGGCTCCGTCACCCCAAGGTCCTTCAGCTTGGCCAGCCGACGCCAGACATGGGCGAGCCGTCGGTCGGCAAGCTTCGCGTGCCCCCAGTTGGAGCTTGGGGCGGCCGGAATCCGCGGGAGCAATAGTAGGGGGCTAAGCACGCTAGCATCCACAAACACCCACCGCTTCCGAAAACCCTCCACGACCGGCGAGAGCTCGAAGTCGATCCCCGAGCCGACCGTCGCCGCAACAGCCTGAAGGGATACGCACCCCGAGCGCTGGAGAGCGCCTGTCAGATGCAGAGAGAAGAAGTGGTGAAGCAAGGCCACGGAAGGGGCAATGCCCACCATAGCCTCGCAGACAAAGGCGAAGAAGGCAAGGAGAATGATGGATTGGGGGTCAAGGTGCAGCTAATTGATCTGATAATGCGAAAGCACAGCGTTGAAGAAATTGGAGAAAGGAGGAACCAAGCCAGCCCAGAGGGCGTGAAGATGGATGGGGATCTCGGTGGCCGTCCTGTCAATCGAGGCACGGGAAGCAGGCCAAGCCACCGTCGCCCCCCACATTGAAATCGGAGGCAAGCGCTGGGCAAACCTTGCCCATCGCTTCCTGGTTAAGCACCACCGACCGCTTGATGGCGGGCTCCAAGACCGGTGGCGTAGGGGCCGAGGTATGGGACTTCTTCTTCCCTTTCTTCTTTCGGCTGGGCGCCATGGCGGCGAGGAGATTTGGTGTCGGGTCAGACCAGGGGGAAGGATCCGCTGTTTTCCAGAAGACGGGGGAACTGCGAAGCACGCTGCCAGTAATGGAGGTGGAGCTATGTAGACAACGGCGGCTGCCTAGCCAGGCGGAAGTCGAGGCTGCGTGGAGAAGTGGAGGCACCCACGTAACATCCGTCGCCACGCGTCAGCCAAGGCCGCAGGCGGTTGGGGCCCGCGCGCTCCGCACTTTCCCCTTGGCTTTGCCTCAAAGCCAAGTCCGAGCGCGCCTTGGGCCCGGGGGCTACTGTCGGCGTCCTGGGAACGGGGGTACCCAGACCTGCCTGCCTGCGGCCCATGGCGTGGCTCCACAACGGCCTGGTGCGGCCCATCTTTGGCAACAACCACTCAAGACCCTCGCGAGGGGCCAAGCCTCGCGAGGCGGACGACACCAACTCCTCAGGGGCAACCTCACTAGGCTGGCTCCCGAGGAGCGGAGATATCTATGCAAGGGGCACCTCGCGAGGTTCACGTGACGTGAGCCATGACGACCAAGGCCAGGCGGGCGCCAGCGGGCGCAGTGTACCAGTTTCCTCTTTGGTGCTAAAGAGGCAGGCATATGCGAGGAGTCCCGAGGCGTCAGGCAAAGGTTTCCATATCGATGCGACGAGACCAAGACCAGCAGGACGGCAGGACGAAGGTCACCATGGAGCCCACAGCAACATCACCACCAGAGCATTTGGCAGGCGAAGACCACATTTTGTCAGGATAGCTTGTACTAGTTGTCTCCTTTCGAAATCGGCCGTTGTGGGATCCCTTCCCGCCTAAACATTTGGGAAGAGGACCAAGGCCTCTATAAATAGGACTAGCCACCACCAACGGAGGGTGGACGGATCATTGAGACCACCCTCCTACGCACCAGTTCGTCGGGCTCAAGAACACCTCTCCTCAGGAGGCTGTTATTACCTTATACTGTTCATCCTCAGCCTCCAAGGCAATCCACCACACCACACTGGAGTAGGGTATTACACCACAACGGTGGCCCGAACCAGTATAAACCCTCGTGTCTTTTGTTCTTTGGGTTCGTCGAGCTAGGCCTTGGGATCGTTGTGCGTGCGAGCTAGAGAGAGAGAGAGAGTTCTTCATGCGCACCCCTGTGTTCGAACCTCAAGGGTTTGCCGGAACCCTAAATCCGACATCTTAAGAATTAATAACATTGTTCCATGCCAATTATAAGAATTGTCTACCATATTTGGATATTATTATCGTTTTATCTAATAGGTTGCAAAGAGAAGTTTGAGTTATCCCTAAGTATCTTTCAACATTTTCATCAATTTCTAGGATATGAGCTAAAACAAAACATAATTCCTTAAAAAAATGAAATGTTTAAACCTTATTTGACTTGCATATACATCAAAATGGCATTACCTCCAGTAGGAACACATAAATTTATTTAAACTATAAAAAATATTAAATCATGTCTAAAATCATTGAAAATCCTACAAAACAAAATATTTGTTTTTTGCGAGAAAATAAAATATATGTATTATAGTACATGTGAAATGGGGGTACGCTGCATGTTTTAATTAAAAGAAGAACAACACATAAATGGAACTCAAACCCTAGACATGAATTTTAAGCGGTTAGCACCTTCCCACTTGGCAACTATATTGTTGTGATATGAATGCGACTTTTTTCATTAGTAAAGTATATACAGCCACACTTCTAAGGCTGCGGGTCGAACGAGGTAGCTGTAGCTTCTAACAATCATATTTGTGCGAAAGAATGTTTTGTACACTTAACAAAAACGTCCTACTTGTATTTTTTAAATGTTCAAACATGTATTTTGAAAAAAACAATCATCATGTATTTAAAAAATGTCAACGTTTATCAAAAAATGTTATTTGTCCATACAAAAATGAATAAAGTTAAAATGTATTTTTCTAAAATGAATAAAAAATGTGCATGTCTATTGGATCCACGTTGTCATTTTTAATAATGCATGGTGAACATTTCTGAAAAATACAAAGACAATTTGTTAATACATATGAGACATTTTCCGAAAATATGTTTAAAAAAATTCAAATGCAATAACACTTTCTTTAAGTATTATTATGACAATGGTCAGTTTCTATTATATTTATTTTTTTGAATGGGAAAAAGTAAAATAAACAACAGATATTAATATGAACTTGGGAAAATAAAAAGAAAACCAACGTCGTAAAAATCGCTTGAACCCATAAAATATAAAAGAAAAAGTCAAGCTATTTCCTGATGTATATTCTACTGGTTTTCTTTTTCTTGAAGAGGTAAGTATGAACATTTTCCTAAATTCATGTCGTTTAAATAAGTAAATCATGTACTTTCATTCATGGCCACAAGCACACATAATTATTGAGTATATGCACTGGTTTTTTAAGAACAATTATTAAAATACTAAAAATGTATATTAAAAATTATTATGTGATATTAATATAAATTCTAGATATGTATTAAAAATAGCTCAACTTCTATTAAAAAATAAACGTGTTTCTTAAAATGCCGGAGTGATTTTACACTACAAGTTTTTTATACATTTTGAACATTTTTTAATACACGTTGAACATTTGTTTTGGAAGTACATGTTCAATTTTTTTGAATGCATGACTTACATATTCCAAGATATATTAACAATTCTTAAATATACGTGATACATTTTCCAAAAACATTCCAAACATTTTTTCAAATGTATTTTTTCTTGCATTTCTTTTAATTCTAGATAATGCAAACAATGTTTGGAAAAATGAAACCTCGCATGGTGTCATTATATGATACCTAGAGACCGTGTTAACAATTTGAAAACATGAACATGTACCTTATCAGGTTTTTTATATTTTAGAAAATTCAAACCAAGTTTGAAAAACACAAAACCTGCCATGGTGCTATCATACGATCCCTAGAGAGTGTGATGAAAATTCGAGAAGGTTTCACAGAAGTTGTGACGTACACTACTTGGAACCTGAACATCTTTGAGGAAGAATCGTGGTTACGAGAGGGAACGTGTCTGGTTTGAAGCCGAAGTGTTGGTTACTTCAATGTTTGACATTTAATTCTTTTTCTATTCTCAACATACACCGTCACATGTTTCATGTCAACATTTTGCCCTTTTCAGAGTTCGTTTGCAATATTTAAGACATTAAGTGTATTTCTAGGCATTTAACAAATATAATTCAATTTTGAATTTCGAGTGCATGAAACGTTGGCAAAATGGGTTGAAATTTATCATTTTTGTTAATAAGTCTATGTTCAGGCCTTATCCAAGAAAAGAGGAGGAATTTCAAACATTGGGGTGCCAAGACTCCGCACCGGACGTGTAGCTTATCGTCGTTTTTTAGTCTATAAATTTAATCAATGTCTGAAAACACATGAAACCTGGCATGGTGTTATCATATGATCCTTAGAGAGCATGGTAAATTTTTTAGAAGGTTTCCCAAAAGTTATGATGTACACTTCTTGGAAAGTGGAACATCTTCGAGGAAGAATCATGGTTTCAAGAGGGGACGAGTCGGGTTTGAAGGGGAGTTGTTGATTACTTCAGTGTTTGACCTTGAAAATTTCCCCATGCTCAACGTACACCATCACGTGTTCCATGTCCAAATTTGACATTTTTTGTGTATTTCCGTTAATATGTCTATGTTTATGCCTTGTCCAAGTAAAGAGGAGGAAATACAAATAAATATCTAAGTAGTGCCACACAAAAGAAAACACTCTTCCAATTTTTTGCCAAGCATATGCACCCATTATATTATTTAATTATAAATTACTTGATTTTTTACCACTTTAAGATATATTATCCTTTCCCCTATAGGTTGCAAATAGAAGTTTGAATTGTTCATAAACACTTTTCAAAACTTCCTCCATTTTGGGATATGACCTAAAATTAAACATATACACTTAAATATCTATTTTTTTAAATGTATATAACTTTTTTGAAATTCATGTAGTTCAAAGTGGAAGGATATTCAATACACATGCGAAAATTCATTTGAACCATAGAAAAAATTATACCATCTAGATTTTTTTGAAACTCCAAAAAACATATATTTAGTATATATCTCATCTAAAATGAATCGGGGTACATAAGATATTGTTTTGCAAGTTACTTCACACAGATGGCTTTTTAGTTATTGGGAAAATATGAAACATAAATGTAAAAGTTAGTCGTTATTGGGGTGAAAGCAGAAAAGGCCCATTATATCTCAGCCGAGGGTCGATCCAACGTGAGTGAAATCGTGGCCTCTGATTGGTCGAACCATCGTGCCCACGGACCACAATTGCAACCGTTCGATTTCCCAAGATCCGACGGATGGCATACAACCCCTATCCTATCTTGTTTATTCCCTACCCCGCAGCCACCAGCTCCTCTTCCGCCGAGAAGCCAGCCACCATTCCTCCCAACTTCTTCCCCCAGTGCCTTCCTTCCTCCCATCTCGATGGCCCCATCTCGGTGTTCCGGAACGCGACCACCACCATGCGCCACACAAATGAGGGGCGAGCCGTCGAGGCATCCTTATGGCTCCTCCACCTGTCGGGCAGTCCTACTTCTCCGTCCAATGCGTCGGCCTTAGGAGGAATACATCTCCGGCGAGCCCAAGGCCATCTTCGCCGAGGCCGCCTTCACCCTCTTGTGAGTCAATATCGATTCATTATTGTCGGAGTAAATGGCCACAGGTAGCCTAACCGACTCCCCCTGGATCTTCGAGGAATTATCAGGCCATCAAGCCTTCAAGCATACAAAGCATAGGGCCGCCTTCCCCCGGCCGGCTATCCCCAGGGCCGACTCCCAGAAGCCGGCCATGAAGAAAGCCGACTCCCAGAAGCCGGCCATGAAGAAAGCCGGCTCCCAGAAGCCGGCCAAGACTGCACCCACTAAGACTGTACCCACATAACGGCGATACGATGGGGCGTGGCCGCAGTACAGCCCACTACCCCCGAATCCCGGAACAGGCATGGCCACAGGGCGCCGTACGGGCCAGCCATCCCCCGTCCGGCGCGGCACTGTAGCCGTGTTGGCCTCGATGTCACCCACGACAGGCGCCAGTACGGCCCGTAGACGGCGGGCCCCTTCTGCCAGAGTGACGCCCGAAGGCGGCCTGGCCTCCTCTAGTCGGCCAGGGGTGTGGCCGGCTTCCAATAGCCGGCTACCTCCCTCCCTCGAAACATGTGCCTCATTAAGGAGACAAGACGGGGTAAGGCTACAGTGAGAGTCCGCAAGGCGGCAACACTGTAGCCACGCTTACCTCAACAAAGCTCTTGTCATCAGAGGCGAGGCAATAGTAACCAGCCGCCGACAAAGCCCCCAAGCGGTGGGGCCGGCCTGTCGGCCAAGAGGCTGGCAGCCGGCGGGACCCACCAGTCGGCGGGCCCCAATGACCGGCGGAGAAGCCGGCGTGCATAGACGCTGACGGCTGGGACCCGTGCCCAGCCGGATTACCATTGTACCCCTGGGGGGTAGGCCTATATAAACCCCCCGGGACACCCATGCAAAGGGTTGATCTCAGAGAATCCCACACACCACATAGAGAGAAAAGGAGAGCTAGCCTTGCCCTTCTTCCTACTCTAGACAAACAGCTCAAGGAGCGCTTGTAGCTACTTGTATTGATCTAGTGATCATGCGGAGACCCCGCAGAGTAGGACTAGGGGTGTTATCTCCACGGAGAGCCCCGAACCTGGGTAAGATTCGCCGGCGTGCATGTCTTCGCCTCATCCCATTTCCAGGCACCGGCGATGTTTTACTGGCTCCCACAATGATAAGCCATCCGTTGGCATATGTCGCACCTACCACCCGACATTTGGCGCCCACCATGGGGCCAGGTGCATCGTCGTCCGGAGACCTGTTCTGGACGGGAACCCTTTTCCTCCCCCGCGAGCGCAGCCAGCCTACTGCGCCCGATGGCGCTTGCCCCGACGCGCTGCTAGGCTTCGACGGCGCCTACGCAGCGAGCTGCCTCGCCGATCTTCTTGGCGAGACTCGCATCTCCGACGAGCCCGCGTCCGACGCTAGCACGGACTGCCCCGAGAGCCGCCTCGTCAGCCTCCTCGACCAGCTTCACGTCTCCAGCGAGCTTGCTGTGGACTTGGAGTCGGTCGGCTCCACCGACCCGATGCTTGTCGACTCCGACACGGCATCGCTCGATGCCTACCCCTCCGATGTGGTAGTCTTCGACGACCCTCTCCCTCGAGCTGACAGCGGCTGCAGCGCTGTCACTGAGGTGCTGGTCATCAGCCATGTCGCCGACTCGGGCGAGAACGCCCGCGACGCCCTACAAGCGGCGATGCACGACTTATCCATCCCCATCCCGGCTGACGCCGACGCCGAGACCCTGGAGGCACGCCGCCTCGCCCTCATCACGGAGGGCCAGAAGATAGCCTCCATGAGACGCCTCACTGAGGCTCACCAGCGCTAAGTCGACCGCGCCGCCTTTGGTACGCCGCCGCATGGCGGGCCGAGCCGGGCCGGTCTCGTCAGGAAGCGTGGCGCGGCCATCGCCAGCATGCAGGGGGCAGACCGCCCCGTCTACGCCACACCGCTTGAGAATCTGCGAGCCGCTCAGGCGGCCGCAGAAGAGCTGAATGGGCTGGGGGCTGATGAGCTCTCCTACATGACAAGGCGCATCTAGCAGCTGATCGACGCGGCCGCAGAACGGCATGAAGCCGGCGCCCACGCTGAGAGTCCTCCCCCACACCGAGAGCACGCCGCGACATCCCGGTCACCGACTGCGAGCGGCGCCCGCGCAAGGAAAGACAAGGAGCCGGCTGCTAGCCGCAGCCGGACTCGAATCACCATCGAGTGCGACGCAGAAGGCCGCCCTCGGGCAATGGAGCGCCAAGGCAATCCGCCACCTCCCCCGCCTCATGGGGAGAGACATCCCACCCCGCCGCCTGTCACACATCCGACTCTCGGTGGCCGACTGGGCCACCGCGAAGGAGTCGGCGAGAATGACGCCCGCCACCGGATCGACCGCCTAGCTCGATCCCTGGCGCTAGAAGAAGAAGACGATGTCGGCCCGCCATGCTTTGGCCCCCGCATCCGCGACGAGCCCTTCCCCAAAGGGTTCTCGCTCCCCAGAGACACGCCCAAGTACAACGGCTCTGTGAAGTCAGAAGATTGGCTCATCGACTACTCTACCGCTGTCAGCATAGCGAACGGCAATAGGCGCGTAGCCATGAAGTACGTCCCTCTCATGCTGCAAGGCACGACACGCACCTGGCTCAATAGCCTCAAGCCCTTCAGCGTCAACAGCTGGCTGGACTTCACGGAAGTCTTCGTCCGCAACTTCACCAGCACGTACAAGCGGCCTCCCAAGCCCCGCCAGCTCTCCTTATGCGTCCAAGGGCCCAGCGAGTCGACCCGCAACTACCTCACGCGGTGGGCCGAGCTCCGCAACTCCTGCGAGGGGGTGCACGAGGTTCAAGCCATCGAATACTTCACCGCCGGGTGCTGAGAGGGCACCCTCCTCAAGCACCGACTCCTCTGCGACGAGCCGGCTACCCTCGACGAGCTGCTGGTCATTGCAGACAACGCCACGGCCGACTCCTTGATGAAGACCGAGCTCCGGGTCGACGCCTCTGGAAAGGTGCTCACTCCGGCTCCTAAGACGCCGACTGGCGACCCCAATCGGCGCCCCAACCAGAACGACCACAAGCGCAAGGCCCCTATGCCGCCTTCCACTAGCCGGCAGGTGGCCACGGTCGAAGATGAGCAGCCCGAAGAGCGGCCCGCTCCCAAGAAGAAGGGCGGCAGGCCGGCTTGGCAGCCGGCCTTCTCCTACGAGCAGACTCTCGATGCCCCCTGCAAGTTCCACAGCGGCGCGAAGCCGTCCAACCACACGACCCGAAAGTGCCACTCGCTCACCCGGATCTCCAATGGCGAGGGGCTGGTGCCACCTCCGCCTCCAGGCCCGCCGCCTCCAGCCCCCCAGCAGCCGGCTGCTCGACCAGCAGTCGGAGCCATTCAAGATGAGTTCCCTGATGAACACGCCTCCTACGTCGTCTTCACAAGCCAGGTTGAAGACAAGCGCAACCGGCGCCGACAGCATCAAGAGGTCAACGCAGTCGCCCCCAGCAACCCCGAGTTCATGCATTGGTCCGAAAGGCCTATCAACTGGAGCCGGGCCGATCACCCAGAGGTGATGCCGTCCCCTGGCTCCTACGCATTGGTATTGGATGTCACCCTCGCAACAGAGAGGCGGGCTACCCGATTCTACCGCGTTCTGATTGATGGCGGAAGCGGTATCAACATACTGTACCGCGGTACCATGGAGAAGTTGAACCTCAAGGCGAAGCAGCTCATGCCAAGCCGGACCGTGTTCCATGGCATCGTACCCGGCCTGTCCTGTTCCCCTATCGGCAAGATCAGGATGGATGTTCTCTTCGGAGACAAGGATCACTTTCGCCGAGAAGCAATCTGGTTCGAGGTAGTGGATCTGGAAAGCCCTTACCACGCCTTGCTTGGCCGACCTGCTCTGGCCAAGTTCATGGCTGTGCCCCACTACGCCTACCTGAAGATGAAGATGCCAAGCTCGAAGGGGATCATCACTGTAGCCGGCGACTACAAGAAGTCCATCGAGTGTGCTGCAGCCAGCAGCCGGCTGGCCGAGTCCCTCGTAGTGGCAGAAGAGAAGAAGATGCTGGAGCGAGTTGTGGCCATGGCCGGCAAACAGCCGGCCTTGTCCCCCAACCCCAAGGAATATGATGCGCAGGGCTCCTTCCAGCCGGCCAAGGAGACGAAGAAGATACTTCTGGACCTGGAGAACCCGGAGAGGTTTGCAGTCATCGGTGCAAACATGGACAGTAAATAGGAAGGCGAGCTCGTCGACTTCCTCCATGAGAATCGAGACATCTTTGCATGGTCCCCTAAGGACATGCCGGGTGTTCCGAAGGATTTCGCCGAGCACAAGTTGCACGTCCGAGCGGATACGAAGCCGGTCAAGCAGCCTCTCCGCCGACTGTCAGAAGAGAAAAGAAGGATCATAGGAGAAGAGATAGCCCGGCTCCTTGCCGCCGGCTTTATTATGGAAGTGTTTTTCCCAGAGTGGCTTGCCAACCCAGTCTTGGTGTTGAAGAAGAACAACAAATGGCGTATGTGTATAGACTACACTAGCCTCAACAAGGCCTGCCCCAAAGATCCGTTTGCTCTGCCACGGATTGATCAAGTGATAGACTCCACAGCCGGATGCGAGCTGTTGAGTTTCTTGGATGCCTACTCAGGATACCACCAGATTAAGTTAGACCTAGCAGACCGCCTGAAGACCGCCTTCATCACACCCTTCGGAGCTTTCTGTTACCTGACTATGACATTCGGCTTGAGGAATGCCGGTGCCACTTTTCAGCGTTGCATGCGGAAATGCCTCCTCAAGCAACTCGACAGAAATTCCCACGTCTACGTAGACGATATTGTGGTGAAGACAGAGAAGCGCGGCACCCTGCTGGAAGACCTCAAGGAAGCATTTGCCAACTTGCGCCAATTCCAGATCAAGCTCAGCCCCGAGAAATGCGTGTTCGGAGTACCAGTCGGCCAGCTTCTAGGCTTTTTGGTCTCCGAACGCGGCATTGAGTACAACCCTGTGAAGATCAAAGCCATTGAAAGAATGGAGATTCCCACCAAGTTGCGAGACGTGCAGAAGTTCACTGGGTGTCTGGCCTCCCTAAACCGCTTTATCAGCCGGCTAGGAGAGAAGGCTCTCCCCCTGTACCGACTCATGAAGAAATCCACTAATTTCGAGTGGAATGACCAAGCAGACCAAGCCTTCCATGAGTTGAAGAAGATGCTGACCACCCCATCTGTCCTGGCGGCGCCGACTGAGAAGGAGCCCATGCTCCTCTACATTGCCGCAACTAGCCGAGTGGTCAGTACAGTTATCGTGGTTCAGCGCCCAGAAGAAGGCCGAGCCCAGCTAGTCCAGAGGCCGGTGTATTATCTAAGCGAAGTACTATCCAGCTCAAAGCAAAACTACCCACACTACCAGAAGATGTGCTATGGAGTGTACTTCGCCGCCAAGAAGCTGAAGCCCTACTTTCAAGAGCATCCCATCACGGTCGTATGCACCGCCCCGCTTGCCGAGACCATAGGCAGCCGAGATGCATCCGGCCGGGTGGCTAAATGGGCCATTGCGCTGGCGCCTTACACAATCTTCTACCAGCCCCGCACCGCCATTAAGTCCCAAGCATTGGCCGACTTCCTCGTCGACTGGGCCGAGACCCAGTACCTACCGCCGGCTCCCGACTCTACTCATTGGCGGATGCACTTCGACGGGTCCAAGATGCGCACCGGCCTGGGAGCCGGCATCGTCCTCACCTCTCCCAAAGGCGACAAGCTCAGATACACGCCGCATATCCACTTTGCCGCCTCCAACAACGTGGCTGAATACGAGGCGCTCATACACGGGCTCCAGCTAGCCAAAGAGCTCGGCATACGCCAGATCCTGTGTTATGGCGACTCCGACTTGGTGGTCCAGCAGTCATCTGGCGACTGGGACGCCAAAGATGCAAACATGGCGAGCTATCGATTCCTCGTCCAGCAGATCAGTGGGTACTTCGAAGGGTGCGAGTTCCTTCATGTACCACGGGCCGACAACGACCAAGCAGATGCCCTGGCACGAATCGGCTCCACCTGACAGGCTATACCAACCGGTGTCTCTCTCCAGCGCCTCCTCAAACCGTCTATCAAGCCGTCTCCAGAGTCGGACTCTATCTTCGTACCGCCTGCCCCCGATGCAGCCGGACCCGACTGGAGGAACCCAGCAGGCGGCTCGGGGACATCAACAAGCGGCCCGGGGGCTGCCGTAGTCACACCTGGCTTGGGGACTTCAGAACCCGGCCCGGGGACTGCAGCAGTCGGCCCGGGGGCCGCAGCGACACAAGAAGCGGTGGCCGACTCCAACTCTCCACAACCCAACCCGCCCACCCGGGTCGCAGTGGCCGTACTGACAGTAGAAGAAGTCACAGCTCCATCATGGGCCTAGCCCATCCTCAACTTCCTAGTCAACAGAGAGCTGCCGACTGATGAGATCTCGGCAAGACTAGTGCCACGCCAAGCCGGAGCATACGCAATAATAAACAGAGAACTTGTCAAGCGCAACATCACTGGAGTCTTCCAGCGCTGCGTCGAGCCAGAGAAGGGTGTAGCAATCCTCAAGGATATCCACCAAGATGAATGCGGCCACCACGCAGCCTCAAGATCACCTGTGGCCAAAGCTTTCCGCCATGGTTTCTTCTGGCCGACTGCTTTGGAAGATGCCAAAGAGATAGTCAAATGCTGCAAAGGATGCCAAGTCTTCAGTTCCAAGCAACACCTGTCGGCTTCTGCACTCAAGACCATCCCCCTCACCTGGCCCTTTGCTGTCTGGGGGCTGGACATGGTGGGCCCATTCAAGACAGCCCACGGCGGCTTGACACATCAGCTTGTCGCCATGGACAAATTTACCAAATGGATCGAAGCGAAGCCGATCAAGAAGCTGAACGAGCCGACTGCCGTGACATTCATTGCCGACATCACTAGTCGGTATGGCGTGCCGCACAGCATCATCACCGACAATGGCACAAATTTTGCCAAGGGAGCACTGGCACGTTTCTGCGCGACACAGGGCATCCGACTGGACTTAGCGTCCGTTGCCCACCCGCAGTCAAACGACCAGGTCAAGCGAGCAAACGGCCTCATCCTCTCCGGCATCAAGCCCCGACTGGTCGTACCACTGGAGCGCTCGGCCGGCTGCTGGCTCGACGAGCTGCCGGCTGTCCTCTGGAGTCTGCGTACTACCCCAAACAAGTCAACCGGCTTCACTCCGTTCTTCCTTGTGTATGGTGCCGAGGCTGTCATCCCAACTGACATCGAGTTCGACTCGCCTCCGGTCACCATGTACACGGAGGCGGAGGCCAAAGAAGCACGAGAAGACAGCGTCAACCTGCTGGAAGAAGGCCGGCTGTTAGCACTCAGCCGGTCCGCCATCTATCAGCAGGGTTTGCGCCGTTACCATAACCGAAAGGTCAAGCCAAGATCCTTCCAAGAGGGCAACCTTGTGGTCCGGCTGATCCAGCGAACAGCCGGCCAGCACAAGCTCTCGGCCCCTTAGGAAGGCCCCTTCATCGTCAGCAAAGCACTAGGCAACGACTCCTACTACCTGATCGACGCACAGAAGCCAAGAGCACGCAAGAGGGATGATTTCGGCAAGGAGTCGGAACGACCATGGAACAGAAACCTCCTGAGAAGATTTTATAGTTGAAAGCAGTATGTATCGTGCTACCTTTTTTATTAAATATGAGACAAACGGGCACCCCGAGGCGCACTCGGGGACTGCCCTCCTTTATCTATGAATGACGAGTGTCATACTCATGAATGTATTATTACATTTGATTTTCTATCTGGCACCGGGTTCGACTAGTCGGCCCGGGGACTGGCCGCCTTAAGTTATATTAGAAGTTCTACCTGAAGTCAGACAAGTAGTGTGCCGGCACCCGAGCCCTCTCTTATTGAAAGTCGCAGCTCGAAGAACCGACTGTCCGACTAACAAGAGCCAAAAGCAGAAAGGATGCCCACACGAAAAACGGCTAAGGACTAACGAACTTATATAACGGAAAAGACGGCCTCCAACCACGCCTACCGGCTGTCAAAACAGCCGGCTCGCCGGCCTCCCAGTCACTTCGCTATAATCCAACAAAGCTAGAGTACTTGCCCTCTCGACCGGCCAAGCACTTCTCCAGCCACAGATTGTAGAGCAGCTGTCCGGCTGGGAAGGCGGCAACCAAGGGAGGGCGGCAAAGGAAACAGCCGAAGGATGAAAATCAAAGAACAAGGGAAAGCCAAACGCATGCATAATTATATTTACACATAAGGCCCCCAACAGGCCGGCAGTCAATATAATTCGAATACACCCCCAGTGGGTGGAATTGTGCAAACTTAACAAAATACTGTTCCAAGAGTGGTAAAACAGGAAAGTAGAGGCAACAGACTAGACTAAGGGCGCAGCAGGAGAGCTAGGCTGGTCGGTGGAGACGGCGCCGCTGGCTGGAGGAGTGGCCGACTGGCGGGTCTCGGCTTGATCATCGCCAGCTGCAGGCGGTGCACCCGCGCGTGCCTTGTTGCTGGAGGCACGGTCAAGCTGAGGCTGACCGGCCGCTCCACCATCTGGCGCGGCGTCTTCACCCTCCCCCTCCTCCTCGCCCTCGTCGCTGGAGTTGATCTCCTCCGCCGAGTCCTCGCCGTCTGCTGGGTTCAGCCCGAACCACTCTTCCGGCTGAGCAACGCCGTTGCCGTCCACCTCAGGGGCGAAGGCGTTGGTGTCGGTGTAGTCGGCAATCGCCGAAGCCCGCTGGATGATAGCCGGCCGCGCCGGCTCCAGCTCCGTGTCGGCCTCCTGCCGCCAGGTGGCCAGCTGGTCCAGACTCAGCTCGGGATACCAGGCCTTGACGAACTCCAGCGCCCGCCTGGCGCCGGACCGAGCCGCAGAAGCCTTCCAGGCCTCGAAGCGGCCGACCGCCACCTCCAGCCAGTCGGCAGTCCGACTGGAGGTGCGGGGAATCACCTCCCCAGGCCAGAGAGCGGTCAACACCTGCGCCCCAACGCGCTGAAGCCGGCGGAGCATGCGGAGCCGGCTGAAGGCGGGCTTGAATCGCCAAGAGCTGCTCTTCCAGTGACCGACGAGCATCCGGCGCGATCTCGGCGCCAGCCTACCTTTCTGACTCGCGGTGGGCCTCGACGACCTGGTTGGCGGCAGTAGAGTAGCCAGGGAAGTACTCTACGCAAGAAAGAAAGAGAAAGAAAATAAAAGCACCAAGTCAGAAAATTAGCCAAACGGCAAGCGGCAAGCAAGGACGAAGAAGAGGGCGGCCTAACGTCAACCAAGTCTTCGATCTGGCCGTAGCCGTTGATCAGCGACTGCCTCGCTTCAGCCCAGCTTGCCGCCTCTGTCTCATATTTGGCTGGGAGGGCGGCCTCGCTGTCCTGCACCGCATTCAGGGCCGCCTTATGGCTCTTCTCCTAGTCGGCCAACCTCTTAGCCAGGCGGTCACGCTCCTGGGCCAAGGCGTCAAATTCGGCCTCCTTAGCGCGGAGGGTGGCCTGAGTCCCACCCAGCTGCTCCCTCAGTTTGGCGTTGGCCGCTGCAGGCAGGGTAGAAAAGAAAGAAGCAATGAGGAAAAAGTCATCAAGGAAGATCCGAGCCAACTGCTCCGCAGTCGGCCCGAATCTCGGGGACTACACCCAGTGGGTGCGCTGACGCGCCCCCACGTGAGATAAAGGACGAAGCACTCACCCCGGCTCTCAGATAGGTCAGCATTCTTCTGGGTCAGCTCCCGAGCCTGGGAGTTGAAGGCAGCCGCGCGGAGGTTGTGGTAGTCCTGCAAGTTAGGCGGAGGAGCGAATGAGAACAAGATAGCAAAACAAAGCCCGCTAAGAAGTTCCAAGCCGCCTGCTCAGCAGCCGACTCGGAACTCGGGAACTAAACCCAGTGGGTGCGCTGACGCGCCCCCACGAAAGAAACCAAGATCGAAAAAGCAAAAATAGGAAGACTAACCCGAATGGCCGCTCGCGTCGCAAGGAACTCGTCGTTGTATTTCCTCAGCGCCGCAGCCTGGGACTGAAGCCGGTTTCGGACGTCCTGCGCTGCCACGTTCACCATGGCCGTCCCTCCACCCAGTGTCCACCCCGAGCTGGCGCTGGCCGCCTCCACGTCCCAGGCCGATGAGATGGAGCCCGCGGCTTTCTGCGGGTCCTATGCGGCCTTCCCCGCGCGCTGGCGCGATGGCGACTGGACCACCAGGTCCATCCTCGCGGCCGGCTCGCTCCCGACCGATTGCGCAGGCGGCACGTTAGGCCGGCTGCCTCGAGCCGCCCCAGTCGGCGGGGCAGGTGCCGCCTCCCTCTCCGGGACGACGACGTCGTCCTCCCTCTCCAACCCCGGCTGGTCGCGGCCGGCTTCCTCCGGCGGGGGCTCCGGGGCCTCTGGCGCCGCAACACGCAGAGGAGTGACGAGCAAGGCCCCCTCCACTGTTGCCGCGGCCACAGCCTCTGCTTGGGCCTTGGCCGCTGCGTCGGCGCGCGCCTTCGCCTCCTCCTCCTCCTCCTGTGCCGCCTTAGCGGCAGCCGTCCTCAACTCCTCCGCCTCCCGCTCCTCCCGCGCCTCCCGCGCGTTTCGCTCCGTCGCCGCCTGAAGCTCAGCGCGGGGGTCCACGCGGCGGGTGCTCCCGGATCCTCCCGGCGATTCAACGACGGAGGTGGCAGCAACCCGCTCGAGCGAAAGCGGGGCCCTGATTTTTGAGAAAGGACAAGGATTCAGAAATCACCAAGAAAAGAAGAAAGAATGTACAAAGGAATATACACTTACGCCAACACCGTCTGCGGCTGCTTCACCACCTTGCGAAAGCGGGCCGCCTTCGCGGCCGCCTCATCCCGCCTGGTCGCCGCCGCCCCGCCCTTGGGCTTCTTCGGCCGACTGCCGAACAAGCCCGACGCGGCCCGGCGCTTTTGCCCGCCGCCCCGAGCAGGCGGCGCGGCGGAGGAACCCGCGCCGTGGCCGGGCACCGACTGGCGGCGTGGGACGATTTCCGCCTCGTCGTCATCCGGCCAGTCGTCGAAGCTGGCTCCGAGCCCGGAGCCGCCTGCTTTGCCGCCGGCTTCGCCGCCACCCGCCTCGGTGTTTTCATCCATGGCGGCCGCCCCCAAGTCGTGGTCCTCCAGGTAATGCTCTGCCCGGTCGGGGAGGAATCAGCGCTCCGCCTCTGACCCGGCTGCCGGTCGAAGGAGAGGGCTCTGCCAAGACGTGCCGACTGGTCAGAATCGGCGAAGAGGAACTCGGTGACAAAACTAAGAGAAGAAAGGGAAAAAGAAAACATACCGTGGGCGGAGGATGTGCACGGGAATATGGCTCCTTGCCAAACCGCGACTCTGCGGAGAGCTTGCAGTTCGCGAGATAATTCACCATATGGGCCACCTCGTCGTGAGGCATGTCCTTGGTGCACATCCGACTCGGATCAAGTTGGCCGCTCATCTGACAGATCAGGTGAGGGCGGCTCTGAAGCGGAAGCACCCGGCGCGCGACGAAGGCGGCCAGCAAGTCGGACCCAGCCAGGCCCTCCGACTGGATCATCACCTGCAGTCGGGCAACGGCCGCGGCTCCAGCCTGCGACAGCGTCACGGCCCGATAGGACCACTGGGGCCGCCTCCCAGCCGGCGGGCTGGCTACGTAAGTCGGCAAGTTGACGTAGTCGCCTTGTGGGGCGACGTTCTTCACGTAGAAGTATGACTTCTGCCAGAGCTTCACTGACTGCATTAACGTGATGACGGGGAAGGGGTTGTCGGCCGCCAGCCTACGCATCGCGATGAAGGCGCCGCTCTGGGCCGGCACGCCCTGCATGCGGGTGCCCAGCTTCGATTGGAAGAACTCCCCCCAGAGCTCGAGGGTGGGGAGAACGCCAAGAAAGCCTTCGCACAAGGTGACGAAGGCGGACATCAGCACCACCGTGTTTGGAGTGAGGTGGTGCGGTTGGAGTTGATAGAATTCAAGGAAGGAGCGGAAGAAAGCACTCGCTGGCAAGCCGATGCCGCGCAGGAAGTGCGAGCAGAAGACTACCCGCTCGGCTTCCTCCGGCGCCGGCGTGATCTCCTTCGCAGGTGCGAGACGGACCCGTACCTGGTCTACGTCAGGCAACCGCCGCGTCTTGCGAAGGAACTGGATGTGGTCCATATGGACGTTGGAGCCGTCCCAGTCCTCGCCATACTGCATGGTGGCGAGAAGCTAACAAAGAAGAGTGCGGCGGCAGAGAAAGCACGGCCCTGCAGCGGCAAAGCTGCAGGGCGGAGGAAGATTGATGGGACGGCGCGGCGGCGAGGCGCTGCTGCGAGAGAAAGCAGGAGGAAGAAGATGGCGGCGAGGAGAGGAGCGTGCGAGCGTCTGCCGCTTCCCCTCCTCCCCCTACTTATAGCCTCGTGCGGCGAAGCCGAGGAGGCGAGGCGTGGGGAGGAACGTGGGATTAACTGCGCCCACTCCCCCACGCCCCGCGATTACTGCGCCCTAACGGCGTGCGGAAACCGCCACCGGAAGACGTGCGGACAGCTTTGGGTCACAAAGAATCCGTGCCTGGGCCCAGGCGTTGGAGTGGTGGGCCCTTGGCCTGCGGCGACGTCTTGTCGTGCGCGTGGGTTGGCAGGCTCTTTTCAGCCAAGGGACGCCATGTGGTTCCCAGGCGGTGAGCGACCGGCCCGCGGCCCGGTGCACGTGCCAACAGACTCCCGCCTTCCGACTTTAAAATTTTCGCCAAAACGGCGCGCCCAACCGAAGCCGGCTCCCAGCTGCTGGCTCATCAAGATAAGAAGCTGACCGAGCTTCTCGACCCCCTCTCAGCCTCGAAGCCCAACCAGCTTCGGGGACTACTGTCGGAGTAAATGGCCACGGGTAGCCTAATCGACTCCCCCTGGATCTTCGAAGAATTATCAGGCCATTCAAACCCTTCAAGCATACAAAGCATAGGGCCGCCTTCCCCCGGTCGGCTATCCCCAGGGCCGACTCCCAGAAGCCGGCCATGAAGAAAGCCGACTCCCAGAAGCCGGCCATGAAGAAAGCCGACTCCCAGAAGTCGGCCATGAAGAAAGCCGGCTCCCAGAAGCCGGCCAAGGCTGCACCCACTAAGACTGTACCCACATAACGGTGATAGGATGGGGCATGGCCGCAGTACAGCCCACTACTCCCGAATCCCGGAACAGGCATGGCCACAGGGCGCCGTACGGGCAAGCCATCCCCCGTCCAGCGCGGCACTTTAGCCGTGTTGGCCTCGATATCACCCACGACAGGCGCCAGTACGGCCCGTAGACGGCGGGCCGCTTCTGCCAGAGAGACGCCCGAAGGCAGCCTGGCCTCCTCTAGTCGGCCAGGGGTGTGGCCGGCTTCCAATAGCCGGCTACCTCCCTCCCTCGAAACATGTGCCTCATTAAGGAGACAAGACGGGGTAAGGCTACAGTGAGAGTCCGCAAGGCGGCAACACTGTAGCCACACTTACCTCAACAAAGCTCTCGTCATCAGAGGCGAGGCAACAGTAACCAGCCGCCGACAAAGCCCCCAAGCGGTGGGGCCGGCCTGTCGGCCAAGAGGCCGGCAGCCGGCGGGACCCACCAGTCGGCGGACCCCAATGACCGGCGGAGAAGCCGGCGTGCATAGACGCTGACGGCTGGGACCCGCGCCCAGCCGGATTACCATTGTACCCCTGGGGGGTAGGCCTATATAAACCCCCCGGGACACCCATGCAAAGGGTTGATCTCAGAGAATCCCACACACCACATAGAGAGAAAAGGAGAGCTAGCCTTGCCCTTCTTCCTCCTCTAGACAAACAGCTCAAGGAGCGCTTGTAGCTACTTGTATTGATCTAGTGATCATGCGGAGACCCCGCAGAGTAGGACTAGGGGTGTTATCTCCACGGAGAGCCCCGAACCTGGGTAAGATTCGCCGGCGTGCATGTCTTCGCCTCATCCCGTTTCCAGGCACCGGCGATGTTTTACTGGCTCCCACAATGATAAGCCATCCGTTGGCATATGTCGCACCTACCACCCGACAATTATTATCCAGCCCTTGCTCCTCTTCATCTCTGCCGCCCATTCTCCAATTAATTCCTCTTGCCTTGCAGGTCTAGGAGCTCAGATGCTGCAGTAGGCAAGGACCGCCACCATGAAGTGCATATCGTCCCCATCAACCAGCGGTGCCGCTCTGGGCCACCAGGAGCCGTGGGGCTGCGTTGACCTGACACCGAGGAGATGTGTCGACCCATCGCGGAGATTTGTCTGGTGGTGTCCCCTGCTATTGAGTGCCAATCGCTACGACGGCCTCCTATTCCTGACTGGCGATCGTCAGCGTTATCCACTATGGGGGAGGATGTCGTGCCGGTGATTGTTTTCCCCATCCACCGTGCGTGCTGGAGTTCGATGGCATACGGGCAGTGACATGCTCGCCATCCCCATCCACCGCTGCTTATCTAGTGTAAACGGATGGCGTGGACGTGCGCTAAGATGGAAAGAAGCGCAGCCATTGAGGGTACCATCCATCATGGAGGGATTATTGCGCACGATCTCCGGCGAGCGCTGGGCGACCCCAAGGGGTGGCAATGCATGCATAGTGCTTTTGGGAGTACTGTAATTTGTAGTTTTATTTTTCGTGGTGCGCATTTTGCTTTTGCTGTCATTTGTCTCTGTCATTTATATTTTTTTTGTTTTAAGGCCATTTGTATTTTTTTGAATGGTATTACCAGAGATATTAATAAAATAATTTATGTGATGAAAATTTATAGAATTAGTGGGCTGAAGACGTATCAGTATGAGCTGAGATTATTGGGCCAATTACAATACAGGCAATAAGTGGCCTATAACCCTAAATGGGCCAATCTTCACATAGACCAAAACCAAAATACTGGGCCAAAATCCTAATTGGGCCGACAACCTTATCGACTGCCATGTCAGATCCACGTTGGCTCCCATGTTAGATGATGACCTGGCATGCACGTTAACGCCGTTAACAGTATGCCATATGTGACGGTGCATGACCGTCATGGATGGGGACTACATCGATGACAGTCTTGGTATTCTGTCATGGATATACCTGGCCATACCTCGGGCCGAGCCGGGCCTAGCCAAGCCCGACGCAAAAAACCCAGGCCCAAGCCCGGCCCGGCCGGGCCGTCGGGCCTGTTTTCTGGGCCCGAGCCTGGCCCGAACACGTAAAAGCCCGTCGGGCTTCAGGCCGGCCCGGCCCGTCCTTCAGGAAAACGTGAAAACGATGGGCCCGGGCCCGGCCCGGCCTTCGGGCTCAAAATCTAGGCCCGAGCCTGGCCCGGGAGTGGCATCGGGCCGGGCCGGGTCGGGCTTTTTCGGGCCGGGTCGGGCTGGGCTGTTCGGGCCGGGCTGCCCATGGCCAGGACTAGTCATGGAGTGCTCCGTGCTAAAATTATGACGCGATATTCATGGCGGATTTCAAATCCGTCATGGACGTCCATCCTTGACAGTTTTGCACCCACCTATGACGGTTCATGTCCATCATGGATTAGCAGATTGCTTGTAGTGTAACAAGAAAATAAAGTTTCTACGATCTGATCGCGGAGGCTAATATTTGAGTTACGAGTTTGGCCTTCATATAAAATAATGTGAAATAGTTTCACAACTCACGCCACCTGGAACACCACAGCGTAATGGTGTGTCCGAACGTCTTAACCGTACTTTATTAGATATGGTATGTTCTATGATGTCTCTTACCGATTTGCCACTATCATTTTGGGGTTATGCATTAGAGACAGCCGCATTCACGTTAAATAGGGCACCATCTAAATCCGTTGAGATGACACCATATGAACTGTGGTTTGGCAAGAAACCTAAGCTGTCATTTCTTAAAGTTTGGGGATGCGACGCTTATGTCAAAAGACTTCAGCCTAATAAGCTCAAACCTAAATAGGAGAAGTGCGTCTTCATAGGATAACCTAAGGAAACAATTGGGTACACCTTCTACAACAGATCTGAAGGCAAGACCTTTGTTGCTAAAATGGGTCCTTTCTAGAGAAGGAGTTTCTCTCGGAAGAAGTGAGTGGGAGGAAAGTAGAACTTGATGAGATAATTGTACCTTCTCTCGAATTGGAGAGTAGCACATCATAGAAAACCGTTCCCGTGATGCCTACACAAACTAGAGAGGAAGCTAATGATGATGATCATGAAACTTCAGATCAAGTTACTATAGAACTTTAGGGCGACCAGAACACGTTCCGCACCAGAGTGGTACTGTAATCTTGTCCTGGAAGTCATGTTATTAGACCACGATGAACCTATGAACTATGAAGAAGCTATGATGAGCCCAGATTCCGACAGATGGCTTGAGGCCATGAAATCTGAGATAGGATCCATGTATGATAACAAAGTGTGGACTTTGGTGGACTTGCCCGATGATCGGCAAGCCATTGAGAATAAATGTATCTTCAATAAGAAGACTCACGCTGATAGTAATATCACTATATACAAAGCTCGACTTGTCGCAAAAGGTTTTCGACAAGTTCAAGGAGTTGACTACGATGAGACTTTCTCACCCGTAGCGATGCTTAAGTCTGTCCGAATCATGTTAGCAATTGCCACATTTTATGATTATGAAATCTGGCAAATGGATGTCAAACTGCATTCCTTAATGGATATCTTAAAGAAGAGTTGTACATGATGCAACCAGAAGGTTTTTTCGATCCTAAAGGTGGTGACAAAGTGTGGAAGCTCCAGCGACCCATCTATGGATTGGTGCAAGCATCTCGGAGTTGGAATATACACTTTGATGAGGTGATCAAAGCATATGGTTTTATACAAACTTACGGTGAAACCTGTATTTACAAGGAAGTGAGTGGGAGCTCTGTAGCATTTCTGATATTATATGTGGATGACATATTATTGATTGGAAATGATATATAATTTCTGGATAGCATAAAAGGATAATTGAATAAGATTTTTTTGATGTAATAGCTCGGTGAAGCTACTTGCCTGTTGAGCATCAAGATCTATAGGGATAGGTCAAGACGCTGAATAGAACTTTCACAAAACACATACCTTGATAGGATTTGAAGAAGTTCAAAATGGTTCGGTCCAAGAAGGGGTTCTTGCCTGTATTACAGGGTGTGAAGTTGAGTAAGACTCAAAGCCCGACCACGGCAGTAGATAGAGAGAGAATGAAAGTCATTCCCTATGCCTCAGCCATAGGTTCTATATGATATGCCATGCTGTGTACCACACCTGATGTGTGTCTTGCCACTTATCTAGCAAAGAGGGTACAAGAGTGATCCAGGAGTGGACCACTGGACATCAGTCAAAATTATCCTTAGGTGCCTTGAAGAGGACTAAGGAAATGTTCCTCAGTTATGGAGGTGATAAAGAGTTCATCGTAAAGAGTTACGTCGATGCAATCTTTGACACTGATCTAGATGATTCTAAGTCTCAATCTGGATACATGTTGAACGTGGGAGCAATTAGCTAGAGTAGCTCCATGCAGAGCATTGTAGACATAGAAATTTGCAAAATACATACGAATCTGAATATAGCAGACCCGTTGACTAAACCTCTCTCACAAGCAAAACATGATCACGCCTTAGTGCTCATTTGAGTGTTAATCACATGGCGATGTGAACTAGATTATTGACTCTAGTAAAATCTTCGGATGTTAGTCACATGGCGATGTGAACTATAGGTGTTAATCACATAACGATGTGAACTAGTTTATTTACTCTAGTGCAAGTGGGAGACTGAAGAAATATGCCCTAGAGGCAGTAATAAAGTTGTTATTTTATATTTCCTTATTCATGATAAAAGTTTATTATTCATGCTAGAATTGTATTGATCGGAAACCTAAATACATGTGTGAATACATAAACAAATACCGTGTCCCTAGTAAGCCTCTACTAAACTAGCTCGTTGATCAAAGATGGTTAAGGTTTCCTAACCATAGACATGTGTTGTCATTTGATAATGGGATCACATCATTAGGAGAATGATGTGATGGACAAGACCCATCCGTTAGCTTAGCATAATGATCTTTCAGTTTTATTTCTATTGCTTTCTTCATGTCAAATACATATTCCTTCGACTATGAGATTGTGCAACTCCTGGATACTGGAGGCATACCTTGTGTGCTATCAAATGTCACAACGTAACCGGGTGATCAGAAAGATGCTCTACAGGTATCTCCGAAGGTTTTTGTTGAGTTGGCATAGATCGACATTACGATTTGTCACTCCGAGTATCGGAGTGGTATCTCTGGGCCCTCTCGGTAATACACATCATAAGCTTACAAGCAAATGACTAAGGAGTTGGTCACGAGGTGATGTATTACGGAACGAGTAAAGAGACTTGCCGGTAACGGGATTGAACTAGGTATAGAGATACCGGCGATTGAATCTCGGGCAAGTAACATACCGATGACAAAGGGAATTACGTATGTTGTCATAACGGTTCGACCGATAAAGATCTTCGTAGAATATGTAGGAGCCAATATTGGCATCCAGGTTCCGCTATTGGTTATTCACCAGAGAGGTGTCTCGGTCATGTCTACATAGTTCTCGAACCCGTAGGGTCCGCACGCTTAACGTTCGTTGACAATATAGTATTATATGAGTTATGTGATTTGGTGACCGAATGTTGTTCGGAGTCCCGGATGAGATCACGAATATGATGAGGAGTCTCGAAATGGTCGAGAGGTAAAGATTGATATATAGGACGATGGTATTCGGACACCAGAAGTGTTTCGGAGGGTACTTATCGGGTCACCGGAAAGGAGTTTCGGGCACCCCCGGCAAAGATATGGGCCTTATGGGCCAAGAGACGGAACACACCAGCCACAAGGGGCTAGTGCGCCCCCATAGCAGGCCGGCCTAGGAGGAGAAGGAAAGAGGGGAGGGAAAGGAAAGTGTGGAGTAGGACTCCCCCTTCCTTCCCTCTCCCCTCTCTTTCCTTCCCCCTGGGAAAACATGGAAGGGGGCGCAGGGCAAGGCAGGGCCCGTAGGGGGCCGGCGACCAGCCCTAGGGCGCACTTTGCTGCCTCCCCTCCCCTCCCACCTATATATATGTGGGGAGGGGGCGCCACACAAGGACACAACATTGTCTCAGCTGTGTGCGGCGCCCCCGTCCACCGTTTACTCCCCCGGTCATATCTTCGTAGTGCTTAGGCGAAGCCCTACGGAGCTCACATCACCATCACCGTCACCACACCTCGTGCTGTCGGAACTCATCTACTACCTCGTCATCTTGCTAGATCAAGAAGGCGTAGGATGTCCCCGAGCCGAACGTGTGCAGAACATGGAGGTGTCGTGCGTTCGGTACTAGATCAGTTGGAGCGCGAAGAAAGTCGACTACATCAACCGCGTTGTGAAACGCTTCCGCTTACGGTCTACTAGGGTACGTAGACACACTCTACCCCTCGTTGCTATGCATCTCCATGGATAGATCATTGTGTGTGCGTAGAATTTTTTTTGTTTTCCATGCAACGATTCCCAACACGAAGGTAGATGTAGAGGTAGCGTGCCGATGGCGATCACATCGACCTTGGAACCATTCCCGACGCGCATCATCACCTTGTCCTTAGCCAATCTTCATTTAATCTGTAGCTCCTATTTTGAATTACAAATATGAGCACCTGAACCAGTATTAAATACCCAGGCGCTACTACGAGCATTAGTAAGGTACACATCAATAACATGTATATCAAATATACCTTTGTTCACTTTGCCATCCTTCTTATCCTCCAAGTATTTGGGCAGTTCCGCTTCTAGTGACCAGTCCCTTTGTAGTAGAAGCACCTAGTTTCAGGTTTGGGCCCAGCTTTGGGCTCTTCCCGGGAGTGGCAACTTGATTGCCATTCTTCTTGAAGTTCCCTTTCTTTCCCTTGCCCATTTTCTTGAAACTAGTGGTCTTGTTAACCATTAACACTTGATGCTCCTTCTTGATTTCTACCTCCGTGGCCTTAAGCATTGTGAAGAGCTCGAGAATTATTTTTTTCATTCCTTGCATATTATAGTTCATCACGAAGACTTTGTAGCTTGGTGGCAGTGATTGAAGAACTCTGTCAATAACACAATCAACTGGAATATCAACTCCCAGCTGAGTCAAGTGATTATAATAGCCTGAAATTTTGAGTATGTGTTCACTGACAGAACTGTTCTCCTCCATCTTGTAGCTATAGAACTTGTTGGAGACTTCATATCTCTCAAACCGGGCATTTGCTTGAAATATTAACTTCAACTCTTGGAACATCTCATATGCTCCATGACGTTCCAAATGTCTTTGAAGCCCCGGTTCTAAGCCGTAAAGCATGGCACACTAAACTATCGAGTAGTCATCAGATCGAGCTTGCCAGACGTTCAAAACATTAGCTTCTGCTCCTGCAGCAGGCCTTTCACCTAGCGGTGCATCAAGGACATAATTCTTCTGTGCAGCAATGAGGATAATCCTCAAGTTACGGACCCAGTCCGTGTAGTTGCTATCATCATCTTTCAACTTAGCTTTCTCTAGGAACGCATTAAAATTCAGGGGAACGGTAGCTCGGGCCATTGATCTACAACACAGATATGCAAAACTATAAGACTAAGTCATGATAAATTAAGTTCAATTAATCAAATTACTTAAGAACTCCCACTTAAATAAACATCCGTCAAGTTATCTAAGTGATACATGATCCAAATCAACTAACCCATGTCCGATCATCACGTGAGATGGGGTAGTCATCAATGGTGAACATCTCTATGTTGATCATATCTACTATATGACTCATGTTCGAGCTTTCGGTTTCCAGTGTTCCGAGACCATGTCTGTACATGCTAGGCTCGTCAAGTTTAATCCAAGTATTTTGCATGTGCAAAACTATCTTACACCCGTTGTATGTGAATGTAGAGTCTAGCACACCCAATCATTACGTGGTGTCTCGAAACGAAGAACTGTAGCAATGGTGCATACTTAGGGAGAACACTTTTACCTTGAAATTTAGTGAAGGTATCATCTTATAATTCTACCGCCGTACTAAGCAAAATAAGATGCATAAAAGATAAACATCACATGCAATCAAAATATGTGACATGATTTGGCCATCATCATCTCGTGCTTTTGATCTTCATCTCCAAAGCATCGTCATGATCTCCATCATCACTGGCTCGACACCTTGATTTGCATCGTTGCGTCATGGTCATCTCGCCAATTATTGCTAATGCATAGCGATAAAGTAAAGCAATTACATGGCGTTTGCATTTCGTACAATAAAGGGACAACCATAAGGCTCCTGCCCGTTGTCGATAACTTACAAAACATGATCATCTCATACAATAACATATATCACATCAATGTCTTGACCATATCACATCACAACATACCCTGCAAAAACAAGTTAGACGCCCTCTACTTTGTTGTTGTTGCAAGTTTTACGTGGCTGCTGCGGGTTTCTAACAAGAACCGTTCTTACCCTATGCAAAAACCACAATGGTGATTCATCAAGTTTTTTGTTTTAACCTTCTTCAAGGACCGGCCGTAGTCAAATTCGATTCAACTAAAGTAGGAGAAACAAGCACCCGCAAGCCACCTTTATGCAAAACTAGTTGCAAGTCAGTCGGTGGAACCGGTCTCATGTGCGTGAACATGTAAGGTTGGTCCGGGCCTCTTCATCCCACAATACTGCCGAATCAAAATAAGGCGTTGGTGGTAAGCAGTATGACTATCACCGCCCACAACTATTTGTGTTCTACTCGTGCATATCATCTACGCATAGACCTGGCTCATGATGCCATTGTTGGGCAACATTGCACGGAAAACAAAAAAATTCTACGCACATGCAATGATCTATCCATGGAGATGCATAGCAACGAGGGGGAGAGCGTGTCTACGTACCCTCATAGACCGTAAGCGGGAGCGCTTCACAACGCGGTTGATGTAATCGAACTTTCTTCGCGATCCAACTGATCGAGTACCGAACGTACGACACCTCCACGTTCAGCACACGTTCAGCTCCGCGACGTCCTCCGCCTTCTTGATCCAGCAAGGCGGGGTAGTAGATGAGTTCCGGCAGCACGACGGCGTGGTGACGGTGATGGGGAAGTGATCTTCGCAGGGCTTCGCCTAAGCACTACGAAAATATGACCTAGGGTGTAAACCGTGGAGGGGGGCGCCGCACACGGCTCGGCAATTGTCTGTTGTGTGCTAGGCGCCCAACTCCCACATATATATACAGGTGGGAGGGAGGGAGGAGCAGCCAAAGGAGGCGCCCAAGTAGGAGGAATCCTACTTGGAGTCCCTCCCAAGCCGCGCCCCTGCCTTATATAGGTGCGGGGGAAAGGCAGGGAGGGTACCCCCCGGCCCCCTTTCCTTTCTCCCTTGAGAGGGAAAGGCAGGAGGGGCTAGCCCTCCCTCCTTTCCTTCCCTAGTGCTGGCCGGCCAGGGAGAGGGGCGCAACAGCCCCCTGTGGGCTGGTCTGTCCCTCCCTTGGTGAAAGGACCACGATGTCGCCTAGAGGGGGGGTGAATAGGCGTTTTAAAAACTTTTACGGATTTGGCTATATCCTAATGCGGAAATAAACTAATCAAAAATATACTAGGCTCACTAAGTGCACCAACAACTTAGGATAAACAAGATGAGAACAACGAGGATATGAGTAAGCACAAGTAAGTTACACAAACTTACTCAATGTATATCACGTGATATGGAAATGAATAATACACACAACCACAAGTAAGCAATACAAGCTTACACAAATTGTATCACTATATATGCAATTGAATGATACAACCAAACCCAAGTAAGCACTACAAGCTTACATAAGTTATGTCACAAGATAAGGACATGAATGTCACAAGCTAGCAATTCACACTGAGCACAAGATAGAACAATAGTAGGAAGTATGAATTGCGGACTATAAAGTGTTGGCCCAAATAATCTCTACGATATGGTAACCAACACAATATAATGAGGACAACAAGGATACTACCAAGCACAAGTAAGTTACATAAACTTACTTGAGCAATATCACAATATATGAGAGTGAATGACACAAGTTAGCAATTCACACTAATCACAAGATATATCAATGGTAGCAAGTATGAATTGCGAATATAAAGTGTAGGCCTAAATAATCTCTTCAAGGGAATAGCCAACACAATACAATGAGAACAACAAGATATAGTGAATGCAAGGTGAAGAGACTAAATTAAACCACAAGTAAGGAGTTAGGGTTAGGGATAACCAAAGTCACGGAGACGAGGATATATCCCGATGTTCACTTCCTTGGAGGGAAGCTAGTCACCGTTGGAGGGATGGGTGTTACCACGAAGGCACGCCAACACCACGAAGGCTCACCCTATTCTCCTTGAGATATCACCACGAAGGCGATTCCCAACCACTAGTGGTAGACCTTGAGGCGGCCTCCAAACCTTCACAAAATTTCCGGGGGACAAATCACAAGTTGATTCCTCACCGGAGCACTCCTACCGCCTAGGAGTCTCCAACCTCCAAGAGTAACAAGATCAAGGGGGAAATGCTCAAGACTTGCTCAAATCACGAATTGCTTTGGTCACAAGAGGGAGAGGGAGAGAATCTATATTTTGATTGGAACAACTCTCAATAACACACACTAATCTCTCCGGGATCTAAGATTTGGTGTAGGAGAAGTGAGAGAGAGTCACTTGTGTTCTTTGGGCGGTTTTGGATGGAGTGGTCAACCCTCTCCCGGAGTGGGAGAAGGATATTTTGAAGGAAATATGCCCTAGAGGCAATAATAAAGCTATTATTTATTTCCTCATATCATGATAAATGTTTATTATTCATGCTAGAATTGTATTAACCGGAAACAAAATACATGTGTGAATACATAGACAAACATAGTGTCACTAGTATGCCTCTACTTGACTAGCTCGTTAATCGAAGATGGTTGAGTTTCCTAGCCATGGACATGAGTTGTCATTTAATTAACGGGATCACATCATTAGGAGAATGATGTGATTGACTTGACCCATTCCGTTAGCTTAGCACTTGATCGTTTAGTATGTTGATATTTCTTTCTTCATGACTTATACATGTTCCTATGACTATGAGATTATGCAACTCCCGTTTACCAGAGGAACACTTTGTGTGCTACCAAACATCACAATGTAACTGGGTGATTATAAAGGTGCTCTACAGGTGTCTCCGAAGGTACTTGTTGAGTTGGCGTATTTCGAGATTAGGATTTGTCACTCCGATTGTCGGAGAGGTATCTCTGGGCCCTCTCGGTAATGCACATCACTATAAGCCTTGCAAGCAATGTGACTAATGAGTTAGTTGCGGGATGATGCATTACATAACGAGTAAAGAGACTTGCCGGTAACGACATTGAACTAGGTATTGAGATACCGACAATCGAACCTCGGGCAAGTAACATACCGATGACAAAGGGAACAACGTATGTTGTTATGCGGTTTGCCCGATAAAGATCTTCGTAGAATATGTGGGAGCCAATATGAGCATCCAGGTTCCGCTATTGGTTATTGACCGGAGACATGTCTCGGTCATGTCTACATAGTTCTCGAACCCGTAGGGTCCTCACGCTTAAAGTTTGGTGACGATCGGTATTATGAGTTTTTGTGTTTTGATGTACCGAAGGTAGTTCGGAGTCCCGGATATGATCACGGACATGACGAGGAGTCTCGAAATGGTTGAGACGTAAAGATCGATATATTGGATGACTATGTTCGGACACCGGAAGAGTTTCGGGAGGTTTCGGACATTTACCGGAGTACCGTGGGGTTACCGGAACCCCCGGGGAGTATATTGGGCCTTATGGGACTTAGTGGGAGAAGAGGAAGGGCGGCCAGGGCAGCCGCGCCCCCCTCCCCCTCTAGTCCGAATTAGACAAGGAGGGGAGCGGCGCCCCCCTTTTCCCTTCTCCTCCTCTCTCCCTTCCTTCCCTTCTCCTACTCCAACAAGGAAAGGAGGAGTCCTACTCCCGGTGGGAGTAGGACTCCCCCCTTGGCGCGCCCTCCTTGGATGGCCGCCTCTCCCCCCTTGCTCCTTTATATACGGGGCCAGTGGGCACCTCTAGACACACAAGTTGATCTTTTTATCTTTCCCAGCCGTGTGCGGTGCCCCCCTCCACCATATTCCACCTCGGTCATATCGTAGCGGTGCTTAGGCGAAGCCCTGCGTCGGTAGCAACATCATTACCATCATCACGCCGTCGTGCTGACGGAACTCTCTCGTGAAGCTCTGCTGGATCGAAGTTCGCGGGACGTCATCAAGCTGAACGTGTGCTGAACTCGGAAGTGCCGTACGTTCGGTACTCGGATCTGTCGAATCGTGAAGACGTACGACTACATCAACCGCGTTATGCTAACGCTTCCGGTTTCGGTCTACAAGGGTACGTGGACAACACTCTCCCCTCTCGTTGCTATGCATCACCATGATCTTGCGTGTGCGTAGGAATTTTTTAAAATTACTACGTTCCCCAACAACTAGAACCATGCTCCTTTTCTCTCTTCCCGAGAAAGAAAGAAAGGCCCATGCATTTAGGGTTTCCCCGCCTCCCTCCGGTGCCACCGCCGATCTGGCTCGTCCTCTGTGGCCTTAGGGCCATGAACGTCGTGCTATATTTCATTGGATGAGATGATCATGTTTTGTAACCGAGTTATCGGCAACTCGCAGGAGCCATATGGTTGTCGCTTTATTGTATGCAATGCAATCGCCCTGTAATTGCTTTACTTTATCACTAAGCGGTAGAGATAGACGTAGAAGCAATAGTTGGCGAGACGACAACGATGCTACGATGGAGATCAAGGTGTCGCGCCGGTGACGATGGTGATCATGACGGTGCTTCGGAGATGGAGATCACAAGCACAAGATGATGATGGCCATATCATATCACTTATATTGATTGCATGTGATGTTTATCCTTTATGCATCTTATTTTGCTTTGATTGACGGTAGCATTATAAGATAATCTCTCACTAAATTTCAAGATAAAAGTGTTCTCCCTGAGTATGCACCGTTGCCAAAGTTCGGCGTGCCGAGACACCACGTGATGATCGGGTGTGATAAGCTCTACGTTCATCTACAACGGGTGCAAGCTAGTTTTGCACACACGGAATACTCGGGTTAAACTTGACGAGCCTAGCATATGCAGATATGGCCTCGAAACACTGAGATCGAAAGGCCGAGCGTGAATCATATAGTAGATATGATCAACATAGTGATGTTCACCATTGAAAACTACTCCATCTCACGTGATGATCGGACATGGTTTAGTTGATTTGGATCACGTGATCACTTAGATGATTAGAGGATGTCTATCTAAGTGGGAGTTCTTAAGTAATATGATTAATTGAACTTCAATTTATCATGAACTTAGTACCTGATAGTATTTTGCTTGTCTATGTTGTTGTAGATAGATGGCCCATGTTGTTGTTCCGTTGAATTTTAATGCGTTCCTTGAGAAAGCAAAGTTGAAAGATGATGGTAGCAATTACACGGACTGGGTCTGTAACTTGAGGATTATCCTCATTGCTGCACAGAAGAATTACGTCCTGGAAGCACCGCTGGGTGCCAGGCCTGCTGCAGATGCAACTGACGACGTTAAGAACGTCTGGCAGAGCAAAGCTGATGACTACTCGATAGTTCAGTGTGCCATGCTTTACGGCTTAGAACCGGGACTTCAACGACGTTTCGAACGTCATGGAGCATATGAGATGTTCCAGGAGTTGAAGTTAATATTTCAAGCAAATGCCCGGATTGAGAGATATGAAGTCTCCAATAAGTTCTATAGCTGCAAGATGGAGGAGAATAGTTCTGTCAGTGAACATATACTCAAAATGTCCGGGTATAACAATCACTTGATTCAATTGGGAGTTAATCTTCCGGATGATAGTGTCATTGACAGAATTCTTCAATCACTGCCACCAAGCTACAAGAGCTTCGTGATGAACTATAATATGCAAGGGATGGATAAGACAATTCCCGAGCTCTTCACAATGCTAAAGGCTGCGGAGGTAGAAATCAAGAAGGAGCATCCAGTGCTGATGGTCAACAAGACCACCAGTTTCAAGAAAAAGGGTAAAGGGAAGAAGAAGGGGAACTTCAAGAAGAACGGCAAACAAGTTGCTGCTCAAGAGAAGAAACCCAAGTCTGGACCTAAGCCTGAGACTGAGTGCTTCTACTGCAAGCAGACTGGTCACTGGAAGCGGAACTGCCCCAAGTATTTGGCGGATAAGAAGGATGGCAAGGTGAACAAAGGTATATGTGATATACATTTTATTGATGTGTACCTTACTAGAGCTCGCAGTAGCACCTGGGTATTTGATACTGGTTCTGTTGCTAATATTTGCAACTCGAAATAGGGACTACGGATTAAGCGAAGACTGGCTAAGGACGAGGTGACGATGTGCGTGGGAAATGGTTCCAAAGTCGATGTGATCGCCGTCGGCACGCTACCTCTACATCTACCTTCGGGATTAGTTTTAGACCTAAATAATTGTTATTTGGTGCCAGCGTGGAGCATGAACATTATATCTGGATCTTGTTTGATGCGAGACGGTTATTCATTTAAATATGAGAATAATGGTTGTTCTATTTATATGAGTAATATCTTTTATGGTCATGCACCCTTGAAGAGTGGTCTATTTTTGTTGAATCTCGATAGTGGTGATACACATATTCATAATGTTGAAGCCAAAAGATGCAGAGTTGATAATGATAGTGCAACTTATTTGTGGCACTGCCGTTTGGGTCATATTAGTGTAAAGCGCATGAAGAAACTCCATACTGATGGACTTTTGGAATCACTTGATTATGAATCACTTGGTACTTGTGAACCATGCCTTATGGGCAAGATGACTAAAACGCCATTCTCCGAAACAATGGAGCGAGCAACAGATTTGTTAAAGATCATACATACTGATGTATGTGGTCCGATGAATATTGAGGCTCGCGGCGGGTATCGTTATTTTCTCACCTTCACAGATGATTTGAGCAGATATGGGTATATCTACTTAATGAAACATAAGTCTGAAACATTTGAAAAGTTCAAAGAATTTTAGAGTGAAGTGGAAAATCATCGTAACAAGAAAATAAAGTTTCTACGATCTGATCGTGGAGGAGAATATTTGAGTTACGAGTTTGGTCTACATTTGAAACAATGCGGAATAGTTTCGTAACTCACGCCACCCGGAACACCACAGTGTAATGTTGTGTCCGAACATCGTAATCGTACTTTACTAGATATGGTGCGATCTATGATGTCTCTTACTAATTTACCGTTATCGTTTTGGGGTTATGCTTTAGAGACGGCTGCATTCACGTTAAATAGGGCACCATCGAAATCTGTTGAGACGACGCCTTATGAACTGTGGTTTGGCAAGAAACCAAAGTTGTCGTTTCTTAAAGTTTGGGGCTGCGATGCTTATGTGAAAAAGCTTCAACCTGATAAGCTCGAACCCAAATCGGAGAAATGTGTCTTCATAGGATACCCAAAGGAAACTGTTGGGTACACCTTCTATCACAGATCCCAAGGCAAGACATTCGTTGCTAAGAATGGATCCTTTCTAGAGAAGGAGTTTCTCTCGAAAGAAGTGAGTGGGAGGAAAGTAGAACTTGATGAGGTAACTATACCTGCTCCCTTATTGGAAAGTAGTTCATCACAGAAATCTGTTTCTGTGACTCCTACACCAATTAGTGAGGAAGCTAATGATGATGATCATATAACTTCAGATCAAGTTACTACCGAACCTCATAGGTCAACCAGAGTAAGATCCGCACCAGAGTGGTATGCTAATCCTATTTTGGAGGTCATGTTACTTGACCAAGGTGAACCTACGAACTATGAAGAAGCGATGGTGAGCCCAGATTCCGCAAAATGGCTTGAGGCCATGAAATCTGAGATGGGATCCATGTATGAGAACAAAGTTTGGACTTTGGTTGACTTGCCCAATGATCGGCAAGCCATAGAGAATAAATGGATCTTTAAGAAGAAGACTGACGCTGACGGTAATGTTACTGTCTACAAAGCTCGACTTGTTGCAAAAGGTTTTTGACAAGTTCAAGGAGTTGACTACGATGAGACTTTCTCACTCGTAGCGATGCTTAAGTCTGTCCGAATCATGTTAGCAATTGCCGCATTTTATGATTATGAAATTTGGCAAATGGATGTCAAAACTGCATTCCTGAATGGATTTCTAGAAGAGGAGTTGTTTATGATGCAACCGGTAGGTTTTGTTGATCCAAAGGGAGCTAACGAAGTGTGCAAGCTCCAGCGATCCATTTATGGATTGGTGCAAGCCTCTCGGAGTTGGAATAAACGTTTCGATAGTGTGATCAAAGCATATGGTTTTATACAAACTTTTGGAGAAGCATGTATTTACAAGAAAGTGAGTGGGAGCTCTGTAGCATTTCTAATATTATATGTGGATGACATATTATTGATTGGAAATGATATAGAATTTCTGGATAGCATAAAAGGATACTTGAATAAGAGTTTTTCAATGAAAGACCTCGGTGAAGCTGCTTACATATTGGGCATCAAGATCTATAGGGATAGATCAAGACGCTTGATAGGACTTTCACAAAGCACATACCTTAACAAAGTATTGAAAAAGTTCAAAATGGATCAAGCAAAGAAAGGGTTCTTGCCTGTGTTACAAGGTATGAAGTTGAGTCAGACTCAATGCCCGACCACTGCAGAAGATAGAGAGAAAATGAAAGATGTTCCCTATGCTTCAGCCATAGGCTCTATCATGTATGCAATGCTGTGTACCAGACCTGATGTGTGCCTTGCTAGTAGCTTAGCAGGGAGGTACCAAAGTAATTCAGGAGTGGATCACTGGACAGCGGTCAAGAACATCCTGAAATACCTGAAAAGGACTAAGGATATGTTTCTCGTTTATGGAGGTGACAAAAAGCTAGTCGTAAATGGTTACGTCGATGCAAGCTTTGACACTGATCCGGACGATTCTAAATCGCAAACCGGATACGTGTTTACATTGAACGGTGGAGCTGTCAGTTGGTGCAGTTCTAAACAAAGCGTTGTGGCGGGATCTACGTGTGAAGCGGAGTACATAGCTGCTTCGGAAGCAGCAAATGAAGGAGTCTGGATGAAGGAGTTCATAACCGATCTAGGTGTCATACCTAGTGCATCGGGTCCAATGAAAATCTTTTGTGACAATACTGGTGCAATTGCCTTGGCAAATGAATCCAGATTTCACAAGAGAACCAAGCACATCAAGAGACGCTTCAATTCCATCCGGGACCAAGTCCAGGTGGGAGACATAGAGATTTGCAAGATACATATGGATCTGAATGTTGCAGACCCGTTGACTAAGCCTCTTCCACGAGCAAAACATGATCAACACCAAAACTCCATGGGTGTTAGAATCATTACTGTGTAATCTAGATTATTGACTCTAGCGCAAGTGGGAGACTGAAGGAAATATGCCCTAGAGGCAATGATAAAGTTATTATTTATTTCCTCGTATCATGATAAATGTTTATTATTCATGCTAGAATTGTATTAACCGGAAACATAATACATGTGTGAATACATAGACAAACATAGTGTCACTAGTATGCCTCTACTTGACTAGCTCGTTAATCGAAGATGGTTGAGTTTCCTAGCCATGGACATGAGTTGTCATTTGATTAACGGGATCACATCATTAGGAGAATGATGTGATTGACTTGACCCATTCCGTTAGCTTAGCACTTGATTGTTTAGTATGTTGCTATTGCTTTCTTCATGACTTATACATGTTCATATGACTATGAGATTATGCAACTCCCGTTTACCAGAGGAACACTTTGTGTGCTACCAAACGTCACAACGTAACTGGGTGACTATAAAGGTGCTCTACAGGTGTCTCCGAAGGTACTTGTTGAGTTGGCGTATTTCGAGATTAGGATTTGTCACTCCGATTGTCGGAGAGGTATCTCTGGGCCCTCTCGGTAATGCACATCACTATAAGCCTTGCAAGCAATGTGACTAATGAGTTAGTTACGGGATGATGCATTACATAACGAGTAAAGAGACTTGCCGGTAATGAGATTGAACTAGGTATTGAGATACTGACGATCGAATCTCGGGCAAGTAACATACCGATGACAAAGGGAACAACGTATGTTGTTATGCAGTTTGACCGATAAAGATCTTCGTAGAATATGTGGGAGCCAATATGAGCATCCAGGTTCCGCTATTGGTTATCGACCGGAGATGTGTCTCGGTCATGTCTACATAGTTCTCGAACCCGTAGGGTCCGCACGCTTAAAGTTTGGTGACGATCGGTATTATGAGCTTTTGTGTTTTGATGTACTGAAGGTAGTTCGGAGTCCCGGATATGATCACGAACATGACGAGGAGTCTCGAAATGGTTGAGACGTAAAGATCGATATATTGGATGACTATGTTCGGACACCGGAAGAGTTTCGGGAGGTTTCAGACATTTACCGGAGTACCGGGGGGTTACCGGAACCCCCCAGGGAGTATATTGGGCCTTAGTGGGAGAAGAGGAAGGGCGGCCAGGGCAGCCGCGCGCCCCCTCCCCCTCTAGTCCGAATTGGACAAGGAGGGGGGCGGCGCCCCCCTTTTTCCTTCTCCTCCTCTCTCCCTTCCTTCCCTTCTCCTACTCCAACAAGGAAAGGAGGAGTCCTACTCCCGGTGGGAGTAGGACTCCCCCCTTGGCACGCCCTCCTTGGCCGGCCGCCTCTCCCCCCTTGCTCCTTTATATACGGGGGCAGGGGGCACCTCTAGACACACAAGTTGATCTGTTGATCTTTCCCAGCCGTGTGCGGTGCCCCCCTCCACCATATTCCACCTCGGTCATATCGTAGCGGTGCTTAGGCGAAGCCCTGCGTCGGTAGCAACATCATCACCGTCATCACGCCGTCGTGCTGACGGAACTCTCCCGTGAAGCTCTACTGGATCGGAGTTCGCGGGACGTCATCAAGTTGAACGTGTGCTGAACTCGGAGGTGTCGTACGTTCGGTACTCGGATCGGTCGAATCGTGAAGACGTACGACTACATAAACCGCGTTGTGCTAACGCTTCCGCTTTTGGTCTACGAGGGTACGTGGAGAACACTCTCCCCTCTCGTTGTTATGCATCACCATGATCTTGCGTGTGCGTAGGAATTTTTTTGAAATTACTACGTTCCCCAACATATTTATACCCCCAAGAAAATGGAGCCATTTCCCGCAGTTGTTGACCTGCCCGGATGATCTGGACGCATACCTGGATGATCCGGGCAATTCCCGATGTCCGGGAAGGTCAATATACAATGTGGTGAAGTAGATACCCGGATGTCTGGGGACATAGCTGGATGATCCGGGCAATTCCAGGATGATCCGGTTGGGTAGCCGGATGATCCGGCCAGTGGAATAAGTTACTGTGATGAATTTTACGAATAACCCGGATGATCTGGGCTGGAACCCAGATGATCCGGGCAAAGCCCGGATGATATGGGAGAGGACCCGGATGATCCGGCCAAACCAAACTGCTGCAGCCCTGAAACTGAAACAGGCACAACTTTTACATCCGGACTCCGATTTTGATGATCTTGGCCTCGTTTTGAAGCTATGGAAAAACCCCATCTCCTCACATAGAGAACCACCCAAGAATAACCAAAATGGAGGATGTAAAATATGCAAAGGTTTTATCATATATTTGGGTAACCTATTTGGCTTTGGATTTTCTTTGATCTTGGGCTCGTTTTGAGCAAATATATCATGAACCCCTTTGTTCCCCTCTTAATAGTGTGGGATCCCTATAACTCAAGAATCATAAAGGAGCTACACTACATAGCTATCGAGAAGCCATACTTTAGTGTATGTTCCTTTGGTGGTCATCACTCCACAACACTAACGTCGAAGGAACTAATACCTTTGACTCGAGCCTTTCACTTGAGCTTGAGTTGATGTTTCTTCTTGGCTCAAGTTGAATGGCAAGACATTGGTGAAGTCTTTAAGTAGCTCCCCCATACACAATGTGGGAAGCTTTGCTTTGTATTTATCTTCACTCTTCCATCATGTGATCATCCACAAGCTTCAAGCATGTAATCCTTCAGGATAGTTATCTTGAACTTGCCCTTGTTAACCATGATCATCAACACTTGATGTCATCCTATCGTAGAGACTTGAAATCTCTCTCTCGATGCGAGCCCATGAGAATCACCTAACCCTCAAAAACATAGACAACAGATAGTATAGGTTAGTACACAAAGCGCAATTTGACAAATTCTTACCATATCACAAGATCTCATGTGGCACATGATTTGTGCTTGTGTGTTGACCATCTTTGAGTTCAATCTTCGATCTTCATCTTGATCAACATTTATCTTTGCTCCATGATTAATCTTGATGCACAACTATATGTATATGGCATTCATTCTAAATCCATTCAATATCCTTCTTGCATCACCCATGGAACAAACCTTCCTATATAACTTGATGTCATTGTTTCTTCATAGGAATTGTCATTCATTATCAGGTCTCAATGCATATATTTATGTTGATGGATTTCATCCACCAATTCATCCAATATTCTTCATGCATTGCAAATGGAACTTTCCTTCAAATGTATATCTCAATGCAAACATTAGTCCATTAGGATTGTCATTTAATTACCAAAACCACACATGGGGACTACATGTACTTTCAATCTCCCCCATTTTGGTAATTGATGACAATCTCAACAAGAGGGTTTATATAATGAGTTTTTAAACAAGCATGCAATTTATCCAAGGATAAATTGTATACTTGGGATGGTTCTACTATCATCAAGACACTACACAAGCATTTGATGATAGTACACCCATAGTATATAGAGCAAACTCCCCCACAATATATGCATGTGTGGATGAACTTTGAATGTCATTGCATATATTGGTTGGCATAAACTAGGACAAGATTTCTCTATATACAATACTCATCCATGCAATAACAATATATAACAAGGGTAGATATGCATGAGTGACAACAAGAACTACCAAAGATATTTATCTTAAACCCTTTAAACTTCTCCCCCATTGGCAACAAATGCCAAAATGATGAACAATTAAAGGAGCTCAGAATCTATAGAATGCAATCAGATACGAAGATATGAATTTTTTCATTTATAAAAATTTTCTAAGTGGCCAATAATAATCATGATATGTATCCACAAAGAAACTCGTATACACAAAAGAAAGGTTGCAATTGATAACAACATGATATCCACAAGTGAATCCACTATTATACAACTTGAGCCTAGTCATAATAGCAAGGCACATGGCACAAAGCACATGGCACAAATTGATCTCATTTGCATAACACAAAGTGAAGCAAGCAATCGAAAGATCCGACGAGCCAAAAGGATAAAAGAATATTACGATTTGGGTAAAGGAGTGTTCTAAGGAAAATAGAGAAGCTCCCCATGATTTGTGCACTATTTAGAATTTTTGTATTTGGATACAAGTGCACAAAATAGGATCATCACTCCCCCAAAATTAATAGGAACACAAAACACTTGCAAGCAAGCATAGATAAGAAAAGAAGCCTAGCATTTGCAACAAACATATGGTTGAGCAACATGTAAATGAGGAAACCTAAGAATAGGCACAACCAAAATGATGTGTGTGAGTCATGTCAAAGCACTTGAGAAGACTAGTATAAGGATGAGAATTAAGCATCAACATAGTCTTGAGTAAATGAGATATAAGGGGCAAGACATGTCCTTCCCGCACATACGAAGTTAAGAAGGTCACACACACATCAAGCAAATGGGTTCACAAGCTCACTAATAGCAAATTAAAAATCAAAGGTTGTGACAACCCATGATGAAGATAGGAAATAATAGGCTTGTCAAGACAAGCACGATGATAACAATCTTCCCTAGACATGAGTGCACTAAGATGCAAAGAGGTAAGACACACACTCATACAACATATGCTTCCACAGAGCCACCAAAGATATAAAAAGAGAATGAAACGGTGGACATGAAAGAATAGGGATATCAACTAGAGATGTAACTTCTCTCACGCGTATAAGATTCTAGGTAGATGACAATCATGATGATATATATCATGATGATATATAGCTACAAAAGGAAAGAAGAAGATATCCAAACGGGAGACATAAAATATACCAATGAGATCTTTGCTTGAAAGTATAGCACATGGCTTAATATAATCTTATCATATATTAATGAACTCCAAACACACAACCATCAAAGACATAACAACTAGCAACAAGATATCATTGTTGGGATGCTTTGAGAAAGGAAATAAATATGTCAAGAACGAGTCAAGAAATTCATGCCATGGTGCAACCTACACAAGGTTGAATGCAAGAAATGTATGCATGAAGTAGATACTTGTTACCGAGATAGCATTGGAATGATGTAGTAGGTAATGGTTCAAGCTTGGCTCTAATTTCCTCATAGTGCCACCACCTTCATGAATAAGCCAAGCACCCAATGCTTCTCAAATGTACCTAAAACAATTTAAGTACAATATGGTCCCCAAACTTATTGGGTCTGAAGTAGTTAGCATAACTACAAAACATAGGGTAAAATCACTTAAATATGTGCATATCGATATGAATTTGAATTTCATGCACATCTTAGCTATTAAGAATTTGATGGATTTACCATATATATATTGGATCAAATAAAGCAAACAAGGCATGCGAATTTACACATAGTAAATACACATGCACAAGCCTACCAAAATCCAGGGAGATACAAATTGGACAAATGAACACATAACCGTTAATACTTCCAATAACATCACTAGTCATTCATGTTGTCCAAAATGACTCAAAGTGACAAATCAACATATGATAGCACACAAAGTTCAACATATGAACCAAGTAAAACCAATGTGAGCATATAAGATATGCATTACACACATACTCATGGGAATATCTCACTCAAGTAGATATAGGACACTATAAACAATGAGATAACAAACTACCATAACTCCATACAAACCAATAAGATGAACTCGAACACAATGGTGTTTCGAGTTGTCATTCGGTGTAGAAACCAAATAAGTACATGATCATCTATACTAACACAAGCATAACATGAGAGTTTAGAAATAAACAGAATGCTTGGATAGCATATTATTAACATTCTAATTAGATATATCATCATGCAAAGCAACAATTGGAATGGCTTTATTCAAATGATTTTCCAAATACGATTTTTAAGATAACCATGGGCAAAACCGTACAAGAATACCATACTCAAACAAAGCATTGCATGCCACAGAGATATAAGATAATCTCAAATATAAATTCTAAGTGGCAAACTGGCAAACCTCTATTGTTAATGTTCACACGAGAAGTGATATGCACAAAGTATATCACTGCCCCATAATGTGATAATCCATGTATTATCCACAAGAGGCAAATGAAACCCAACTAAGGATAATTAATGGATGAGGATTTGAGTTTCAAATGAACTTTACATACCACATAATAACTAGATAATATTGCACTAACAATACTAGGTGGTATCCTAAATATATACACATTTAAGGTTTGTGATATGCGTAAAACATAGCACTCCCCCATAATGTGATGATCCATTAATATCTCAAAAGAGCCAAGGAAGATTCAACTAATGAAGCAATAAAGGCTCGAAACCACACACACAACTATATGTTGTGCATAGCAACCTACACATGCTAGATAACACGAATCAAGCATATTAGGAGGCACAACATATACAAACACATGCTAGGAACAAAACCTAAACATGCATGGGGTTAGTAACTTTCAATGTAGACAATATAAATACAAGTTACCGCCACGAGAAGCATTGGAATGACAAATATGATGATAATTCACTTGACTTTGTTTGAACCATAATGAATGGTGAGAATCATTTTTCTTCATGAACTAGCCAAGTCTCCAATGCCCTCCACACACCTATTGATCAAGTTTGAGTTTGATGGTCCCCAACCAAGTTGGGTCCTAAGAAGTTAGTAACAATAGGTTTGGCAACCCAAATGGTCTTATCCACTTCCAAACTACTTTGGGCACCCACAAACTTGGCAGACACATTGCCAACAATATCCTTCCTTAGCGAATAATGATTATTGACTATAGGAGGCTTAAATATGTTACCATTGGGGCATGATGAAGCTATGTGTCCCTTTTGACGACAAACATAGCAACATTTACTCCCCTTTCTCTTCTTCATTTTCTCAACTTGGGGAGCAATAACATGTTTCATCATGGATAGTGGTCGTTCTTCAACTTGAGGCTGCTTCCCATGTAACTTTTCATTATAAGCCCTTTTCTTCAATGGACAAGATCTCATATGATGTCCAATCTTTTTGCACTTGAAGCAAGTAATGTTAGTCGAATTCTTGTATTACCCTTGTCCCTTCTTCTTGTTCTTGTACTTCGTCTTGTTGGAGTGAAAATTATGTCCAATATCATACTTTTCCATGTCTTTCTTCAAACTAGTGACTTGGGCCTTGAGCTCATCAATTTCCTCTACATGGTTAGTCTCAACACTAGAACAAGAGGACTAGTGGAAGTAGAAACTTCATGGTTAGAGCAACAAGACAAGGTGAGCAATTCATCATGAGTGGATATAATATGAGAGGTGGATGAATTGCAAGGATTAGTACATGGCAATAAAGCATTTAGAGTAGATGTGCTAATGTTCACATGAGACTCACAAGATTTTACCTCGGTGACCATAGTCTCGTGAGCTAACTTTAGCTTACTATGAGAGATTAAAAGATCCTCATGAGTGTCCGAGAGCTTTTCATGACTTTCTTTCAATTTCCCATAATTGCTTGTTACCAAAGCAAGTTGAGCACATAGCTCAGCATTCTCCTTCAAAATTGATGCTTCACATGAAATCGAGTTAGTAGCACAAACATCATTGTCAATATGAGAGGAGCAAGTAGCACTTAGTGACTTCTCATGAGTTGATTGAAGCTCCTGATGCGACTTAGAGAGTTTTATGAGCTCTCCCTTGACACTATTGCATTCAAGGAGAAGGAGCTCAAAATCCTCTTTAAGCTTACAATGAGTAACTTTAATCTCTTCTTTTGAAGACCTCAAGTCACTAAGCATTTCATGAGCCTTAGCAAGTTCATGTTCAAGTTGTTCACTTTTAGCTTGCTCGTTAAGAAATAAATCATTACGTTTTTCAAAGCAAGCAAGAACATCTTGGAACTTTTTATAAGTGTTATTTTTAGCTCTATGAAGCGTTTTCCCAATCTCATAGAGATTTTGAGTCAAGTCATCATCATCCTCATTACAACTATCATCGCTATCGCTAAGAGAAGATGATACCTCATGATTACCTTTTGCCATGAGGCACAAGTGAACAAAGGAGGTTGATGATGATTCTTTTGGAGAAGAGGGTTCTTCTTCAATTAAGCGTGCCTCATATTTCTTGATTTCCTCTACACTGTTAGTCATAGAACAACTAGAGGAAACCAAAACATTTCTATCATGGCAACACGGGAGATCAAGCATATCATCACAGATATTTGTTGAGGAATTCTTATCGCATATGCATGGACTATCAACACAATAATTTGTACTATTTGTGGTGCTAGATATGCTCAAGTCCAGATAATATACATCACTAGCATCTACACAAGGAAGATCATCACTAATGAGCTTAACACCATCATCAAAAGATATTTCTTCACTCACCAAGTCATTACCTTGTGGCATGCCACATGTTGGTGAAGTGGAAGATATTGAAGTGTGCAAGTAATCGGAGGTGGAAGCAATAGAGAGCTCTTCTTGATTTGAAAATGTGGAGAACTCCTCCATCAACTCCCCAAACAGAATATTATCTTCATCAAGTTTGGACCCACCATATATATCTTCAAGTTTGGTCCAAGTCTCATGAGCCGACTTGCAAGTCGTGACTGCCTTAAACACTTCAAAGGTTAAAGTTCGATGAATGATAAGAGAAGTATCACAATCAAGATACATATCCTCAATAGATGGAGAAAGTCCATCCTTTGCAATAGAAATTCCTACAAGAACAATTCGCAAAGCATTTGGACCCATGGACTGAAAGTGACAAAGCATGTGAATTCTCCATAGGTGATAATTTGTGCCATCCAAATAAAAAGTGTTGTTGTGCACTAAATCATTAGTCGACATCGATACTCTCCAGGCGGTGAAGCCTAATAAGGAGAGACCTTGCTCTGATACCAATTGAAAGGACCATGATGTCGCCTAGAGGGGGTGAATAGGCGTTTTAAAAACTTTTACGGATTTGGCTATATCCTAATGCGGAAATAAACTAAGCGGATACTTTTCAAGCACAAATCAGAAATATATTAGGCTCACTAAGTGCACTACAACTTAGGATAAACAAGATGAGAACAGCGAGGATATGAGTAAGCACAAGTAAGTTACACAAACTTACTCAATGTATATCACGAGATATGGAAATGAATAATACACACAACCACAAGTAAGCAATACAAGCTTACACAAACTGTATCACAATATATGGAATTGAATGATACAACCAAACTCAAGTAAGCACTACAAGCTTACACAAGTTATGTCACAAGATATGGAAATGGATGTTACAAGCTAGCAATTCACACTGAGCACAATATAGAACAATAGTAGGAAGTATGAATTGCGGACTATAAAGTGTTGGCCCAAATAATCTCTACGATATGGTAACCAACACAATATAACGAGGATGACGAGGATACTACCAAGCACAAGTAAGTTACACAAACTTACTTGAGCAATATCACAAAATATGAGAGTGAATGACACAAGTTAGCAATTCACACTAATCACAAGATATATCAATGGTAGCAAGTATGAATTGTGAATATAAAGTGTAGGCCTAAATAATCTCTTCAAGGGAATAGCCAACACAATACAATCAGAACAACAAGATATAGTGAATGCAAGGTGAAGAGACTAAATTAAACCACAAGTAAGGAGTTAGGGTTAGGGATAACCAAAGTCACGGAGACGAGGACGTATCCCGATGTTCACTTCCTTGGAGGGAAGCTAGTCACCGCTGGAGGGATGGGTGTTAGCACGAAGGCACACCAACACCACGAAGGCTCACCCTATTCTCCTTGAGATATCACCACGAAGGCGATTCCCAACCACTAGTGGTAGACCTTGAGGCGGCCTCCAAACCTTCACAAACTTTCCGAGGGACAAATCACAAGTTGATTCCTCACCGGAGCACTCCTACCGCCTAGGAGTCTCCAACCTCCAAGAGTAACAAGATCAAGTGGGGAATGCTGAAGACTTGCTCAAATCACGAATTGCTTTGGTCACAAGAGGGAGAGGGAGAGAATCTATCTTTTGATTGGAACAACTCTCAAGAACACTCACTAATCTCTCCGAGATCTAAGATTTGGTGTAGGAGAAGTGAGAGGGAGCCACTTGTGTTCTTGGGGCGATTTTGGATGGAGTGGTCAACCCTCTCCTGGAGTGGGAGAGGGATATTTATACCCCCAAGAAAATAGAGCCATTTCCCGCAGTTGTTGACCTGCCCGGATGATCTGGACGCATACCCGGATGATCCGGGCAATGCCCAGATGTCCGGGAAGGTCAACATACAATGTGCTGAAGTGGATACTCGGATGTCCGGGGACATAGCCGGATGATCCGGGCAATTCCCGGATGATCCGGGTGGGTAGCCGGATGATCCGGCTAGCGGAATAAGTTAGTGTGGTGAATTTTACGAATAACCCGGATGATCCAGGCAAAGCCCGGATGACATGGGAGAGGACCCGGATGATCCGGCCAAACCAAACTGCTGCAGCGCTGAAACTGAAACATGCACAACTTTTACATCCGGACTCCGATTTTGATGATCTTGAGCTTGTTTTGAAGCTATGGAAAAAACCCAGCTCCACACATAGAGAACCACCCAAGAATAAACAAAATGGAGGATGCAAAATATGCAAAGGTTTTATCATATATTTGGGTAACCTATTTGGCTTTGGATTTTCTTTGGTATATAGGATAGGAGTGGAATTGTGTAGAGAAGATGTTGACTTGAGCAAATCTATCACGAACCCCTTTGATCCCCTCTTAATAGTGCGGGATAACTATAACTCAAGAATCATAAAATAGCTACACTACATAGCTATCGAGAAACCATTCTTCAGTGTATGTGTTCCTTCGGTGGTCATCACTCCACAACACTAACGTTGAAGGAACTAATACCTTTGACTCGAGACTTTCACTTGAGCTTGAGTTGATGTTTCTTCTTGGCTCAAGTTGAATGGCAAGATATTGGTGAAGTCTTCAAGTAGCTCCCCATACACAATGTGGGAAGCTTTGCTTTGTATTTATCTTCACTCTTCCATCATGTGATCATCCACAAGCTTCAAGCATGTAATCCTTCAGGATAGTTATCTTGAACTTTCCCTTGTTAACCATGATCATCAACACTTGATGTCATCCTCTCATAGACACTTGAAATCTCTCTCTCGATGCGAGCCCATGAGAATCACCTAACCCTCAAAACATAGACAACACATAGTATGGGTTAGTACACAAAGCGCAATTTGACAAATTCTTACCATATCACAAGATCTCATGTGGAACATGATTTGTGCTTGTGTGTTGACCATCTTTGAGTTCAATCTTCGATCTTCATCTTGGTCAACATTTATCTTTGCTCCATGATTAATCTTGATGCACAACTATATGTATATGGCATTCATTCCGAATCCATTCAATATACTTCTTGCATCACCCATGGAACAAACCTTCCTATATAACTTGATGTCATTGTTTCTTCATAGGAATTGTCATTCATTATCAAGTCTCGGTGCATATATTTATGTTGATGGATTTCATCCACCAATTCATCCAATATTCTTCATGCATTGCAAATGGAAGTTTCCTTCAGATGTATATCTCAATGCAAACATTAGTCCATTAGGATTGTCATTTAATTACCAAAACAACACATGGGGACTACATGTACTTTCACTTGGCCCGTTAAGCCCATATCACCTACCGGGGGTGTCCGGAACCCCTTCCGGTGACCCGATGGCTACCCGGTGCATCCCAAAACCCTTCTGGTGTCTGAATACCATCGTCCTATATATCAATCTTGACCTCTCTACCATTTCGAGACTCCTCGTCATGTCCGTGATCTCATCCGGGACTCCGAACAACATTCGGTCACCAAATCATATAACTAATATAACACTATATCGTCAACGAACGTTAAGAATGCGGATCCTACAGGTTTGAGAACTATGTAGACATGAACGAGACACCTCTTCGGTCAATAACCAATAGCGGAACCTGGATGCCCATATTTGCTCCTACATATTCTACGAAGATCTTTATCGGTCGAACGGTTATGACAACATACGTAATTCCCTTTGTCCATCGGTATGTTACTTGCCCGAGATTCGATCGTCAGTATCTTCATACCTAGTTCAATCTCGTTACCGGCAAGTCACTTTACTCGTTCCGTAATACATCACATCGTGACTAACTCCTTAGTCATTTGCTTGCAAGCTTATGATGTGTATTACCAAGAGGGCCCAGAGATACCTCTCCGACACTCGGAGTGACAAATCCTAATCTCGATCTATGTCAACTCAACAAACATCTTCAGAGATACCTGTAGAGCATATTTATGATCACCCAGTTATGTTGTGATGTTTGATAGAACACAAGGTATTCCTCTGGTATCCGGGAGTTGCATAATCTCATAGTCGAAGGAATATATATTTGACATGAAGAAAGCAATAGCAATAAAACTGAACGATCATTATGCTAAGCTAACAGATCTTGTCCATCACATCATTCTCCTAATGATGTGATCCCGTTATCAAATGACAACACATGTCCATGGTTAGGAAACCTTAACCATCTTTGATCAACGAGCTAGTCTAGTAGAGGCTTACTAGGGACACGGTGTTTGTTTATGTATTCACACATGTATTTAAGTTTCCGATCAATACAATTCTAGCATGAATAATAAACCTTTATCATGAATAAGGAAATATAAAATAACAACTTTATTATTTCCTCTAGGGCATATTTCCTTCATCTATGAGCAGTGGTAGTATTGCAGAGTGCCGATCTGCCATGTCTCGTAGTGGTAGATAGTGGTGATTGATTGCTAGAACGGTAATCGGATTTTATGATGTTCATTTTTATTATCTTGACATGTGCAATTTTATTATAGGTACTTTGGCATTTTTAGTAATTACACCATGGCATTTTTATTAACTAGACCATGGCGATTTCAATTTTGTGTGGCATGGCATTTATATTCTTTAGAGCATGTCAATTTTATTATTTAGACTATGGTAAATTTTTTGAGCTACCATGGAAATTTTAGTAATTAGACCATGACATTTTTATTTAAGTAGACCATGCATACTTAATTTAGATAGCATGCCATTTTTATTTCTTTAGAGCATGGCATTTTCAGTAAACAGACAATGGCATTTTTATTAAGTAGAACGTGGCAGTTTTATTTTATGTAGCATGACATTTTTTGTTCTTTAGAGTATGGCCATTTTATTAATTAGTAATGCCCAATTTTTCTTTGTCTTATAACTTTTTTATTTCTATGATGTATGGTGATTTTAGAATTGTTTTAGTTTACCATTTTTTGGAACTGTCACGTGGCATTTTTGTATTGGTCCACGGCAAAAATAAAGAACAAATATCCATGGCAAATGTTCCATATGGTTCATGGCAACTTTTAAAGATTTTTTGTGTTTGTACACATGGCATTTTTTCCCGAAAATAGTTTCCAATGACAAGTTGTAAATAGTTATCCCTATGGATATTTTTAGGAATGTTTTGAAAATATCCCATGGCAAATTGTAGATTTTTTTTTCCAAGCACCATGATTGCAAAATTCATCCTTGTGATAAGTAAAACTTTTTCCAACAAGTTGCCATGTGATCATTTATGAATTTTTCCAACAATTTGCCTTTGTGGTGGCATTTTCTGTTCTCTGTTTGTTATATTTACATCCATGCAACCACAGGTTTTGGTTCGCCTTAGCGACTGCTTTTCATCATGGAAGGGGAGGGGGTCGCTAGGAGGGTTTCTCTCAACGAACGATTCAGTTCGCTCGATAGCTCCTCCTGGTGCGAACATATCGTTCGCTAGGACCACCTCCCATGTCATCCGTCAGCCATATAGAATTTCCGTTGCTATTATATTGCAGGGGATTCGGTCAAAGTACTGCCCAAGTGATAGCCATTATATTAGTATCCTCCGTTTCTAAATATAAGTTTTTTTAGAGATTTTAATGTGGACTACATACAGATATATATAGACATATTCTACAATGTAGATTCACTTATTTTGCTTCATACATAGTCCATATTGAAATCTCTAAAATGACTTATATCTAGAAACGGAGGGAGTACATAATATCGACTACATTGCCGGAATCAAAAATTGTTGCAATGAATTTGGTTTTGGAGCAAGTACCGATGTAGACAAATGAGGATTCAGGAAGCTAAAAAGAGCACTCAGGAAACGGTAGCCTCAGGACGGATCAAACCGAGTCGATCGAGCACCAAAAGATTCACACGATCCCATCGTAACGTTGTTGTGCAGTGCTAAGCCGCTAGCAAGATCCATCCATCGATGAGTGTGGCTGTACAGATTAGAGAACTCATCAGTCGCTGCTGCCCGACCGAGTCGCTGCTACTCCCTCCGTTCCAAAATAAATGACTCAACTTTGTACTAACTTTAATACAAAACTAATACAAAGTCGGGTCATCTATTTTGAAACAGAGGGAGTACCTACTTGTCCTTTTCTTTTCTTTGGGCATCGATCACTGCGTAGTTGTCAAGCTCGATCGGGAGTTTTGGCTAGCTAGAGGATCGGGTCACCGCGCCGGCCGGCCGGCCGGCCTTCCGAAAGCGGCGGCCTGGCCGGCACCGGTCGACGTCGCGCGATCCATTCGGTTGGCTGCATGCATGCATCCGGCCAATTGAGCTTCCCGCGCAAATTACATGTGTGTGGATGCAAACGGGACCGAAGCCAAAACGGACCACCCCTTCCCTTGTAGGGAAAGTCCGCCTCCGGTTGTGCACTCGGTGCGTCGCCTGATCTGATCTGGAGGAGTAAATTGCACAGAAGTACCACAATTGAGGCATTAGAAGTAGATTGATATCAAATTTGGTAATTTTTACATGTCAGTACCAAGTCTGGGGCTAGACGTTACAAAAAGGTCTAAATCGCGTATAAACGCGTATTGACAGTGTATCTGACCGGCAGGGCCCGCCTGTCAGCTGCTGACGTGGCATTTTTTTTACAGAAACCCCCCGCACCTCCTTCTGCTAGCCCTGGCCCTAGCCCTCACCCTCCCGCCCGCCGCGCCGCAGCCGGCGCCGGGGTCGGCGGCGGAGCCGCAGGAGGACGACGCGCGGTGCCTCAAGGGCGTCAAGGCCGACCTCAGGGACCCCGAGGGCCGCCTCACCTCCTGGACCAGCAACACCTCGGCGGGCGCCGTCTGCGACTTCTCCGGCATCTCCTGCTGGAACCCGCAGGAGTCGCGCATCCTCGCCGTCTCCCTCTCCGGCTTCGGCCTCCAGGGCAAAATCCCCCCCGCGCTCCAGTACTGCCGCTCCGCCAACATGCTCGACCTCTCCTCCAACGCGCTCGAGGGCCAGATACCCCCCGCGCTCTGCGACTGGATCCCCTTCGTCGTCAACCTCGACCTCTCCGGCAACCGCCTCACCGGCCCGCTCCCCTCCGAGCTCGCCAACTGCCGCTTCCTCAACTCGCTCAAGCTCAGCGACAACGCCTTCTCCGGCCAGATCCCCGCCTCCCTCGCGCGCCTCGACCGCCTCAAGGCGCTCGACCTCTCCGGGAACCGCCTCGAGGGCCAGATCCCGTCCCAGCTCGGCTCTGCCTTCTCCAAGGACTCCTTCTCCGGGAACTCGGGCCTCTGCGGCCACCCCGTGTCCTCGCGCTGCGGCAGCGGCCTTGGGGGCACCGGCCTCGGCATCGTTATGCTGCCGGGGTCTTCGGCGCCGCCGCTTCGCTGCTCCTCGCCTTCTTCTTCTGGCGATGCACCGGGAAGGGCAAGGCTGGCCGCCGCCGCCAGGGCCGCGGAGGAAGCGAGTCGGAGGTCACTGCGACTTATCCAGATCGGGCGCCGCCGCGCGTGAGGACGAAGGAGGTGCGGGGGGTTTCTGCAAAAAAAATGCCACGTCAGCAGCTGACAGGCGGGCCCTGCCGGTCAGATACACTGTCAATACGCGTTTATACGCGATTTAGACCTTTTTGTAACGTCTAGCCCCAGACTTGGTACTGACGTGTAAAAATTACCAAACTTGATACCAATCTGTTTCCAATGCCCCAATTATAATACTTGTGTGCAATTTACTCGATCTGGAGTCTAGACGCGAAGGAAGACGGACGAGCGCCTCAGCATTCCTATCCTATCGCGCATTCCAGAAAGATTGCGCCCTTCACCCAAATCCCCTGACCATTGTTGAGGTGTCAATCGCAAACGGGACTGTCTAAGAATTACAGGATGCATGCAATCAGCTGTCACCAGTCGATGGTGTGTGTGACGTGGCAGCTTCTCAAAATTTCATGTGTGGGCTCTGAATCGGCAGGCTGATCAAGCTGGAGAATCGTTCTAACGTGTTACTGACTGTCAGTCACGAATACTTACAGACCATACTACTACTTATGACAAGCTGTGTCACTGCATACAAAATAACATGCCGGCGTGCAACGCCAAAGTGGCATCTCGTATCGGCCACGCCGATGCCCACCATGTTCGCATCGGGAAACGCTTGGACAAGCTGCGTGTGCGACGCACACCGAAAGCTACGCAAATTTGTTTGTTCACGCGCGTCGTAGCGTGCTCACCGCTCAAGATAGTAACCCGCCTCTGTCAATATAAGACCTGCCTGACGCGCCGTGATCACACAAACTCACACTGCCGGTCATGGAGCAAGCTACTTACTACCTGTGCCTCCTCCTGGCTCTACTCCTCCCGCTCCTGCTCCTCAAGCTGAGCAGGAAGCGTGGCGGCGCCGTGCGCCTGCCGCCCGGCCCGTGGCGGCTGCCGGTCATCGGCAGCCTGCACCACCTCGCCAGCAGCCCGCTCGCGCACCGCGTCATGGCCGACCTCGCGCGCCGGCTGGACGCGCCGCTCATGTACCTCAAGCTCGGGGAGGTCTCCGTCGTCGTCGCCTCGTCCCCGGAGGCCGCGCGCGAGGTCATGAAGACGTACGACGTCGCCCTGGCGAGCCGGCCGTGGAACCCGACCATCAAGATCATGATGTCCGACGGGCAAGGGCTCGTCTTCGGCCGCTACGGCGCCCTCTGGCGGCAGCTCCGGAAGATATGCATCCTGGAGCTGCTCAGCGCGCGCCGCGTGCAGTCGTTCCGCCAGATCCGGGAGGACGAGGTCGGCCGCCTCGTGGCCGCCATCGCGGCCGCGCCGCCCGGCCAGCTCGTGAACGTCAGCGAGCGGATCGCCGTGCTCATCACCGACTCCGCCGTGCGCACCATGATCGGGGACAGGTTTCAGAGGAGGGAGGAGTTCTTGCAGGTCCTCGAGGAGGGGGTCAAGCTCGTCACCGGGTTCAGCCTCGGCGACCTGTTCCCGTCGTCGTGGCTCGCCAACTTCATAAGCGGCACGGCGCGGATGGCCGAGGAGGTTCACCGGAAGAGCTTCGAGCTCATGGAGTATGCCATCAAGCAACACGAGGACAAGAGGGCCGTGGGGGATGGAGAGGACCTGGTGGACGTGCTCTTGAGGATACAGAAAGAAGGCGGCCTCGAGGTGCCTCTCACCATGGGAATCATCAAAGCAAGTATCCTGGTGAGTGTAACAGCTCCCCAGCTAGCTTCAGTTCCTATACTTTAGGTTTAACCTGCGAGAAGCAACAAGATCATATCTTTTAGTTTCCACGTGACTTCGAACTCAAGATTTACTATTCCGCGATTCCCTTCGTTGAAAACTTAGGATGGCGATTCGATGACTTGCTGGCATGTGGTTTTAGTTCTAGGGACCACATGTCACTAAGACAACGGGTGAAAATCATCGAGTTTTCAATTCGTAATTCCTATACTTATCCTAAATTGCACACATTGGTATTATCTTTGTAGGACCTCTTTAGTGCCGGGAGTGAGACGTCCGCAACGACACTCCAATGGGCCATGTCGGAGCTCATGAGATACCCAAACGTCATGCAGAAAGCACAGGCCGAAGTACGCGATTGCCTCGGAGAAAAGCACATGGTGACTGAGGATGACTTGGCTGACCTAAAATACCTCAGACTCGTCATCAAGGAGACATTGAGGCTGCATCCACCAGCCCCGCTGCTTATTCCACGGGAGGCTATGGAGTCCTGCAAAATCCTAGGGTACGACGTGCCAAAGGGCACGACCGTGCTTGTGAATGCGTGGGCGATCGGTAGGGACCCTAAGCACTGGGACAACCCCGAGGAATTTAAGCCAGAGAGGTTCGAGTCTGGCATCATCGACTTCAAAGGCACGGACTTCGAGTACATACCGTTTGGGGCGGGGAGAAGGATGTGTCCTGGTATGACATTTGCACAGGCCAGCATGGAGATTGTTCTCGCCGCACTTCTCTACCACTTCGACTGGGAGCTCCCGTCGGGGCTGAAGCCAGGTGAGGTCGACATGGTGGAGGACATGGGCATCACCGTCCGGAGGAAGAACGACTTGTACCTGCACGCCATCGTCCGTGTGTCGCCTGTTTGATTTGCACTTCAATAGTTTGTGGTCATAAATTCTCATATACCAATCCTTTGTCGAATGTCGAGACTTATGATGTAATGTTAATTACATCATCAGAAATACCACAACAATTTTTTTTGCGGTTGACCATTGCAAGTTTACTGTCAAATTATATATATATATATATATATGAGCAATTGCATTTGAATCACAAACCCCGGTACCATGGCGCCGAACAAAGTGTTAATTATGTCGAATCATACTCTTTATTTGCAAAGAAACTTCTATCAAAATTGCAGCCACCTTGAAAGCTTTCATTTGATCCATTGTATTTCAATTGGCATAAATGTCGCACTTCACACACAAAAACACGGTTATAAATTATGCAACCTATGATCCATATTAAATGTGACATAAATGACGAGACCGTCACCGATAGCAAGGAAGAGTAAAACATGGAAGGCCACCGCCGCTTGGGTCCCAAGAAGGCCACCACCACCGTCTTGCCGGCCCTCACAGCCGGTGAGCTTGCCCGCTTCGCAGAGGCGGATGCTATTCTTTCCTTCCTCCTGAAGTTTCACATCCCGGGGCTCATGGACGGCTGACGAGCTTGCTGCCGGACCATGTCGTGGGAAACAGTTGTCGCTGCAGTCAACAATCATTTAGACTAGGTTAGAATAACTTAGACCGTCTCCGCGGATATATGTAAAAAAATGTAATGTCTTTGCTATGGTTTAGATGAAAATCATTTAAGTTTGAATGAAAGTCGTCCCGTTTGTTTAAACTTGCAACAAATTTGTTTGTTTTAGTTAAATTCCGTTTGAAATGCAGCTAGCTTTGAATAAGCGACTCCGGTATCAGTGTCCGAACACCGGCCTGGACCGGTCTACAGACAGATATGGTGTCCGTTTGAAGGGTCTGCGTTGGACCGATGCAGTTGTATACTCCCTCCATTCACAAATATAACATTTTTTTGAATATTTTATGATGAACTACATACGGAATGAATGAAAGAATTAACTCCCCCCAAAACGAGAAAGAATTAACACACTAAAGCGTGTCTATATATATCTGACAAAAATGTCAGAATATTTTATATTGGACTGTGCTAACGACCAGTTGACTGGTCGTTAGCGACAGATTCGGACGATCGCGTGTATACTTCTTTGCTCGATTCCACGTCTCGGTGCAATCTCGCATGCAGTGTTGCGCTGCAATCTCACATGCACATCTTCTTTTATTTGCATGGAGCGCACGTAGATAAAAAAAAAAGATGATGTCAGCAAAGATTCCATTAGAAATGAAACTTTAAAATGTTTTGTAGCTCAAATCGTTGGTCCAATTGAAAAACCGTTTTCACATAAAAGATTCGTCGTGACGAGACCTCCGAAACTAGATCCCATATTGGTATGTTTCGATGACTTGTTTTTGAGGATCAAAAGTTATCAGACCTATGCTCAATAAGTTATCACCTGTGTGGTACTCTAGTTACTGTCCTGTTTATATGAAACTTACCGGGGCATAAAAATGACTCCTCCAACATTCTCTCCACATGCAAATGCAGTAGAGCACAGGAAACCTGATGTCATTATAAATTCTCGCTATTTCGAAAATGTAAATGTTTTATAGCTCAAACTGTCGTTTCTGATTGAAAATTTGTTTTCACATAAAAAATTCATCGCGATGAGAACTTCGAAACTAGATCTCATGTTGACATGTTTTGATCCCTTTTTTGTCAAAAGTTACGTTTTCTTATATGTATATTAACATGTTATTTATGCATAAGTGACCGGAGATATGTTTTCAATGACTTCTTTCCCCTGGGTCAAATTTACCGTGGTATTTATACCTAAGTTATTAGCTCCGAGTGCATACATTACCATGCTATTTGCACTGAAGTAACCTGGTATGTTTCAATAACTTTTTATTCGGGTCTAAAGTTACCGCATTGTTGTCACGACCGGTTTTCCAATAAAACATTTATTGAGAACCCGATCCCTTTAACGGACCAGTAGAGAAGAATCCTTCTTACCGGTAGACAAATTCTTGATTACAGAAATATCCAGGAGTACTAAATATAATACAAGGTTGAGCGGAGGCTGTTCAACAATTTATTACAAGCACGCCGATATTATACATAAAGGCGGATATGACACAAGGGGGTATGGTGGCATAACTACTGACTCGTAATAAAAGTGGTGGTGGATATGTCACAGTGAAGTGGGTGACAGGACTCCTAAATCTTACAGCTCATCGAGCGTCGGAGTGAGGCTCGAGGACTTTTATTTGGGTGGCGGAAGCGTATATAATACAAGTGACCAAATCCAGGATCGCACGGGACTGACTGGGACTCCTCTAGGCGTCGGACTCGCTATCAAACTCATCATCCATGAGATCGCCTTCGTCAACATCTGGCCAAATCAACAAGCCAGGTGAGTACTATGAAAGTACTCGCAAGACAGTTTGGACATAAGATATAACAAATGCAAACATGATGCACATGAGCAGATTAATAATGCACACTCCGATAATAATCTTGCACTGCATGGGAAATAAAAAGGAAGTCGGGCGGTAGTCCTCCCGAAATCCCAATGTAATACTGAAGGCCAATCGAGTGTCTGAAATGACTCCTCGAAAGGGTACAAATAAATTAACAATGCCGCAGTCGGGCGTCAGGGCGACACCACATAAAGGGCTTATAATGGAATATAAACGACAGTGCGTGCCACAGTCGGACGTCTGAGCGACATCACGTAAAGGGCTTATATCAAAAGTAAATAACGAGAGTGCCACAGTCTGACGTCTGAGCGACATCACATAAAGGGCTTATATCAAAAGTAAATAACAAGAGCGTCACAGTCGGACGTCTGAGCGACATCACATAAAGGGCTTATATCAAAAGTAAATAACAAGAGTGCCACAGTCGGACGTCTGAGCGACATCACATAAAGGGCTTATATCAAAAGTAAATAACAAGAGTGCCACAGTCGGACGTCTGAGCGACATCACATAAAGGGCTTATATTTCATAACTCGATATTCCAGTAGCTCATGAAGTTAAATCATCTCAAGGAAATACTCAGGTACGAAATAATAAAATGGTTAGTCCATCCACAGGAATAACATTCAACCGGGTTTACCACTCAAGCTTGTTCACCGGGGATTTCCACGGAGACTGACACAGGGACTGACACTGAGACTGGTATGGATACTGTTTGGATACATTGACCCAGGTCCTTGACCATGGACACGATGACTCGGAAGGTTTTGACTCTGCAGAGTTTATACTCTTAACCACAGCCAACGGATTTCTGTAGCCACAAGGGACTAGTTCCGTTTACGGTATTTTAGGAGAAACACATCTAACCAGTACACACCCATTCCACATTCCGTTGCCAGGAATCACCCTAAGCAACGTTCAAGAAACACCTTGAGACGGGGAGGCTACAACCTCGCGTAGCATGGGATCAAATTTATATCGCGCGCTCTAAGGGGTGCCCCCCTCTCGGTCCCAACCGGAAACACCCATGCCCCCTGACCGGATGAGTGGCTTTAATCCAGGGCCATGGAAGCCTCATCCCGGCCCCTCTATTTGGTGTGTACAAGGAAAGAGGTTTGCAACTTACTAAACCGTATTCTTTGTAGAAAACATGTGGCAGCACGGAAGGGGACGAACGGTAACGTGGCTCGGTCCACGTTAACGTCGGAGTTTAACGGTTGACATAAGACTGGCATGCTACAACAATACCATCTTACTACCTCTCATGTCACCACATGATCAGGTCATTTCCCATCAAAAGATCACATCAAACTTCGAAGCACACGGGTAGTTGCCTTGCATGCAACGTAACACTCACCGATGCCCATATGCCATGCACAAACTATTCAAGCAAACATGCAAAACACCCATCATATCAAAGGTTCAAACATGCTTGCCTGGTTCGGAGAAGTCGGAGTCTAGCTCGGCGAAGTTCGCGGCTCCGTCACCTCCTCCGGTATCTACGGTATAAAGAAACCGTATACTAACGTGAATACCGTTGCGTGTATAAAAAATTTTCCAAAATTTTTCCAAATAAATACTATAAAAAACTAGACAGAAAAAGAATCAATCAAAAAGCATCTTTTGTTTAAAAGATATAGGGGTTTTAGTCCAAGGACTAATCTGTGATGAAACAGAAAAGATCCAGGGACTTGTTTGAAAAAGCAGAAAACGCTTCGGTACGAAATACGCCAGCCCAGAAGGAAAACACACTTTGCCCGAAGGCGCCTTCAGAAAACGGTTCGAAGGAAAAGAAAGAGAGGCTGACGGGGGGTCCCACCCGTCAAGTTCAAACTCCGAACAGGGCTCGCCGGCGCCCGAAGGCTGCGGTGGTCGCCGGCGTTGATCCATGGAGAGGTAGGGGGATCGGAGGGTACCTACGGGTTCAGGGTGTCCTTCCGCGTCGGTGGGTGGTGGACTTGACCGTCGGCGAGCACCACGGCGACGGCGGCCTTATCTCCGACGGACGGTGGTTTGGGCGAGGATGAAACTCTCCGGTGGGTGCTGCAAACTCCAAATTAGGGCGCGGGTTAGAGAGGTGGATGCACTAGGAGGCTACGGGCATGAGTTGAAAGGCGGGGGTGCACGCACTGGAGCGAATCTTGCCGGATCCCGAAGCGGGTCGAGGCGGCCGGAGTTGGGGAAGATGACCTCCTCGAGGCCCTCCCAGTGGCTTGGCGTGGTTCTTGTGGGGTGGAGTGATGGTGCGTGGTCGAGTTCGAGCTCGGGACCTCCTTTTATAGGCGATCCGAGGAGGTGGCCGTGAACGGGATAACGCCGGCGAGCAATTACGGCGAGGCAGAGGTTGGGCAGGAGGTTTAGATGATTTGGCATCACCGTGGTGGTCCACTGGCACCGTTTCTCAGCTAAAACCTCGGTCGGATTTGGGTAATGCTTCGGTCCTCGACGGAACGGCCGTACGGGCACGACGGCGGCAGGGAGCGCGCTCCGTGCCTCCCAGTTCATGACGACGGCTCTGCAGCGTGCACAGAGGAGGGGACGGCCACGCGGTGGCCTCTAGTGGCTTGGGCGGTGCTGGACGGCGCCGTCCCACGCTGCGCCTCTCTGGCAGCCGCAGCGGGCGCTGCTGCCGCCGCGCATGGGGCGATGCACCTCGGCCAGCTCGCCGCCGACGCCCGCAAGCGTCCAGGCGATCGTGTGGCACGGTGGATAAGAAGGAGGAACAGGGCGCAAGGTGCCACTGCAGTTACTGGCGAGATCGAAGAGAGTCTCTGAAGAAAACGACATCTGCTACTGAAACTGTTTCTCTGAAACTCTGAACTTCGACAGGTACAGTGCATGCCAGGTGTTCGACGATATGATTTGGGCACGAGGGAAATTTTTCTGGAGCTGGGACTTGGTGAGGTGACCTCTTGATGCATCTAGAGGCTGCCTGAATTTTCTCAGATTTTTAGGAGGAGAAAACAAATGAATTTCACCAAATTTTGCAAATATGGCCCAAACTTGCAGCAAGCACATTTTGAAAATTTTGAACTGGGGACCAGTGGATCTTCCTGGATCTTGGTTGAGGGTTCTAAGGACTAGCCAGGGAAACTTGTTTGGAGGCAAAACTCAAAGGAAAACTAGTGGTTCCTTTGCAAATCTCCAAGGGCCAAAATAGAAGACAGAAAAGATTTTTGATTAAAAATAAATGGAGATAAAATCATGGGGAAGTTAAACTTGCTGGATTGGAAGTTTGACTTGACACAAAGTGGGGAGATGGCCTTTGGGAGGAGTTTTCAACTTAGGTTATGGCAAGAGATAGGTTTTGAAAGGGAAAGGATCACCCCATAAGCCATAGAGCTATTTTATAAAGAAAAGATTTTCAAAAACTTTCCCAATGAAAAACATTTGTGTTGAGTCAACACAAGATGAAAAACCTCCAAGACCAAAGATCAAGCTTTGGATGAACTCAAGGAAAATACTTGTCATAAAAGAAAAGAAAAATTGAGAAGGAGAGTCCTTTAGAAGAAAAATTTAAATAACCTCCTTCAAATCAAATAAAGAATTTGATAAAACCAAACAAATTTTTTTTTGGGTGTCACAACACCTACCCCCTTAGGAAAAATCTCGTCCCCGAGATTTCAGCTGATCCTCAAATAGATGTGGGTACTCTACCTGAAGAAAATCCTCTCTTTCCCATGTTGCTTCATCCTCGGTGTGATTGCTCCACTGAACCTTGAAAAATTTGATTGTTTTCTGACGGGTTCTCCTTTCAGACTCCTCTAATATTTTTATTGGCCGCTCTCTGTAGGTGAGGTCTGGTTGCATATCAATGCTCTCATGAGATACATGTTTTTCTGGGTTGCTCACACACTTCCTTAACTGTGAAACGTGGAACACGTCGTGGACGTCCGACAGCTTTTTGGGTAGGTCTAGCTGGTAGGCTACTGTGCCTCTTCATGCAACTATACAGAAGGGTCCAATAAATCTTGGGGCCAGCTTTCCTTTAATTTTGAACCGTTGCAGGCCCCTCATAGGAGACACTCGTAGGTACACATATTCACCGGGTTCAAAGCTGATCTTACGATGTTTTCGATCGTAATAGCTCTTTTGTCGGCTTTGAGCTGTCTTGAGTCGGTCCCTGATTTGTTTAACTTTCTCCTCGGCTTCCTTGAGCATGCCTGGGCCAAAGATACGACTGTCACCTGTTTCTGACCAATTTAATGGGGTACGACATCTCCGTCCGTACAATGCTTCAAAAGGTGCCATTTGTAGGCTGGTTTGGTAACTGTTGTTGTATGCGAACTCGGCATATGGCAAGCTTTCCTCCCAACTGGTTCCATAGGTGAGAACAGAGGCTCTCAGCATGTCTTCTAGGATTTGGTTCACGCGTTCAGTTTGTCCATCAGTCTGGGGGTGGTACGCTGTACTGAATGCTAGTTGAGTGCCCAGAGCTTGTTGTAAGTGATCCCAAAATTTAGAGACAAATTGAGTGCCCCGGTCGGATATTATGGTCTTTGGGACTCCATGCAGACAAACTATACGGGAGAGATAAAGCTTAGCAAGCTTCTGAGTGGAGTAGGTCGTCTTCACGGGAATGAAATGTGCTACCTTGGTTAGCCTATCTGTGATGACCCATATGGCATCATTTCCGCGTTGTGATCGAGGTAGTCCGACGATAAAATCCATTCCAATCTCATCCCATTTCTACTCAGGTATCCTGTTTGGCTGTAGCAGCCCTGCTGGTTTTTGGTGCTCGGCTTTAATGCGCTGACACGAATCACAACATGCAATGAACGTGGCTATATCCCTCTTCATACCGTGCCACCAAAATCTTTCCTGAATGTCTTTGTACATTTTGGTTCCTCCAGGGTGGATTGAATATGGGGCGGTGTGGCCTTCGGTTAGAATTTGTTGTTTGAGGTCCTCAATGTTTGGTACGCAAAGTCTGTCCCCGTACCATAATACTCCCTCATTGTCTACGACGAACTCTGAAGCCTTGCCAAGGCTCACTTTTCTCTTTATACCTTCGATGCTGGGATGTCCATGCTGAGCCTTCTTAATCTGTTCCATTAGGGTGGGCTGTATCTCCAGATTTGATACGTTGCCCTCAGTGACTATCACCATGTTGAGTTTAGCGAACTCCTGCTGAAATTCAGGCCTCAAGTTCTGTAGACTGTTGTTGCCCGAGCTGGGGTTCCGACTAAGAGCGTCTGCCACTACATTCGCTTTTCCTGGATGGTAGTGAATGCCGACATCATAATCCTTGACTAATTCCAACCAGCGTCGTTGTCGTAAATTGAGTTCTGGTTGTGTGAAAATATATTTAAGGCTTTTATGATCCGTATATATTTCACAACGATTTCCCAGCAAAAAGTGCCTCCACTCTTTGAGTGCATGGATGACTGCTGCTAGCTCCAAGTCATGAGTAGGATAATTTTCTTCATGCTTCCATAGTTGCCTGGAAGCATATGCGGCAACTTTGCTGTCCTGCATCAATACGCATCCGAGGCCCTTCCGGGATGCGTCGCAATACACTTCAAAACTTTTGTGTATGTCCGGCACAACCAAAACTGGTGCTATTGTTAATTTCCTTTTGAGTTCTTGGAAGCTTTTCTCGCACGCTTCAGTCCATACAAATTTCTTATCCTTCTTGAGTAACTGTGTCATTGGTTTTGCCACGGTGGAGAATCCCTCAATAAACCTTCGGTAATATCCAGCCATTCCTAGGAAACTTCGTACATCTGTTACGTTGTCTGGTGGTTTCCAGCCAAGAACGGCCTTGACTTTTTCCGGGTCTACGGCCACGCCCTCTTGGGTCAGTACATGGCCTAGAAAACCAACCTGTCTTAGCCAAAATTCACATTTGCTAAATTTGGCGTATAATTGATGTTTCCTTAATTCTCCCAGTACAATTCTGAGATGTTCAGCATGTTCTTCCGGTGTCTTTAAGTATACCAGAATATCATCAATGAACACCACAACAAATTTGTCCATAAATTTCATAAACACTTTGTTCATGAGGTGGACGAAATATGCGGGGGCGTTCGTCAGTCCAAACGGCATTACTGTGAACTCATATAATCCGTATCTGGAGGTGAATGCTGTCTTAGGGATATCTTCTGTCCGTACCTTTAATTGATGATACCCCGATCTTAAATCAATTTTTGAGAACACCTTGGCTTGTGCGAGCTGGTCAAATAAATCATTTATCCGTGGCATCGGATATTTGTTTTTGATGGTGACCATGTTGAGAGCTCGATAGTCTATACACAATCTCAGTGTCCCATCCTTTTTCTTGGCAAATAATACTGGTGAACCCCAAGGTGAGGAGCTGGCTCGTATAAATCCTTTGTCCAGTAATTCTTTTAGTTGCTTCTTTAATTCTACCAACTCGGAGGGTGCCATTCTATAAGGTTTCTTGTAAATGGGGGTGGTGCCAGGTGCTAGTTCAATGCTGAACTCTATTTCCCGGTCTGGTGGCATGCCTGGTAGTTCTTCGGGAAATACGTCAGGAAACTCACACACCACTGGAACTTTCCTTAATTCTGAAATGTCCACTTTGTTCAACTTTGGTTGCCGTGACCGTGGTCTCTCTTGAGCTGCAACTTTTATTGTCTTGCCGTGATGGTGAGTGAGGATTACAGTCCGATTGAAGCAGTCGATAAATCCCTTGTTGGTGGTTAACCAGTCCATTCCTAGGATAACATCCAGTCCCTTATTTTCCAACACGATGAGATTCGCCTGAAACTTTAGTCTTTCAAACTCAATAATCACACCTTGGCAGTAACTCTGAGTGATCTGCTTATTCCCGGGGGACTTGATGATCATGGACTTTTTCAAAGGGAGTATCGGAAAACCATGTTGCAAAACAAAACTCTTCGAAATGAACGAGTGAGAAGCTCCAGAATCAAACAAAACCGTGGTAGGTATTGTGTTGACAGGGAACGTGCCGAGCACGATATCTGGGGCATTCTGTGCTTCCTCCTTGGTCACATGGTTCAAGTGACCCTTCTTGTGATTGTTGTTGGGGTTGAAGTTGTTACGCCTGGGGGCTGGATTATTTCCACCATTGTTCGGCTTGGGGGCCGAGTTCCTCGGCTTTGGGCACTGTTTGGCATAGTGTCCTTCCTCTCCACAAGCATAGCAAGTAACACCTGGGCAGTACGTAAAGTCCTTGTCCCTTGAATGAAAATGTTTGGTTGGCCTTAGAGCAGTGGTCGTGGATTTTCTCGCTTCATTCCTCTGAACATCAGTCTTGCTCCGGTTGTTGCGAGCATGAGTTGTCTTGTCCCTTTTTCGCTTGCGAATATCCTCCAGGCTGCGGCACTCATTCTCCAATGTAATAGCCTTGTCAACCAGTGTTTTGAAATCTGGAAAGGTGTGTACGACCAGTTGGCATTTAAGTGCTGGCGCCAGGCCGTCCAATTTTTTTTCCATTTTTTTGTTCTCAGTCATATGCTCATCGTAGGCATAACGAGCTAATTGAGTAAACTGACTGTTGTACTCAGTCACTGTCATGCCTCTCTGCTTGAGGTCATCAAACTCCCTTTTCTTGATCTTTATAATGCTCCTGGGGATGTGCGCCCCACGAAAACCTTCCTTAAACTCTTCCCAGGTGATGTTATGTTCATTGGGGTGCATGTGTAGAAAATTTTCCCACCATGCTGCAGCTGCTCCAGTGAGGTAGTGAGGTGCATAAAGCACCTTCTCACGATCTGAACATTGTGCAATAATCAACTTCCTTTCGATGTCACGAAGCCAATCATCGGCCTCAAGCGGCCTATCAGTGTGAGCGAACGTTGGAGGACGTGTCTTCTGTAGTTCAGACAACTTGGAATGCGGCTGGTATGGTTCACAGTGATTTCCCATATTGATAACGTGATTCATCATTTCTTGATGCTGTTGCTGGCTTTGTTCGAAAAGGCGGCATACTTGAGAAAATGCTGCCTCGCTGCCCTGCTGACTAGACTGCCCCTGTGTGAAGTTGTTGCTTATCTGGGTCCCATAAACTTCTTCCGGTGGGTTTGGCATGGAACGAGTCCAGGGACGAGGCATTTTCCACTCTGGGGTATTTTTTTGCAAAACTCATGAGAAGAACTGTGTGGCACAAGGAAAATTTTGCAAAGGCGAAAATTTAAAAGACCCCAAGATTTTTCAAGAAAAATACTTGATTGCGCATGGAGAGGGACTGCTCCGTACATAATTTACACGCGATTCGTAATTATACAATACATCACTCAGGATGTGCGTACACATTCCTGACATGTTATTTGGCTAGTGCACTTCTCCGAGTTCCTACATGATGCGCACACAAACTACTTCTCACCAAACCTATGTACATATAAACATATCATACAAGTGGGTACATCACACGGCTGCTAGGCGCACTCAGTCGGAGATGGTGAAAACTTCCCTCGGCCTGCCGAGGGTAAGACCCAGAGGTGCGGGAGACTCAACCTCCTCCTCCTCCCTAATAGGCTCCAGGCGCGCAGCACTGCGTTGAGGAGTTGGTGCGGGTGCGACAGGCGGTGCAGCTCTACTTGGAGTAGGAGCAATGACTTGGTCAAACTCCTCAGTGGTAGGCAGACGGCGAGCGGTGGCTAAAATGGCAGGTGCATAGGATGCTGAGGACGAGACGAAAGTCAGTGGCGGTGCCATGTGGAGAAGCTCCCTCCTGTTGGCGGAACAGCCCTGAACTGAGTCCATACGGGCAGCCACAAGGTCGTCCACGAGGTTGTCGAAAGCTGCCTCAAGAGCTTTGAGATACTCAACAAGCATCTCGATAGCCTCATCTCTCTCTCCCCTATGGCAGGCGAATGCATAGTGACAAGTATATGGCACATGGCATGGGAGGTAGCGGTAGCGACGAGTCTTCATTGTAGGAAGAACATCCCGAAGACGAGCTATCGCCTCACGGGCGGCCATCTGCATGGCATGCCTCTCCATAGGCATGGCCCTTCCCACAAAACGGAAGTGACGAGACACAGAACGTCCTCCTTGAATTTCACCCCGGCCTGGTGCATAGACACGTCGTCGCTGAGCTTGTGCTGGTAAAGTGTGAACTCTGGACGAGTCGACGGCCCGATCGTGAGCTTGGTGATGGAGACGAGAAGCTTGACAAACCCCTCAGGCACATTGGCGAACACCCGTGTCTCGCAGTCGTTGCCAGCCATCTACAAAAGTAGGCAAAAATTCCGAATAGTCAAATCATAAATTTATGATGACTAACAGAAAATAGCTACATTTGCAAAATGCTGAAAAAGCACTAAAAACGCTAATAACCGATTAGCGATCGCACCTAGTGGCTTCCTATAGTCAGCCTGGCTCTGATACCAAGTTTGTCATGACCGGTTTTCCAATAAAACATTTATTGAGAACCCGATCCCTTTAACGGACCAGTAGAGAAGAATCCTTCTTACTGGTAGACAAATTCTTGATTACAGAAATATCCAGGAGTACTAAATATAATACAAGGTTGAGCGGAGGCTGTTCAACAATTTATTACAAGCACGCCGATATTATACATAAAGGTGGATATGACACAAGGGGGTATGGTGGCATAACTACTGACTCGTAATAAAAGTGGTGGCGGATATGTCACAGTGAAGTGGGTGACAGGACTCCTAAATCTTACAGCTCATCGAGCGTCGGAGTGAGGCTTGAGGAATTTTATTTGGGTGGCGGAAGCGTATATAATACAAGTGACCAAATCCAGGATCGCACGGGACTGACTGGGACTCCTCTAGGCGTCGGACTTGCTTTCAAACTCATCATCCATGAGATCGCCTTCGTCAACATCTGGCCAAATCAACAAGCCAGGTGAGTACTATGAAAGTACTCGCAAGACAGTTTGGACATAAGATATAACAAATGCAAACATGATGCACATGAGCAGATTAATAATGCACACTCCGATAATAATCTTGCACTGCATGGGAAATAAAAAGGAAGTCGGACGGTAGTCCTCCCGAAATCCCAATGTAATACTGAAGGCCAATCGAGTGTCTGAAATGACTCCTCGAAAGGGTACAAATAAATTAACAATGCCGCAGTCGGGCGTCAGGGCGACACCACATAAAGGGCTTATAATGGAATATAAACGACAGTGCGTGCCACAGTCGGACGTCTGAGCGACATCACGTAAAGGGCTTATATCAAAAGTAAATAACGAGAGTGCCACAGTCGGACGTCTGAGCGACATCACATAAAGGGCTTATATCAAAAGTAAATAACAAGAGTGCCACAGTCGGACGTCTGAGCGACATCACATAAAGGGCTTATATCAAAAGTAAATAACAAGAGTGCCACAGTCGGACGTCTGAGCGACATCACATAAAGGGCTTATATTTCATAACTCGATATTCCAGTAGCTCATGAAGTTAAATCATCTCAAGGAAATACTCAGGTACGAAATAATAAAATGGTTAGTCCATCCACAGGAATAACATTCAACCGGGTTTACCACTCAAGCTTGTTCACCGGGGATTTCCACGGAGACTGACACAGGGACTGACACTGAGACTGGTATGGATACTGTTTGGATACATTGACCCAGGTCCTTGACCATGGACACGATGACTCGGAAGGTTTTGACTCTGCAGAGTTTATACTCTTAACCACAGCCAACGGATTTCTGTAGCCACAAGGGACTAGTTCCGTTTACGGTATTTTAGGAGAAACACATCTAACCAGTACACACCCATTCCACATTCCGTTGCCAGGAATCAACCTAAGCAACGTTCAAGAAAAACCTTGAGACGGGGAGGCTACAACCTCGCGTAGCATGGGATCAAATTTATATCGCGCGCTCTAAGGGGTGCCCCCCTCTCGGTCCCAACCGGAAACACCCATGCCCCCTGACCGGATGACTGGCTTTAATCCAGGGCCATGGAACCCTCATCCCGGCCCCTCTATTTGGTGTGTACAAGGAAAGAGGTTTGCAACTTACTAAACCGTATTCTTTGCAGAAAACATGTGGCAGCACGGAAGGGGACGAACGGTAACGTGGCTCGGTCCACGTTAACGTCGGAGTTTAACGGTTGACATAAGACTGGCATGCTACAACAATACCATCTTACTACCTCTCATGTCACCACATGATCAGGTCATTTCCCATCAAAAGATCACATCAAACTTCGAAGAACACGGGTAGTTGCCTTGCATGCAACGTAACACTCACCGATGCCCATATGCCATGCACAAACTATTCAAGCAAACATGCAAAACACCCATCATATCAAAGGTTCAAACATGCTTGCCTGGTTCGGAGAAGTCGGAGTCTAGCTCGGCGAAGTTCGCGGCTCCGCCACCTCCTCCGGTATCTACGGTATAAAGAAACCGTATACTAACGTGAATACCGTTGCGTGTATAAAAATTATTCCAAATTTTTTCCAAATAAATACTATAAAAAAACTACACAAAAATATAAGACTGACAAAAAAAGAATCAATCAAAAAGCATCTTTTGTTTAAAAGATATAGGGGTTTTAGTCCAAGGACTAATCTGTGATGAAACAGAAAAGATCCAGGGGCTTGTTTGAAAAAGCAGAAAACGCTTCGGTACGAAATAATCCAGCCCAGAAGGAAAACACACTTTGCCCGAAGGTGCCTTCAGAAAACGGTTCGAAGGAAAAGAAAGAGAGGCTGACGGGGGGTCCCACCCGTCAGGTTCAAACTCCGAACAGGGCTCGCCGGCGCCCGAAGGCTGCGGTGGTCGCCGGCGTTGATCCATGGCGAGGTAGGGGGATCGGAGGGTACCTACGGGTTCAGGGTGTCCTTCCGCGTCGGTGGGTGGTGGACTTGACCGTCGGCGAGCACCACGGCGACGGCGGCCTTATCTCCGGCGGACGGTGGTTCAGGCGAGGATGAAACTCTCCGGTGGGTGCTGCAAACTCCAAATTAGGGCGCGGGTTAGAGAGGTGGATGCACTAGGAGGCTACGGGCATGAGTTGAGAGGCAGGGGTGCACGCACTGGAGCGAATCTTGCCGGATCCCGAAGCGGGTCGAGGCGGACGGAGTTGGGGAAGATGACCTCCTCGAGGCCCTCCCAGTGGCTTGGCGTGGTTCTTGTGGGGTGGAGTGATGGTGCGTGGTCGAGTTCGAGCTCGGGACCTCCTTTTATAGGCGATCCGAGGAGGTGGCCGTGAACGGGATAACGCCGGCGAGCAATTACGGCGAGGCAGAGGTTGGGCAGGAGGTTTAGGTGATTTGGCATCACCGTGGTGGTCCACTGGCACCGTTTCTCAGCTAAAACCTCGGTCGGATTTGGGTAATGCTTCGGTCCTCGACGGAACGGCCGTACGGGCACGACGGCGGCAGGGAGCGCGCTCCGTGCCTCCCAGTTCACGACGACGGCTCTGCAGCGTGCACAGAGGAGGGGACGGCCACGCGGTGGCCTCTGGTGGCTTGGGCGGTGCTGGACGGCGCAGTCCCACGCTGCGCCTCTCTGGTAGCCGCAGCGGGCGCTGCTGCCGCCGCGCATGGGGCGATGCACCTCGGCCAGCTCGCCGCCGACGCCCGCAAGCGTCCAGGCGATCGTGCGGCGCGGTGGATAAGAAGGAGGAACAGGGCGCAAGGTGCCACTGCAGTTACTGTCGAGATCGAAGAGAGTCTCTGAAGAAAACGACATCTGCTACTGAAACTGTTTCTCTGAAACTCTGAACTTCGACAGGTACAGTGCATGCCAGGTGTTCGACGATATGATTTGGGCACGAGGGAAATTTTTCTGGAGCTGGGACTTGGTGAGGTGACCTCTTGATGCATCTAGAGGCTGCCTGAATTTTCTCAGATTTTTAGGAGGAGAAAACAAATGAATTTCACCAAATTTTGCAAATATGGCCCAAACTTGCAGCAAGCACATTTTGAAAATTTTGAACTGGGGACCAGTGGATCTTCCTGGATCTTGGTTGAGGGTTCTAAGGACTAGCCAGGGAAACTTGTTTGGAGGCAAAACTCAAAGGAAAACTAGTGGTTCCTTTGCAAATCTCCAAGGGCCAAAATAGAAGACAGAAAAGATTTTTGATTAAAAATAAATGGAGATAAAATCATGGGGAAGTTAAACTTGCTGGATTGGAAGTTTGACTTGACACAAAGTGGGGAGATGGCCTTTGGGAGGAGTTTTCAACTTAGGTTATGGCAAGAGACAGGTTTTGAACGGGAAAGGATCACCCCATAAGCCATAGAGCTATTTTATAAAGAAAAGATTTTCAAAAACTTTCCCAATGAAAAACATTTGTGTTGAGTCAACACAAGATGAAAAACCTCCAAGACCAAAGATCAAGCTTTGGATGAACTCAAGGAAAATACTTGTCATAAAAGGAAAAAAATTGAGAAGGAGTCCTTTAGAAGAAAATTTTAAATAACCTCCTTCAAATCAAATAAAGAATTTGATAAAACCAAACAAAAAAAATTTTGGGTGTCACAATTGTTTATACCTAAGTTATCAGGTCTATGATGTGTGACTTACCATTCTATTGACAAAAAAGTTATCGAATGTATATTTCATCAACAACCCTCCCCCACCCCTCACCACCGTCGCCAAAGTTACCAAGACTAAGGCACATAAGTTATCAGGTCTGCGATGTGTGAGTTATCATGTTATTCACACAAAAAGTTACCAAGGGTATATGAAATTTCATCAACCACCCTCCCCCCACCCGGTCACCAAATTTACCAAGACTGGGGTACATTAGTTATCAGGTCTATGATGTGTGAGCTACCGTGCTATTCACATAAAAAGTTATCGGGGGTATATTTCATCACCCCTCCCTCAAGAAAAAGTACCAGGACCTGGGTGCATAAGTTATCGGGTCTCCGATGTGTGAGTTACCATACTATTCACACGAAAGTTATTGGAGGGATACTTGATCACCCCCCCCCCCCCCCCCAAAGTTATCAGGACCAAGGTACATAAATTACAAGGTCTGTGATGTGTGAGTTATCAGGATGTTTGTATGTAAGTTATCAGATCTGCGATGCGTTAATGACCATGTTATTCACACAACATTATTGGGGGGTGTTTGAACAAAAAAATCAGGTCAAAAAAATCACGGTGTTTCTACGTGGGTTATCAACTTTGTTTTGCATGTATTCCATGCTATTTACATAGAAAATACATGTGGTATATTTTTGAACAACTTTTTCCCCAGATCAAAAAAGTTGCCGTGATGTTTGTATGTCAGTTACCAGCTTGGCTGTGCGTATATTACCAAGTTATCTACACAGAAGATATCAGGTTTTTTATCAAAAAGAAATTCTGATAATAGTTATCGCGGTGTTTGTACATATTATCAGGTCTATGGTGCGTTTATTAACATGTTATTTACACATATCGGGCCACATTTCATTAACTCCCCCACCTCGTGTCAAAGTTAGCAAGATGGTGGTATAAGAAAGATCTGAACACTATTGAGAACAACTAATGGTGGGTGAGTTGGCTAGCTCCATGCACCTCATTCCAAGAGGTTGTGTCTTTGATCCTCCTTCTTGCACCTTTATTTTTCTCGACCTGACGACGAGGAGATTGTTCAGATCTGTTGCAAAAATGAGGTGGTTCGGATTTTAGCTTGTCGATTATCATAAGTATAGTAAACTTAGCCACTCAAATTGATGCGTCTTGTCCAAACTGACAACAACCAACAAAACTTGAGTTGGTGATAAGACATGCTAGTGTGTGCGTTGCCTCACACCATGCCCATGCAAAAAAGTATTTTTCTAGTGGAGTTAAAAAAAACTGCAGCTTGATATGCAAGGGAAGGTGTTGCATGCATTGCAGACATGAACTGGCTCATGTGCAGGATGCTACAGTATATTCCATTGTGAAAACACCACAGTGAAAAATGCAGAAGGCATGGCAGGGTGCACTGTAGCACTCATACTGTGCCCAAGCCATCTGATGATTGATACGTAGCACCCTCTTGCGCCTTAATCATGGGAGAAGCCGGTTGCATGTGTGCACTGCATGTGGGAAGGACCACGGGGTGTGCAGCCTTAATCGTGGCAGAAAAGCCGATTGCATGTGTGCACTGCATGTGGGAAAGACCATGGGATGTGCAGCCTTAATCAAGGCACATAAATCGGTTGCATGTGTGCACTGCATGTGAAAAGGACCACGGGGTGTGGGGGAGGGCGCTCAGAGGACCACCGCTTTTGTTTCCGAGATTAAAATAAGGCAGCCCAAAGATAGTCTTCAAGCGCCTAGATGAATCGCGACCACGCGATGGGAATCGAACAAGGCGCAAATCGTCCGTGCCTGTTGCTAAATTCCTGCCGGCAGGAAATTAGCTTTCCCGTTTTATATTTGTGAACGGATGGAGTATTTGATTATATTATTTAAAGAAATATGACAATCAATTGTACATTCCATCGTTCTCGATCAACTTTTGTTTTAGGAGGCGTTCTCGAGCAACTGAAAGTTTGGACAATAGAAAAAACACAGACAACACAAAGGACCGACTCAATTGGGCTTGCTCACACAAAAACAAAGGCCGAAAACCTCCAACAATACATGCATGCAATATCCTATTTAACGCTTATAGCGTTGTTTGCTAGTATTTTTGCAACTTAGCCCACACTCTCCTCCATCCTGGGCTTAGCCCGTGTTTTTTCTTCTTCTAGAAGAAAAAGGGAGCTCGCGGGGTAGCCCTGCTAGCCACTAAGTCACTGCCCGGTTGGTGCTAAATTAGTAGGTCGAGATAAACTTGAAGGAAAAGAGCAGGTTTTTCATTGGTTTTCTGAGTTTTTTTGTTTTTATTTTTTCCTGTTTTAACCGGTTTTTCTTTGTTTTTCACCTGGTTTTCCTTTTATTTATTTTTATCTTCTTTTGCTTGCTTTTCCTTGTTTTTCATCGGTTTTCTTTTATTTTCTCTCGGGTTTTCACTCTTTTTCTATACACTTTTGGTATATATGTAATACATTTTTCTAGTACACGTTTAACATTTTTTAAATACAAGATTAACATTAATTTAACACATGGGCAATATTTTTTCTATACGTATTTAACATTTTTAAAATGCTTTATTAACATTTTTTAAATACCAAATAAATTTTTTTAGCATATGGCCAACCTCTTTTCTATAAACATTTAACATTTTCCGAATTAGAAACTAAAAAATATAATACAAGTTTAACTTTTTTAATACATGTTCAACATTTTTTGTACACATTTAACATTTTTTCAAATGCATGATTAAGATTTTCCAAATACTAGATTAGCAATTTTTTAATATAAGATCAACAATTTTTTTATACACATTTCACATTTTTTTCAAATGCTTGATTAACATTTTTCAAACACAAATTTAATATTTTTTTAATACATGGTCAACATTTTTTCAATGCACATTTAACAGTTTTCGAATGCCTGATTCTCATTTTTCAAATACTTGTTTAACATTTTTCTAAATTCTTGGATTTTACTTGTCTAGCATCTTTAAAATACATGATCGACTTTTTTCACAAGCATCATATATATTTGTGTACATGAGAAACATTTTTTCTATACACAACTAACATTTTTCAAATGTTTGGTTAATATATATTTTTGAAATGTTTTATGTCAATTTTGAAATTTATTTATTTATAATATTTGGAAGTATAAACTAAAGTATAAGAAGCAAAAAAACGAAACAAAAAACGTGAAAGAAAAACGTGGCTGTGGTTTCCTGCGCCTGGGCCGGCCTATCTCATGCATTGTTTGACGCGACGGTTTTCTAGGTCTCATTATAAGGAAGACGGGCGCCTGTACACACACAACGGTCCAGCCGCATCCACGAGTTGCTGGTGCAGCCCTATTTGGGGAAGCTTCTAGATGGTTCCATGGTTTACTGGGTCCAGGTTTTTTCTGGTTTCTATGAGCTAGCTTTTGTTTTGTTTCTTCCTTTTTTCTCTTCAATTTATTTTTATGTTTTTATATTCTTTATTTTTTTGTTTATATATTCAAAAAATTTATCATCATATTTTTGAACTTCTTAAAAGTTCATGAAGATTTTTTGATTTTTGAACTTTTTTTAAATGCATGATTTTTTTCAATTTGATGGACCTTTTTCAACCTATGATTTTTGTTAATCTTTTGAACAAACATTTTTTTGCAAATTTGTGAACATTTTTATGAAATTCATCACCATTTTATAAATTCAAGAGAAAATTGTGATTTTTCTGAATTTTACATACCTTTTTGTTAAATCCGTGAACTTTTTTTCAAATTCAAAAACTTTTTAAGTTTTGTGAACTCTTTTTGGGAACATGTGAACCTTTTTTCAAACCCATGAACTTTATTTGAATCCATGGAACTACCGAATGTTTCTCTTATTTGCAAACTTTTAAGAATTCGTGAATATTTTTTAAATTCATGCACAATTTTTTGAATTTTTTTCAATTTTGAGAACCTGTTCTCAAATACGTGAACCTTTTTAAAGTACATGATTTTTTTTTTCAAATCCACATATTTTCCAAACTCGCGATTTAAAAAAAATCATGAACCTTTTTGGAATTTGCAAAATTTTCCAATTTCCTGAGCTGTTTTTATTTGCAAAAAATAGATCTAACGTTGTTTCAAAAGTAAACTTGACCAGTCAACCATGGACCGAGCGAACAAGGGAGGAGAGGACCGTCCAAACAACCAGCGAACGAAACAGAGACTGACCAGCACCAGCCCACGTTCTTGGGCAGCGTTGCATAGGAGGTTTGTACATGCACACCATCAATCAGACGAACACAAAAACGGGGTTGGTGGGGCAAATGGGCCTCATCACATCTGTGACAACATTTAGATGAGAACTGATTAATTTCCATCTAGTTGTAATCTGGCGGGTGTCTCAAAAAAAGTTGTAATCTGGAGGGACTCCTTAATAAAGGTTTTTGCGAGGTGAAAGTAATTTATTCCAAAAGAAAAATGTCCATTTTACTCATGTAAAGAAAATGGGTGGTTCGCATAACCCCTTACTTTTCTTCCAGTTCACTTATCCCCCTAATCCAACCCATCTCATTCCGAAATCATCATTGATGGGTCTGCACAGGAGGTTTTGCTGACATGGATGAGGTCAAAGCGGTTTGTTGACCAGTGGGGAATGCTCTCTCTTCTCCCTCCCCTACCTGCCACATATGTAGCCATTAGAGAGCGTCCGAGCTTCGGTCGACGACCACCGTCACCGTGCATGTGGCCTAAGGAAGCATAGAGACATGCCAGATGTTCGAAACATCTGCCTCGTTAACTCTGCCAAATTCATTGTGCCGAGCCACCCCAATCGGGCATGGCATCATAGTCTTCCTCGCCACTGCTGCTAGCCACCTCACCAAAATACATGATCACCGGAGCGCCCCCGACCCCCACAACCCCTTTCTTGACCCGGGACCACCTCACACACCTTCTAGATAGCTTCTCGGTGAGGCCCGCAACCCCGAGCCCGTTCCCAGCAAGTCGGCGCTACGGCTACCGCCTTCAGCGTTCATGGCGTCGTTATAGAGCACCCTCAGTCTCCCTTCCTGCGCCAGCACCCCCTAGGTGAGCCCCCCTACTCCTCCGCAGCCTCTCCGTTCCTTTCTCAACTCTGTAGCCTACACGCGCAGTCCGTCGCCCATACCCGTTGGAGGTCCTTGTATGCAATGCTCTGGATCCTCTCGAGCATGCCCAACTCCTTAGTCGGACGCCGCACTGCTTGCTGATCCCATAGGGCCAAGTCCCGGTCCAAACAGACGCCTAGATGGCCATTCCATGTATCATCGTCGCATCAACGATGGTGGCACGGGAGTAATGGCCCCAGTAGTCAACAAATCATTTTGACCTTGTCCATGTGAGCAAAACCACGCATGCAAAACCACTAATGATGATTTTCAAAGGGTGTTGGTTAGATTATGGGGTTAAGTGAGCTGAAAAAAGTTCAGGGGGTTATGCGAACCACCCTTTTTTCAGGGGAGTAAAAATGGACTTTTTTCTTCCATAAAGTACTTGATGGAAGAGAGAGAGAGAGAGAGAGAGAGAGAGAGAGTTTATTCAATGAACCTATAGCAGATCGAATTGTGTTATACAGTCACAATGAATGTAACACTGTTGTATGGCTACATAGAGGACGGCCATGTATTGAGGAGCTTCTACCTCTCGATAGTAACCCAACAATGATATGACCATATGTTGAACGTGTCAAGCCCTCCCTGGAGAGTGTCACCAACGCCTCTGAGGAGTCATCATGGACAATGATTGGGCCTTCACTATGTTGTATCGCCAACATCATGCCCTACATCGAATCATGAATTCCGTCTTCAAGGCATCATTGCAGTTAAATAAGGACAAGTATGCAGAAAATATCACACTTTCATTGTGCCTCCTAAGGATCATGAGCACGTGTCGCGGTACCATGAGCAGCCAAGAAGGCACTATCCACTCAGAGGACTACTCTATTCGATAGCGGTAGAGGACATGACAAAGCAGACGCAATTCTCTTATTTGTGGAACTTGACCATTGGCCACCATAGGCATTTTCCCTTTGATAATTTCCTCAATGCTAAACATCCTTGCAAGATTTAGCGAGATCATATAGCTCTGCAGGAAAATCGGCTATGACTTCAGGAGGAGGGACGTTCTTCCCATGAACTATATCCGATCGCAAATAACCCAAGCCGCCAAAATGAGCAAAATGATCATATCCCCCACATTCTCCATACAGCCTGCCAACACGTTCAAAATTCACTCGTTGCCCGTATCAACCAATAGCGAGCTATCCGGTAATGGCCAAGTTGTTATCATCAAGTCCGAGATCGCTCTTGCAAGATTGCATGTGACCAAGGCATGAAAACCCAACCGCTTACTGAGTGGCCAGTGTCACCGGCATCGCTTTCTCTCATGAGCTAGTTGCACGCACACCCACCAGTTTTCATAGCCAGAAGTAGTACCAATTGCGCGACCTACTGTCGTTGTTGGTACTACCCATGCGTGAAATTTCAGTGGCCGAACATATACTCACATGAAAGAGAATCATCCTGAGCACCCAAAGAGACCACCGCCACCCCAGCCCTTTGGCCACATCGTGCAGTGGTAAAATCCTTTTAGTTAAGCGTTCTTCAACTGTTGTTGTTGTTGCTGCTGCTGCAAAATACTCGTGCAGGAGTACATCTTTACCTGCGTACAATTTGGATTATCTGACCCATAAAAGGGAATCTTTTTCCTAATAAAATACTGGCACCATGTGATATTGACTTAGCTTTGTAGGTAGGATGACCCAACCACCCACGGAGCCTCCTTGGCGGAGCTATATGCACCGCTGAGGGGGGCGTTGCCCCCCCCACCCCCAGCTGCTGAGGGGGTCGTTGCAATGGGTACATCAGCAAAGAAACTGACACTTTCAGGGGCCACATGTGATGTGTACTGGATGTGAGATTTTCTTTGATGATGGGCCGATGACGGTACAAATTGTGAAGAGGAACAGAAAAGGGGAAGAGAAATCTGCAACACACATTTTGAACCAACTAGAAGATAACCCGCGCGTTGCGGCAAGAATCCCCAATCCTAGAGAACTTTTACTAGCATTCCAAGTGAAGAAACAAAGGAAAGTTCCTCAAAAAAGCAGAGAAAGAAACAGAGCAAAGTTTAACATGCATAGTGAAATAGTTGTAGATTTAGTTAATTATCAATATTTTAACTTATGGCCCGGTGCATCATGGGATGTTTCCTCTCAAAACAATTTAGTAGACAACATGTGCATATCATGGGAGAATATCACATGATACCATCACTTAAGTGGTATCATGTGCATATCATAGAAGAATATCACATGATACCATCAATTAATTATCAATATTTTAATAGATGTATCACTTGAATGGTGGTATCATATGATATTCTCTCCTCTGTGCGTCGTCGTCTCCTGGATTTTCCTCCATCGCCCCTGAAATATGTGGGTACCGGCGTACGCCGACTCCAAAGCACCCTCCGGCGAGCCGGAACAGTACGCCGCGCTGCTTCCTGCAGGTCTACATCGTCTTCGATCTGCTGACCGATTACCACGGTGAGAAAAGATCTCTATCCTGCCGTGATGATAGCTTTAACTTGTGGTCTGTTCCTGTTCCTGGCAGACTGGATGAAATCGTTGGTCGCCCTTGAGTGTCGCCTTCAATCCTCGGAGCTGGGTATGGGAATGAATACTACATCGATCTGCCACATACAGATACAGGTATACAGATACCATGTAAAATTCTTGATACAAGAAAAGTTTCGTAGAATTTTTCTTTTTCCCTCTGCCTAGCAAATTTTTTTGATGGGTTCTTGCAATGTAAAATTACTTTCATTTTTTTGCGAAGTCATTAACAAAATGCGGAAACATCCCAATACGCTATATAATTAACTCTCGGGAAAAAATTGGTTCTTAATTTTGTTGGACTAATTAGGACTGTGGTAAAGTAAGAAAAAAGAGGCCAATTCTAATGTTGCAAACGAATGGAGCGATGAATCAAGTGGAGCGTAGTCCCAAACGATTTGTATAGAAAAATGTCCGTGATTCCTACTGTATATTTATATTTTGTCTATAGTATGTTCTTCAAGCAAAAATCTCCAAACTTGCTCAAATTTATGTTGAGAAAAGCTCTACAAAGTTGAAATTGTATCATCACCATGTTTATATTTAGAGACCCCGGTTTCTAATTTCGCCCCGGGCCCCCAAAATCTCAGGACCGGCCCTGTCCTCGGCCTCCGCCCCGGCGTCGGGCATTGGCCGGCCACGAACCTTGACGAGGGCCTAATCATTGGCGTGGTCGACAACGGCGTTTGGCCCGAGAGCAGCAGCTTCCACGACGATAGGATGCCTCCCGTTCCGTCCCGGTGGCGCGGGGCGTGCATGCCGGGCGTCGCGTTCCCCGCCACCACGTGCAACTGGAAGCTCATCGGAGCTCGCTACTTCAATGGAGGCTACATGGCCATGAACCCTAACGACACCATCTCCTTGAACTCGAGGCGCGACGACGACGGCCACGACACGCACACGGCGTCCACTGCCGCGGGCAGCCCTGTGTCGTGTGCGTCCTTTCTTACGGGCGTGGCACGGTGCGTGGAACTGCTCCACGTGCCCATGTCGCCGCGTACAACATGCATGTCCTTTCTTACAGGCTGAACGGCTTAGCTTGACTGGGATGTTAGGGGGGGCAAAAGGTAAAACATGCATGTTTGTGGGGGCTAATGAGAAAACTTTCTTTTAACTATGTCCCTAGAAAAAAAAAGTCTTCAGGAATTTGTCCTAGGCGGGGGGCCATAGCCCCCTCAGCAATACACATAGCTCTGCACCTGGTTGTCGACGTCATCTCCATCTCCCTCAGCTTCGACAACGAGCCGTTGTACACGGATCATGTGGCCATTGCCTCCTTTGCTGCCATGGAGCGCGGCATCTTTGTGTCCGCGTCAGTCGGGAACGGCGGGTTCGCTACATCCCGTGGGTGCTCACTATCGCGGCCGGCACGGTGGGCCGGCGACTGTTCGCCGGCACCGTGAGCTACGGGGATACAACACATGCCATCACCACAATCGTCGGAGCCACATCATACCCAGCGAAGGCTTGGATTTCTGAACTGAAGCTGGTATACAATGACGTTTGGTCGGCGTGCAACTCCTCCACTCTGCTTCGACCTTCGGCAAAAAGAAACAACATAATCGTGTGCCGTGATAATGGTCTCCATGCGATCGACCACCGGATGGAGATTGGAGCCCGGCAATGATTAAGTCCGCGATGATGACCACGGCGAGCGCGGTCAACAATCTGCTCCGTCCCATCACCGACGGCGGGAACGGCAACGGCATGGCAAGCCCACTGGCCATGGGCTCGGGTCATGTCAGCCCAAACTCGGTGATGGACCCGAGCCTCGTTTTTTATGCCAGGCCGCGGGACTTTGTCGCACTTCTCTGTGCCTTGAACTACACCGTCGCCCATATCACGGTGATCACGCGGTCGTCCACGACGTACAACTGCTCGGCTTCGTCCAAAAGGGACGTGAGCAACAACGTGAACCAGTCGTCGCTCATCGCCACGTTCGGCGCCAACGCGACCTCCGGAAAGATGCGCTTCAGCAGGACGGCGACCAACGTTGGGGCGGGCGCGGCGACGTACCAGGCGTCGTGGTCAGCGCCGAGCAACGTGGCCGTGTCCGTGATGCCGTGGACGCTGGAGTTTGGCGGTGCGGGAGAGAAGGCGACATTCAAGGTGGAAATCATGCTGACCGCGCCCACAGGAGGAGAGCCAGCGCACGGTGCCGTGCTCTGGGCGGAGCTGACCGTCCTTTCTTTTGAACTAAACGTCTCTACGATGGGTCCAGGTTCTATGTCCAATCCCAAATCAAGGATTTCTTGCTCTTCATCAGAGTAATAAACTAGAACAAAACTACTCCCTCCGTCTCATAATATAAGATGTTTTTACAAGCTATTTTAGCTTGCAAAAACGTCCTATATTATGGGACAGAGGGAGTACCTTTTTCTCGAGGTTATAGAAAAGGAAAACGCTTGGCTTCAACTGTCGGACGCTCGCGTGCAATCCGCCGGCTCGTTCGCGCGACACGTGTGCCGTCGCAGTGGTTTCATCTTTCCTTTCTTTTCGGTCAACGTGACCTCTACTCGCTGCTCACTGTCCCTGAAAATAGTTTCTGCAACAAGCTCTCTGTTGCAAAAAAAAATGCAACAAAACCTGTGTTGCAGAAAAATTAAATTACAATGAGATCTCTGTTGTAAAAAAACTAAATTGCAACCAGACCTCTGTTGCAAAAAAAAACCCTGTAACAAGACATATGTTGCAAAAAAAATCTGCAACTTGATTTATGTTGCAAAATTTTCTGTAACATGACCTGTATTGCAGAAATTTTCTGCAACACGACATGTGTTGCAATTATAGAAAATGACGCTCGTTCGGTCAATCCACCTGATCCGATGGCTCGTGAGCCAAAACATCCGCCGACCGACGCGTAGCAGCGCCCTATAAAAAACTTCCTTATCTAGTTCTAGCATTTTGAAGAAAAAAATGCTTCTTTTTTTACACACAGTTCGAATCACTTGTTGACTCACGATTACGCCTGTTAAAAGTTTCAAACGTCCTCCTTTCTGAAATTGAAAGAGAGTCCTATAAAAGGGTCTAACTTCCAAACGCCCGGTTATGCTGGCTCGGTACCAGGTGGATGATGTAATTTGACCCGCGCTCAAGGATCATGATGCCAACTTGACTTGGGTCACTTCATCGGAAATCCTATTATCTCATTAGCTTATTTCTCAGTCACAGTCCGCTGAGGTTTAGCTCAAGGATCATGATGTAACTTGACTAAGGTTACGTAATCAGAAACCCTATTACTTTTTAGTAGTACGAGTAGCTTCTTTCTCAGTCACGGTCCACTGAGATTTAGCTTACTTCTCGGTCAATTATCAGTCAACCGATCTCATCCTCGTAGTTGCTCGTGCTTATTACTAGTTCCTCCGTTACTGTTTTGTAAGCGTGTGGGCAGGGATTAGACTGGACACTGGAGCTTATTCCTTTCAATCCAAAACGCGACACCATCCAAATACAAAGCTTAGGAACACATGAAGGTTCAACTCGAAACAACAGATGCTTTCGCAGCTCTCCGCAGTTTTTGTTGTTAAACGTGATTTATACCGTACGTGACCGAAGCATACACGACAGGACGTCTTCATTATCTTTGCTATGTAGTCCGGCTAGGTAGTTAGAGAATATCTCATCTTTGTAATCCTAGCCAAGATGTAATCTCTCCTGTAACAACCTCAACTGTATGCGCTATCAGGGATGTATGCCCCTACCTATAACACGTACGACGTCCCCTTGAGTTGAGGTACGACGTATTCTGCCTTCGCACATTTGTTAGCCACACAATAAAATGTCATAAGACATGTAAACCGGTAAGCAAACAAAGAAAAAACAATCTGGAGCGCAAGAATTTATGCTGGTATATGGCCATTATTTCAAAAATTTCGGATCTGTAATTTCGCCACCAGAGTTGGGACCGTAAGAGAGCACAAAGACAGGCCTGACTTCGAATTTTCCCACACAAAAAAAGGCCTGACTTTGAATTAGACAAAACGCTCATATTGTTTCTAGGAATTTTATACTAGCTTCCAAATTTGGCCGCCTTCTGTTATTGGTCGAGCTTGAATGTTCACTAAAGCAAGCAAGCGCCTTGCCGCACCGATTTATATTAGGAAAACTCTTAGAATCAACCGACTGATTTTCTATCTACGTAAGCCTCCTCCCGTGCCGTCGGATTTGACGGACGCGTCGCAGCGCTGGGCCGTCAGATCGTCTACTCTAATCACGATTTTGACGCGGGTGCACTCTGGTCCCCTGGGTTCCCTTCGTCTGTGTTCATTTTGAACTACATGTGCTGGTCCCTGACCTTTTTACACGAGTGTGCCCCTTTGCTGCCATAGCTAGATTCCTTTTGCATGCATGTGTTCTTTTGATCTCCACCGCCGCTCCACATGCTAATATAATATGCTGCCACATAGCCAGTTGGAGTAACCACAAGACACCACTAGCATTTAGAGAATTAACACCATGGTTATTGTTATTGTACAAAGATTGAGCAGTTGTATATTTGTATTAGTTGCCAAATTATGTACACCCGGTTGATCATAAACAACATCGAGAGGGTGCCCCTAATTTACGAACTAGACGTGTGGTGTTGCAAAGTTGGATGACTACTTGTAATGATGAAGGCATACAAAATGTCCCATTCGTTCACCGTTTTTTTCCTGTAAAACCGAACGGTCATGTTGCAAAGCCCGCCGCATGGCGCTGCATGCTGAAGGTGGACACATTGACGGTCCAAGACCAATCGACATCAAACTAGGATTGCTGTGTTGCAAAGTCGATCACGCGACGTTGAATGGATCAAGCCGGATGCTTGACGTTGCAAGGCAATCAACGGAAAACCCAGACTGTCGTGCTGCAAAGTCGGCCGCACGGAATAGCGCAAGGAAACACTTGACGTTTCAAAGCGATCGAAAACCACTCAATTGGTTGTTGACATTAGTTATTTAGCTGCGATCACCGTTTGCAACACAAGTCATGTTGCACTCACTGTTTGCAACTGATGGTGCGCTCGGGGAGATTTGGAACTGGGCGGGCGTTGCAAACACTCACACCGCAAAAAAATTGCCAACTTTGCGGCCGTCGCAACATCTCCCAAGTTACAGTCGACGTCGCACAACATCGCCCATGTTGCAGTGAATATCGCCAACATTGCGGCCGTCGCAACATCTCCCAAGTTACAGTCGTCGTCGCACAACATCGCCCATGTTGCAGTGAATATCACCAACATTGCGGCCGTTGCAACATATCCCAAGTTACGATCGTCCTCGCACAACATCGCTCATGTTGCAGTGAACATCGCCGACATTGCGGCCGTCGCAAAATCTCCCAAGTTATAGTCGCAACATCTTTATAACAAAACCCTCGAGCGCAACATGAGTCATGTTGCAACCCCTGAGTGTAACATGACTCATGTTGCAAAGCACTTGTAGTGCTGCTTTGGGGGCTAAAAATGTGGGGGGGGGGGATGGCTCCCCCTCTTTCTCAACAGCCAGTGCTCGCCGGGGAGATTGTTGTAGTAGCTTTTGCGTCTTCTTTTTTCTTTCTGTAAGACTTGGTGATTTCTCTTAATGGAAATCGGAGAGAGAGCTACTCCCTCCGTCCCATAATGTAAGACATTTTTTGATAATACACTAGTGTCAAGAAACGTTTTATATTATGGGACGGAGGGAGTATCTTTTATCAAAAAATAAAAATAAATTAGACGACTATGTGACGGCCGGCTGTTCAAAAGACCAACCGGTTGGCGCATAGCATTTTCTTTTATTTTTTACCAAGCTACTGCACCCATACACCGTAGGTCTGAGAGAAAATGATTCATGCAAAGCAAACTAGCTAGGTTAAGTTGTTCTAGAATTGCGCACAACAGCGTGTTAGCCTTTTTTTAAGAGCTAGCTAGGTTCTGAAGCTAGGTCCCATGGGCCCGATTGCCAAAGCAGAAAAAAGGCTGCTGCTTCAGCGGCAAACCAGCCACGGCTGGAGCCATGCAAAGGAAAGCTGACTCCGTGGATCCCACGGCTGGTGACGATTTCAGAGGAACCGATCGAGTGGCTGGAGAGGCGGCTGATCCGGCGCGGGGATCAGCCGGATGATGCGTAGCATCGGCCGTTATATTATCACTATAGAAACTCTGTTTTCTTTAGGTGACCAACTTATGACTTTTAACGGCCGAGGAATGTTTTCTTTGCATTGCCAGTGTGTACCGTCGAAATATACAGAGAGAGACAGAATTTAATGAATCTTGCCGCCTGTTTTAGGAACTATACTGACCAAATAAAAGAGAAACTAGCTACACTATTACAAGCTCCGAGACAGGATAATACACAGAGTGAATTGCAAAAAACATCGACATTGAAGGCTAGTGTTGCAGAAATCACAAGTCTCTAGTTTTGTGCCCAAAAACACTAATTCCCAGGCTAATTTTTTGCAGAAACCACAAGTCGCTCGGTTCGCTCATTTTAAGTGGGATTATGACAGGTGGGGCCTGCTTTTGTCGACGTGGCATAACTGTTCAACCGTTACACTAGTTCACGCCGTGAGACGCTGTGCGCGGGCCGAGCCGGAACCCGTTGACCGGTCCCTCCCCGCTGGCCGTTACAGGCCCACCCATCCCAACCCAAGTCATTCGCTCGCGCTCTCTGCTCCCACTCGTTCGCCGCCGTTGACCCGTCCACATCTCCGACCGCCGCCGCCGCCACCGTGTCGCGATGGTTTCCTGGAGTAAGGATGATGACAGCAGTGAAGGTGAGCACGGCAGGTATTACCAGTACTCCACCTCAGGTTCAGACGACGGCATCGTGAAGGTGAGTTGGTAGAAATAGGGCTAGGGTTTGGATTTGGGGATTTTCCTCTTGAGCTAGATCTGAAGTTTCCTTCCCAAATCTCTTGCTTTCCTTTGCACGTGCAGATCCCTGCTACCACGGATGACTCCGAATTCGAGGGCAATGATTATGTTTTGAGCCATGAACACCAGAAGCGAGTAGAAAGACTTGTTGCTTTCGAGGGCATCCATACTGGCAGGAGGTTCCTTGCTTGTGCTGTGAAGGTATGTGTCAAATTTCTGCTAATTAGCTGTTGTGGGCATCCATATTGGTCATTGTTTAGTACCGATTTTGGTAGTTAGCAGATCTGTCTTGTTAGTTAGGCTGTTTAAATATGTGCCCAATGCTTATTGGCTCAGTGAAGTCATTGTATTTATGTGAGCATATGTGCAGAGTGTTGTGGCATGTTCATTTGTTTATATGTGAGCATATGACAGTGTGGATAAGTGAGGTCATTTGTTAATATGTCAGCATGTGACAGTGTGGACAAGTGAGGTTTGTTTATATGTCAAGCATGTGCATGGGTTTGGAAGCACTCATTAAAAATTGTTATTAAGTACTGCTGGCCTAGTTGCTTTTAGTTAGTAAGCACTCATTATTTAGATTGCCTAATTGTTGGTACTGGTTGGAGTGCCTGTTGGGGAACGTAGTAATTTCAAAAAATTTCCTACGCACACGCAAGATCATGGTGATGCATAGCAACGAGAGGGGAGAGTGTTGTCCACGTACCCTCGTAGACCGACAGCGGAAGCGTTATCACAATGCGGTTGATGTAGTCGTACGTCTTCACGATCCGACCGATCAAGTACCGAACGTACGGCACCTCCGAGTTCTACACACGTTCAGCTCGATGACGTCCCTCGAACTCCGATCCAGCCGAGTGTTGAGGGAGAGTTTCGTCAGCACGACGGCGTGATGACGATGATGATGTTCCACCGACGCAGGGCTTCGCCTAAGCTCCGCAACGGTATTATCGAGGTGTAATATGGTGGAGGGGGGCACCGCACACGGCTAAGAGATCTCAAGGATCAATTGTTGTGTCCCTGGGGTGCCCCCTGCCCCCGTATATAAAGGAGCAAGGGGGAGGCAGCCGGCCAAGGGGAGAGGCGCGCCATAGGGGGGAGTCCTACTCCCACCGGGAGTAGGACTCCTCCTTTCCTTGTGGGAGTAGGAGAAGGGAAGGGGGAAGGAGAAAGAAGGAAGGGTGCGCCCCCCTTCCCTAGTCCAATTCGGACCAGACCATGGGGAGGGGTGCGGCCACCTTTTGAGGCCTTTCTCTCCTTTCCCGTATGGCCCATTAAGGCCCAATACGAATTCCGGTAACTCTCCGGTACTCCGAAAAATACCCGAATCACTCGGAATCTTTCCGAAGTCCGAATATAGTCGTCCAATATATCGATTTTTACGTCTCGACCATTTCGAGACTCCTCGTCATATCCCCGATCTCATCCGGGACTCCGAACTCCTTCGGTACATCAAAACTCAATAAAACTATCATCGTAACGTTAAGCGTGCAGACCCTACGGGTTCGAGAACTATGTAGACATGACCGAGACACGTCTCCGGTCAATAACCAATAGCGGGACCTGGATGCCCATATTGGCTCCCACATATTCTACGAAGATCTTTATCGGTCAGACCGCATAACAACATACGTTGTTCCCTTTGTCACCGGTATGTTACTTGCCTGAGATTTGATCGTCGGTATCTCGATACCTAGTTCAATCTCGTTACCGGCAAGTCTCTTTACTCGTTCCGTAATACATCATCCCGCAAGTAACTCATTAGTCACAATGCTTGCAAGGCTTATAGTGATGTGCATTACCGAGTGGGCCCAGAGATACCTCTCCGACAATCGGAGTGACAAATCCTAATCTCGAAATACGCCAACCCAACAAGTACCTTTGGAGACACCTGTAGAGCACCTTTATAATCACCCATTTACGTTGTGACGTTTGGTAGCACACAAAGTGTTCCTCCGGTAAACGGGAGTTTCATAATCTCATAGTCATAGGAACATGTATAAGTCATGAAGAAAGCAATAGCAACATACTAAACGATCGAGTGCTAAGCTAACGGAATGGGTCAAGTCAATCACGTCATTCTCCTAATGAGGTGATCTCGTTAATCAAATGACAACTTATGTCTATGGCTAGGAAACATAACCATCTTTGATTAACGAGCTAGTCAAGTAGAGGCATACTAGTGACACTCTGTTTGTCTATGTATTCACACATGTATTATGTTTCTGGTTAATACAATTCTAGCATGAATAATAAACATTTATCATGATATAAGGAAATATATAATACTTTATTATTGCCTCTAGGGCATATTTCCTTCAGTGCCTACTTGTTATTAGTAAAGAACTCATCTTGACATATCTTGCTATTTAACACTGTAATTTAACAGGATGGTAAAAATTGTGGACTAGTTGAATGGGTTGATCCATCTTGGCCAGCTACAATGGAGAATGCACTGTCCAAGTTGTGGGATATGTATGAGAAGTCCAAGAGAAACAGGTATGCTGAAACTGTCTCCTCCATGGGTATGCTGAAACTGTCCTCCCGGCTTCGGGGTAAATCGTGGCTTCTGCTGGGCTCCAGAATTATACTTCCCTTGTCCATACTTCCTTTTGCGGTTTTCGATCTGTTGTTGCTTCCCTTCTATCATGAGAGCTCTATCTACTAGCTCCTGGTAGTTGTTGAAGGTTGCTACCATCAACTGCATACTCAGCTCATCATTCAATCCTTCCAGAAACTTCTCCTGCTTGGCAGCATCCGTAGCAACGTCATCTGGTGCATAACGTGCTAGCTTACTGAATTCCTCCACATACTGGCCTACGGTGCGACCTCCTTGGCGTAGGTTGCGAAACTCACGCTTCTTCATAGCCATAGCTCCTGCTGAAACATGTGCTGTACGGAAAGCTTGCTGAAACTGGTCCCATGTGACAGTGTCAATAGGGTGCGTGGCTGTATAATTCTCCCACCATGAGGCTGCGGGTCCATCAAGCTGATGTGCGGCAAAACGCACTCTTTCCGCATCTGTGCATCCTGCAGTGGTCAACTCCCTTCCAACTTTGCGGAGCCAATCATCTGCAACAATCGGCTCGGTGCTACTGGAAAACACCGGCGGGTTTAGCCTTAAGAAACGGGCTAGGTGATCAACAGGTGGTGGTGGCGGTGGGTTGTTGTTGTTGTTGTTGCCTTGGTTCTGAACTAACACTTGCATCAAGGCATTCTGTTGCTGAATCAACTGGGTGATCTCTGGCGGGAAAACAAATCCGGTGTCGCGTCTCGGAGGCATCTGATGGGTTTAGAAAAGATGAGAATTAAGAATAGAATGAGGTCTAGAGAGAAAACACTACCCATATGCTCATGAGACAAATTCAATCAATATCACTCAATCAATCCAAACAAGGCAAAACAATCGATCTAACTAGCGTTACAAAGTGCTTGAACTATACTACTAAATGGGGGAAAACTACTACTGATATGGTAGTCTACTAAAAATTCTGATCCGTTGAAGACTCCATGATGTCTGCTCCAGCTTCATCAATCCAATCGTCTTCACTTGGTTCCGAGTCGGTGTCGTCGATGATGATGTAGTTATCCGGACAAGTGCATTCGTCGACTTCTGCTTTTGGCACTGGATTTCCCACGAATGATCCAATTTTATTCTCCAGGTCGTCAATCTTCCCTACTAGCGCGTTGATTTCCTCCAAATAATCTTCGCGTGTAGTCTTGAGTTCTTCTTGGAGTTCCTTGATCTTCGTGAATGCCTTCTTCAGTTCTTCCTTGTCCGTGCATATCTGGTTCTCCTGGCGTCGAATATGTTGGTTCTGCTCCTGGATGAAAGCTGCAATTGATCCATCCTTCTTGGTCTTGATCATCTCCCATTGCGCGTCTCGACGTCCACAAATTTGATAAATCGTATCCTTAAGCTCCTGGTGGTAGACTTCTCCAATGCGTCCCATGGCGATGTGTGCGGCCATGCTCTTCCCTAAACTCCAAGTTGGTGCTTCAAAACCCATTCTTATGGGTTCCGTAATTGGCGCAAACGTTCTTCCTGGAATGATAACTTGAATCTTCCAGTTCTCCTCTTCAGGTAATGTAGCGTTGTAGGTTCCGGTGATGCTTGGTATTCCTATGTTCAAGTACTTGGTGACTTCCTTCAAGTGTCGTCCAAATGGCGTGTCTTCGTCGGGTTGCATGAACTTGCTCCTTGCATTCGCCATTCCTAAAGAGTAGAAAGTGGAGAGGAGTCAGAAATGAGAAGAGAGAAGTTCTTCTAGGGCTTAAGCTTAGTGGTCGTGTCCTACAGTCAGCGTGTGCTCTGATACCAACTTTGTAGCGACCAGACCTCAAATGGCCTGTGCTGCTGTGCACCAGTGTCATCCCTGGATCAGTAATGCTGACACGCACAGTACAAATGGAGGATTTATAACAGAGTAGCAATCACACACTTATTACATCGAATATCTCCAAAGAGATTAAGTATGATAAACATGGCTTAAGGCCATCTAAAAACGATAACAGCGGAAGACTTGGAAGATAAGTGAGTCCATCAACTCCAGCGGCATCACTGAGTATAAGACCACGACCTAAGGCACCTTACTCGTCGTCTGAAAAGTCTGCAACATGAAACGTTGCAGCCCGAAAACGGGTCAGCACATGGAATATGCTGGCAATGTAACACATAGAGAACAATGAACAATAATAATGCTATTCTATATGCATATATGGCTGGTGGAAAGCTCTATGGTTACAGTTTTGCGAAAAGCCAATTTTATCCTACTACAAAGGAATAATTTTATTTAACTATCATGGTGGTTGAAACATTGAGAGGGTACCTCCAACTCAATCCCAATTAAGTAACATCATTAACCCAACAAAATTAATTATAAGTATCACGGTGATGAGATTCAAATGATAATCCAGGTACTAGATACTCAAGTTGTCCATAACCGGGAACACGGCTAATCATGATCAGTTTGTACACTCTGCAGAGGTTTGTGCACTTTTCCCCACAAGACTCGATCGCCTCCGCTTGATTCTCGCACTACATGATGTTTGAGAAACGGATGACCGAGACACAGTCTTTCAGAAACAATCACTCTTTACTCTGGATGGACCGGTACACCTCTTCAAGAGATCCCCTACATCTGCTAGTCCACCTCTTCAAGAGATCCTGTAACCTACTCAGCTATGCTAGAGCCCATAATAGCTTGTGGCTGCACACGGAAGTTTCTAGTATGAACAATCTTATGATCCCTTTGAGCCTGGGTGGCGGACCTTATACATACAGACAACACTGGGTTCTCCAGGTGTCTCAATCCACCCAGATGTGAGTTTTAGTTGCCACCTTACGTTAAACCATTATTAAACACTCACATCTGTCATGAATATCTCTCAAACCCAATCCACGTCTACGAGCATAGCATGGCAATAATAAAAGCAACGTAGAAGTAACTCCCAAGGGTTTGATAAGAAAACAGGTAATAGGTACTACCTCAACTACTTCCCAGTACCCAAAAATTTAATTAGATCCTAATCATGCAATGTGATTGAGGAAAACAGATCTAATGCATTAAAAACTGGGTATGAACGGGGTATGATCAAAGTGTTACTTGCCTTGCTGATGATCCGCAAAAGCTAACGAGTCGAAGTAACAAGCGGCACACTCCGGGTACTCTATCGCAAAACAAACAAGCATACAATCAGTACTCATCTAATGCACAGGTAAAACTCGATAGAAAGATCCAACCAGAAAGTTCAACTTAAGAACTCCGGTTTGCAAAAAGAATCAACTCGAAAGAAGCAACGAAAGTCAAACGGCTAAAGAAAGAAACTTCGTTTGCTAATCTGGATCTAGGTCAAATTTTACTGTGGCAAAATCTTGTTTGAGTAGGTTAAACGGAAAGAGAATTTCGAGACGAAACTCTAGGCGCTTGAATCACCTGATTCCGATAAACGAGCGAGAAGTTAAACAGATTCGAAATTTCGATCGGAAATCGAATCTGAGAAAATAACGGGAAAAATCCGACGAAAAAGAAAAACGGACGAACGGTTAAATAACGGACGTTCGTTAACAGGGAAAAACCGATGAACGCGTTCGTTAAAACGAACGGTTCGGTGGACGCTCGTGAAATAAGAAAACCAAAAAAAACCGATCTAGGGTTTTTTTTTAAAAAAAGGTTTTTTTTTCTTCAGAAAACCGGTCAACTCGACGAACGGCGGCGACAGTACCTCGACGGGCTCGCTCCGGCGAGGGGCTCCGGCGGGGTGCGGGGCTCGGCGCTAGGGCGGCGGGGTGCGGGGCTCGGGGGCGGCTCCGGCGGGCGAGGGGCGGGCGGCTCCGGCGGGCGGGCGGCGAGGCAAAGGTGGCGGCGGCGGGCGCGGGATGCGGGGCGGCGGCGGCGGCTCCGGCGATGGTGGCGGCGAAAACGGAGGGGGGGGCTATATATATGGAGGGGGGCTAGGAGGCTTGGGGAAGGGGTCGGGCTCGGGAGGCGTGCGGGCGGCGGACTCCGGCGGCGCGTCGGCGTGCGGGAGGAGGAAGGCGACGAGGCGGGCCGGCCTGGCTTCGGCTGGGCCTCGGCCCAGTCGGGCAAGCGCGTTTTTTTAAATAAGTTCCGCGAAGAAAATTGCATAGAAAAATAAATAAAAATCAGAAAAATACGAAATAAATTTGCCCCGTCTAGTTAGAAAATCTAGAATAGGGTGAACATTTTTTAAAATCAAAAATAAATATTTTGAAACATGCATATTTTTAAATGCAATAAAAATTGCAAATAAATCCAAATAAATTCCAAATAATGTTTTTAACATTTTTCCTCCAGTATTTCAATTGTTTTGGAGAAGTCATATTTTCTCCTCTCGTTCATTTAGAATGAAATATTTTTTCGGAGAGAAAAATAATTAAAATTCCCAATCCTCGTTTGAAAAATCAAATAAGAAAATTCGAGAAAATCCCCAACTCTCTCCGAGGGTCCTTGAGTTGCTTAGGATTTATCGAGGATTTGTCAAAATGCAATAAAACATGATATGCAATGATGATTTATGTATAACATTCCAAATTGAAAATTTGGGATGTTACAACAATACTCTGCACGGAGCTACTCTAGCTAATTGCTCCCACTTTCAATATGTATCTAGACCGAGACTTAGAGTCATCTAGATTAGTGTCAAAACTTGCATCGACATAACCCTTTACGATGAACCTTTTGTCACTTCCATAATCGAGAAACATATCCTTATTCCACTAAGGATAATTTTGACCGCTGTCCAGTGATCTACTCCTAGATCACTATTGTACTCCCTTGCCAAAATCAGTGTAGGGTATACAATAGATCTGGTACACAACATGGCATACTTTATAGAACCTATGGCCAAGGCATAGGGAATGACTTTCATTCTCTTTCTATCTTCTGCCGTGGTCGGGTTTTGAGTTTTACTCAATTTCACACCTTGTAACACAGGCAAGAACTCTTTCTTTGACTGTTCTATTTTGAACTACTTCAAAATCTTGTTAAGGTATGTACTCATTGAAAAAAACTTATCAAGTGTCTTGATCTATCTCTATAGATCTTGATGCTCAATATATAAGCAGCTTCACCGAGGTCTTTCTTTGAAAAACTCCTTTCAAACACTCATTTATGCTTTGCAGAATAATTCTACATTATTTCCGATCAACAATATATCATTCACATATACTTATCAGAAATGTTGTAGTGCTCCCACTCACTTTCTTGTAAATACAGGCTTCACCGCAAGTCTGTATAAAACTATATCCTTTGATCAACTTATCAAAGCGTATATTCCTACTCCGAGATGCTTGCGCCAGTCCATAGATGGATCGCTGGAGCTTGCATATTTTGTTAGCACCTTTAGGATTGACAAAACCTTCTGGTTGCATCATATACAACTCTTCTTTAATAAATCCATTAAGGAATGCAGTTTTGTTTATCCATTTGCCATATTTCATAAAATGCGGCAATTGCTAACATGATTCGGACAGATTTAAGCATAGATACGAGTGAGAAACTCTCATCGTAGTCAACACCTTGAACTTGTCGAAAACCTTTTTGCGACAATTCTAGCTTTGTAGATAGTAACACTACGATCACTGTCTGTCTTCCTCTTGAAGATCCATTTAATCTCAATGGCTCGCCGATCATTGGGCAAGTCAATCAAAGTCCATACTTTGTTCTCATATATGGATCTTATCTCAGATTTCATGGCCTCAAGCCATTTTGCGGAATCTGACGGGCGGGTCCCTTCGGTCAGATACACCGTCAATACATGTTTATACGCGGTTTAGACCTTTTTGTAACGGTCAGCCTCAAACTTGGTACTGACACATAAAAATTACGAAAACTGATACCAATCTGCATGTAATGCCTATTATGGTACTTCTGTGCAATTAACTCCTTGGGTCATGTCAGCCCAAATTCGGTGATGGAACCGGGCCTCGTTTTCGATGCCGGGCATCGTGGTCAGCGCCAAGCAACGTGGCCGTGTCCGTGATGCCGTGGACGCTGGAGTTTGGCGGTGCGGGAGAGAAGGCGAAATTCAAGGTGGAAATCATGCTGACCGCGCCCACAGGAGGAGAGCCCGCGCACGGTGCCGTGCTCTGGGCGGAGCTGACCATCCTTTCTTTTTTGAACTAAACGTCTCTACGATGGGTCCACGTTCTATGTCCAATCCCAAATCAACGATTTCTTGCTCTTGATCGGAGTAATAAACTAGAACAAAACTACCTTTTTCTTAAGGTTATAGAAAAGGAAAATGCTTGGCTTCAACTGTCGGACGCTCGCGTGCGATCCCCGGCTCGTTCGCGCGACACGTGTCCTGTTGGAGCGGTTTCATCTTTCCTTTCTTTTCGGTCAACATGACCTCTACTCGCTGCTCACTGTCCCCTAAAATAGTTTCTGTAAGAAGCTCTCTGTTGCAAAAAATGCAACAAAACCTATGTTGCAGAAAAATTAAATTAAAATGAGATCTATGTCGTAAAAAAACTAAGTTGCAACCAGACCTCTGTTGCAAAAAAAAAACTGTAACAAGACATATGTTGCAAAAAAAATCTGCAACTTGATTTATGTTGCAAAAATTTCTGTAACATGACCCGTATTGCAGAAATTTTCTGCAACACGACATGTGTTGCAATGATAGAAATTTCCTGAGCCAAAACATTCGCCGGCCGACGCGTAGCAGCGCCCTACAGAAAACTTCCTTATCTAGTTCTAGCATTTTGAAAAAAAAATACTTCAAACGTCCTCTCTTTTGGAATTGAAAAAGAGCCCTATAAAAAAGTTTAACTTCCAAACGCCCAATTATGTCTACTGAGATTTAGCTTACTTCTCGGTCAATTATCAGTCATACGATCTCATCCTCATAGTTGCTCGTGCTTATCTATCCGATAGGAGATGGTAGCACGGGCTATTTTCAACCGGTTTAGATGACGATTATGTAATAGGATAGACAATTAGTTTTCTATCTTTTTTATGCCAGCCGGTTGTGGCTTTACTTTTACTTTTCTGCTCTTTGTGAGCATTTTTTGTTCTTTTGTTTGAGATATCAAGGCTTGTATTGAACTTATTTGCTTTTTAATAAGTATAGCCGTATGCATCGTTCTGATGCAGAGGCCGAGGTGTTCCCGCTTTTTGAAAAAAAAGTTGCTCGTGCTTATTAGTTCCTCCGCTACTGTTTTGTAAGCGTGTGGACAGGGATTAGACTGGACACTGGAGCTTATTCCTTTCAATCCAAAACGCGACACCACCCAAATACAGAGCTTAGGAACACATGAAGGCTCAACTCGAAACAACAGATGCTTTCGCAGCTCTCCGCAGTTTTTGTTGTTAAACGTGATTTATACCGTACGTGACCGAAGCATACACGACAGGACGTCTTCATTATGTTTGCTATGTAGTCCGGCTAGGTAGTTAGAGAATATCTCATCTTTGTAATCCTAGCCCTATCTCTACTTAGCTTTCTCTTTAAGATGTAATCTCTCCTGTAACAACCTAACACGTACAACGTCCCCTCGAGTTGAGGTACGACGCTTTCTGCCTTCGCACATTTGTTAGCCACACAATAAAATTTCATAAGACACGTAAACCGGTAAGCAAACAAAGAAAAACAATCTGGAGCGCAAGAATTTATGCTCGTATATGGCCATTATTTCAGAAATTTTGGATCTGTAATTTCGCCACCAGAGTTGGGACCGTAAGAGAGCACAAAGACAGGCCTGACTTCGAATTTTCCCACACAAAAAATATGCCTGACTTTGAATTAGAGAAAAAGCTCATATTGTTTCTAGGAAATTTATACTAGCTTCCAAATTTGGCCGCCTTCTGTTGTTGGTCGAGCTTGAATGTTCACTAAAGCAAGCAAGCGCCTTGCCACACCGATTTACATTATCACTATAAAAACTCTATTTTCTTGACTTTTAACGGCTAAGGAATGTTTTCTTTGCACTGCCAGTGTGTACCGTCGAAACATACAGAGAGAGACAAAATTTAATGAATCTTGCCGCCTATTTTAGGAACTATACTGACCAAATAAAAGTGAGAAACTAGCTACACTATTACAAGCTCCGAGACAGGATAATACACAACAATTCAGAAAACAGCGAAAAGAGAAGGCATCATAAGCATGATGCTGCATCTACCCATGATTCTTTGTCTACCCTTTGTCCTACAGCTGCAGCATGCTGGGCAGAATCAGTTGCAATGCAAAATTTTGTGAAATGCCACTTCCAGCAGCAACCAACAGCAGTTATAACACATCCATTTTCACTCTCTGAGTGATCATAGACGAGCCTCCAGATTTGTTAACTTGATAAACAGAACCATCAATTTAGAAATACACCACCTCTTCAAATCTGCCCTGACCTGGCCAAATTTCTCACTCTTCTGCATATTTGCATAGACAGCCTGAAGAGCATTCACTTAAGGTAGATAGGTACTATGCATTTATGTCAAAGGTTGCTCTTGGCCTTCACATTCTACTCGCCAGTACTGGCAACGAAGTATTGAGGAGTCCTCTGGCGCGATTTTTATTGCAGCTCTTCTCAGGTTAAGTGCAAACTGCAAAGGCCTAAAGTAGCAACTAAAGAAAAACTAAATTAACCAAATATGACAACAAAAAATCAAATTAATCAAATATGTCAGCTGGAAATCCAAGAACCAAATATGACAACAGAAAAACCACATGATACGTAGCATCCAGCAGCAAGTTCACTTTATGAAGATTTAAGCACTCATAAGTTATGACATTATATCACAGGCAACTACCAATACGTAGGCACGAAAGGAAATGCAAGGACACTAATAATGTTGTGAGGAAACCTATTCCATTCAGACGATCAGAATAAGTAAATTTGGGAGTTCAGATTTTTTTATGCATTAACTCTGATGGGCCATCTAGCATTAAACAAGGGACTTTCCTGAAAAAATAGCATCCCAGTTCGAAATAAGGGGCACTAACAATCCATGTTTAAATTGGAAAAAATAGCATAGTGAATATAAAGACCATTAAAAAGTTTGTACATCAGAGTCGCATCTATCATTAAGGATACCTCTGCATCACTGATATATGCTAGTTTACCATTTGCAATGATTATTTGGCCCACACCAACCAACATACAAGTGATACATGAGTTAAATGGCCATCAATTAAGATGGGAAACAACATTGTTACCAATATTGATGATATCTCCAGAAACTATAGCTTATCAGCTTCATGTATAGTACAGAGCGGATTGTAGGACAATGATAGTCATATATTGACATAAAGCAATCATAACCCGTGCTTTAGCACGGGCTAGATTAATCATGAATAACAGCCTTAAATTTTCTGGATGTTAATCTTATTATAAATACTATACTCCCAAGTTGTGACTGCAGGCCTGGATTCACCAAAAGGTGCTCCTAAGTTGTATAAATTTGATGAACTGAGCTACATTCATTATCATGCATATTTTCCAAATATCTAGGGAACAGAAGCTATTTCTAGGATGAAACTTGGTATATAGCTACTCCCTCCGATCCAAATTAATTGAAGCAGCTCTAGTATAACTTTGTACTAAAGTTATACTAGAGTTGCGTCAGTTAATTTGGATCGAAGGGAGTAGCAAAGTTATTCAGAGAAGAAACTGAATACTCCATTCACCTCAAGAAACAGCTGCTCCCTCTGTCCCACAATATAGGACTTTTTGCGAGCTTTATTAGCTTGCAAAAACGTCTTATATTATGGGACCGAGGGAGTATCTCAGGAGTATCCCTTCTTTATCAAAAATAGTCTACAAAAGAACATAGGCATGAGGAGATAGGACAGATATAACAGTGACAAAAGGAATAGAAGCGTAATGTGCAGCTGGCCTAAAGCCATCGTATGATTCTGCATTACATGAAAGTGATACTATTATGTGAACCATAATTGATGCACACATTGTTTTGACAATAATGAATTATTATATCACTCAGTCGACTCCAAAACATTCTTAATCATGATGATTTTGGTACCTATAGAAGGAAAATGAGAAGGTTACATTATCTCAGACAAATTATATTAGTACATGTCTCCACACATATGTACTAATGATATCCTTGGAATTTGGGTTGAAGTATTTCAGAGGAAACACACTCATAAAAACTGAGAGTGGTTGTGTTGACTCTCTAATTGATGAAGAACGTTGCCCTGCCCTCTCCTATCTTACAAAGACCAGCAAACACATACCCCTAATAATATAAAAAATGTTATTAGAATTCATAGCTTTATCAACACATAATTGATATACCATTCTTCATCCAATTAATCTCAGTTCTCGTGGCTGTCAGGATGCATGCATGCAAGATTACCACGACTGAATTGTATATCGCCTACAAACTATTGCCAAGTGAGACCAGGAGGAGTGTGGCGCCATACTTGCTGCGATAATAAATCGAGGCGGGATTTGCACGCTGGAGCCTTCCGGGAGCCTATCCACGAGGAGGCCCTAGGAGCAGTGGTGATATTTTCTCGGCGAGAGAAAACAGTCACAAGCACAAGCAATGCCTCCCTGGCCAAAAACCCCAAAACTCCACCAAATCGAAATGTAAACGCGCCCTCCAGAACCACGACCAAACACTATGTCGACATGGAATCCCACAACCTCTTCCTGCTCATCAATATCCTCAAACTGAACTAAAAGTGATTGCGGCAAAACAGGAAACAAGAAAAACACACCAAACCATACCACTGACAAGACGGAGGAGGAGCACACAGCCAACCCACCACCAGACGACATGCTGCCCATGCGAAGCCCTTACACGGATGCACCAACCTCTAGTCCCCACCCGCAGCAGCAAGGAAGCGCGTCCTGCACTCCACGCCCTTCACTAACCCTTTTCCCCCTCTCCCCAGCCGAGCAGCTCCGCGACGCACAGCCGAAAAGAGCAAACAAACAGCACGTGGACCTCACACTGAGCCAGGCTTAACAAGCATTTACATCGGCTGACAGACAGGTACCACCCTGAATTCAGAGCTATCTTTTCTTTAGGAAGGTATACAACCAAGGATAGGACCCAATCAGCATACGTGTTAATCTCCAAGGTCATAGTTAATACAGGCCTGGCTGATGAACAAAACCGGCCGCCTCACCTTGGTCAAATCAGTCCTCAGTGCTATCCCCGTGCACCAACTCCTGGCGTTTGCGCCCCCAAAGAAAACCCTGAAGCAGTTACAGAAGATTCAGCGTGGCTTTCTTTGGGCTGGACGCGCTGTTGCAAATGGCGGTCACTGCCATGTTAACTGGCGACACGTCAGCCGTCCCCTCTCTCATGGTGGCTTGGGAGTTCAGGACATGGAGCACTCAGGGCTCGCGCTGGCTGGCTTTGGTTCACGTGGACGGATGCCGAGCAAGCATGGCAAGGTTTGGACCTGCAATTCTCAGCAGAGGAGCGTGCGTTCTTCTTCGCTTCCACTACAATGTCCATCGGGAACGGCATGACAGCCTTGTTCTGGGAAGATCGTTGGCTGAACGGCCGATCCATCAGTGAAACCATGCCCTTGCCCTACGGTTGCATCCCCAAGAGACGCCGCAAGGCCAGGACGGTGGCTAGCGCCTGGGCACAGGACATTCACGGCACCATCGGTATTCATGAAATTGGCCAATACCTGCAGCTTTGGCAGGCCGTGCAGGACACCACTCTCTCAGATGTGCCGGACCAATTGCTCTGGAAGTGGTCGGGCAGCGGCATCTACTCTGCGGAATCCTGCTACCTAGCTACTTTCTACGGTTCAACACTCTGCAACTCCTGGAAACTAATCTGGAAAAGCTGGGCGCCACCGCGGGTTAAGTTCTTCTACTGGCTGGCTAACCAGGATAGTTGTTGGACGGCCGACAGGCTCGCCCGCCGCGGCCTGCAGCACCACCCCTGCTGCCTACTATGCGATCAAGCCCCGGAAACTATGCGACACCTCTTGATGGACTGCACCTTCGCCCGGCAAACCTGGCATGAGGTACTGACTTGGCTAGGAGTTCAGATACCTACACCAAACAATGAGGCAACGCTAATGGACTGGTGGTTGCGCTCGACACAAGCAGCAACAACACTGCAGTGCAAAGCGCTGGCATCTGTCACAGAAACGAGTTCCTTGGATGATCTGGAAGCACAGGAACGAGTGCGTCTTTGACAATGCCAGTCCTTCAATTGATATACTTGTAGGCAGGATCAAGGACGAGGCTTCTTCTTGGGCGATGGCCGGCGCTCTAGGACTTAGAACTGTCTTGCCCTCCACCTGGGACGTCCACTGACTTCCTCCCATCTATTTGTAACCCTTGCCTCCTAGGAGGATTGTACCATATTCTACCTTTTCAATGAAATGAAACGCAAAGGTCTTTTGCGTTTTCTCGAAAAAAATACTCCCTTCGTCCCATAATGTAAGACGTTTTTAACTCTAGTGTAGTGTCAAAAACGTCTTACATTATGGGACGGAGAGAGTAGTTATTTGTCGCTTTAAATGGTATACCATCCAACTTCCATAGATGAATTTAGCTCCTAAAAAATGATAACTGCTTGATGCAACAGGTGACTAAGAAACCCACTGCCTTTATCGAATAATTTAAATGCTAGAAACAAATCAAGATCTGAGCTCAGACAAAAAAAAACATGTCCTCTTCATGAGACCACTCACCTTTCTTGCACTTTGAGTTCAAACAAGTGTACCATCTGCAGCAACAACCAAACAATTTTATTTTATTTGGCGGTTCTTGTACAGTATGCATCAATGTGTGCAATAACATGAGAGGGCATCTTAGCTCGGCTTTAGGGGATCCCTGCTTCAAAGAATATTACTGTCTTTAGCAGCTTAAGAATGAAACACGTCTTGCAAGCATAAGAGAAATCAAAATAACTCTACTATCCAAGAGCAAGAAATAGCATAACGTGGAGAAGAATCTCATACTTAACCTGAACTTGTTGGACATGAACTAAAAAAGCATGAGCAATAGAAATCCATATGTAATTTGCAGTGAAATTTTGATATGAAAATTATCCACAACATTCAGGTGATAGCAAATTCAACAATGAAGCCATTTCTGAGACACTTACACATCATCTGGAAGTATTTCTTCGAATTATCCGGTCATTCTTGTCCCTTTCCTACCAACCCAGTTTTGCAGTTTTATTTAAGTAATGTTACCAGTGACAAAGTCTGAACCAGATAAATGTACTAAGGCGGTATGGTTAAAAGAAGGATGGAGTTTTTGTTGAGTAAATAGGCAATTTCTTGATTAAATTAATCCACGAGTAAATCACTAGCATGACATTGACACATATAATCACATACTGATATTCAGTCAAACTAGCACATACTACGCTAATTGCAGAAAGATCTACGTATAACGCTAGCATGGCTAAAACAGAAAACAGTAGGAGCGGGATAAACGAGTTATACCCTCCAGTAGGCCATGCAGAGGCTGCGGCTTTGGTAGCAGCAGCGGCGTCCTCGGCGGCCTTCTTGTCAGCTTCAGCTTTCTCGGCGGCGGCACGTTCGGCGTCGGTGGACATGGTGATGATGAAGGCGACGCGAACGTAGAGGAAGTAGACGATCGGAAGTGAGCAGTCGCGTAATCGCTGCCCAAAAACCTATTCGCCCCTCACCCCGTACAGGAACCAGAAGGGCGTGGTTTCGGAGACCTGCTCTCCTGTCGACCGTGTACGCGGCGGGCGGGATGGAGTCACCGGCGGCAGCAGCAGCAAGGGAACGACGGTGGGCGTGCGCGTAAAGCAGATGTGATCTGTTCGTGGCGGCTAGGGTTAGGAGACACCACACACTTATATAGGCGCAGCCGCGTGGAGAGACGTGGGCTCGACCCACGTCCGAGTCCGTGACAGCCCACGATCCGACGTCTCAGATCGTGGCCCAGCTGTCAGAGAACTCTCCGTTAGTGACTGGCAAAAATAAGCGCGTAGGTGTGAGCTCGGCTCGGCTCAATCCCGCAACCCGCGGCGCGTCGTGACGAGGCGTGGCGAGGCGGGCGGCAGAGGAGGAGTGCGCGAGGGCCTCTTCTCTTCTCAAGCTCCAATAGCATGTAGAAGAGAAACCCTTATAAGGAGGTCCAACTCCTCTTCCACTTCCGGGGTGGGACTAAACTTCCCACTACACCTAGTGCCATATAACCCACATGGGCCCTTAGAGATTTTTCAGAAATTGCTACATGGGCCTAGAGTCCATCTCAAATTTCAGCAATCCCCCACCAGATCTCGAGGGCCCATTGTGTCCTCTGTTCCAATTACTGTTTCGATATACCAGTGTTTCAGTGAAGACCTGTTAAGGTTGAGCTTCACCTAGAGCAAGTAGCTACACTCCTTCACAACTGAACAATGGACTATGCCTTGAATTGTCAGTTTGGCGTAAAGAAGTTTCACCACATGTCTCACTAGTACTGGGCTGCCGAAGGCTGACCCCTCGGGTGGAGCATATAAGTCACACTCCTGGCCTATTCATGAGCTTACTAGAGATCACCCCAATCTCATAGACTGTGACCAGCAGTCGGACTCATATAGGTGTGTTCCTCCAAAGATCACTCTGTAGGATAGCATCTTGCTTATATAAGCTTCGGAACACATTAAGACAGTAGTCATCCTACCATACAGTATCGAGAGTATTGCATCTCCAACGGAGTGGGTTAATATAGTTACTCTCCTCAGTTCACCACTCGCTTGTTTTCTCAGGTCCTAATTCACGGGATCTCCGATCACATAGGTTGGGTTACTACCATGGCAACTCATGTGGGTCTCATACCCATCTCCCTCGATGCATTATCTATCACAACACGTGATAGCCCTTCCGTAAAGGGATCTGCCAGATTCTTAGCCGTATGGACATAGTCCAACGCTATCACTCCGGAGTTTCTTAATTTTCTGACAGCTTTTAATCTCATTCTTATGTGTTTGGTGGACTTCATGTTGTCCTTTGAACTCTTCACCTTGGTGATGGCAATCTGATTGTCACAGTTCATAAGGATAGCCGGAACCAGTTTATCAACCAATGGCAAGTCCATCAAAAGATCTCGAAGCCATCTCGCTTCAACACCAGATGTGTCTAATGCCGTTAATTCTGCTTCCATTGTCGATCTCGTTAAGATCGTTTGCTTGCAAGACTTCCAGGAAACAGCGCCACCTCCAAGAGTAAACATATACCCAGTTGTGGCCTTCATCTCATCAGCATCAGAGATCCAATTTGCATCACTATACCCTTCAAATACCGACGGGTCTCCGGTATAGTGAAGTCCATAGTCCATAGTACCTTTCAGATAGCGCATAACTCGTTCAACAGCATGCCAATGTACATCACCCGGTTTGGAAACAAACCGGCTCAGTTTGCTCACAGCAAACGCGATGTCGGGCCTCGTTGCGCTCGCTAGGTACATTAGTGAACCAATGATTTGAGAGTATCTCAACTGATCTATAGCCGTGCCTTTGGACTTTCGAATCAACACGCTAGGATCATATGGTGTTTGAGATGGTGTGCAATCCGAATATCCAAAACGACTCAACACCTTCTCAACATAGTGGGATTGCAGAAGTGTAATCCCACCCTCATTATCTCTCAGTAGCTTGATGTTCAAGATAACATCAGCCACACCAAGGTCTTTCATCTCAAAGTTCTGAGACAAAAACGACTTGACCTCCTCAATGACTTTGAGGTTGGTTCCGAATATCAGTATGTCATCAACATACAAGCACAGTATAACTCCTTCGCCCCCACCATGGCGATAGTATACACATTTGTCAGCCTCATTAACAACGAAACCAACAGATGTCAGAGTTGTATTAAACTTATCATGCCATTGCTTAGGTGCTTGCTTCAGGCCATATAAAGATTTCAGCAACCTACACACCTTTCTTTCCTGACCATCTATCACAAAGCCATCTGGCTGTTGCATGTAGATTTCCTTGTTTAGCTCTCCATTCAAAAAAGCCGTCTTAACATCCATCTGGTGGATGAGAAGACCATGCGAGGCTGCCAACGAGAGTAATACTCGAATGGTGGTCAGTCTAGCTACAGGTGAATAAGTGTCGAAGAAATCTTCCTCTTCTTTCTGGTCATAGCCCTTGGCCACAAGCCTAGCCTTGTACTTTTCAATCGTACCATCGGGCCTAAGCTTCTTCTTGAACACCCACTTACATCCTAATGGTTTGCAACCATAGGGACGTTCAGTGATCTCCCATGTCCCGTTAGCCATGATGGAATCCATCTCATTACGGACCACATCCTTCCAGTAGTCAGCTTCTGAAGAGGCATACGCTTCTGAAATAGAAGTGGGAGTATCATCCACGAGGTACACGAAGAAATCATCACCAAAGGTCTTTGCAGTCCTTTGTCTCTTGCCCCTACCAAGGGTTTCCTCGTCATCCTCCTCAGGATTTTCATCATGTGTTTGTTCATAATATTCTAGGGATGGCAGGTTCAGGAGTCTCCTCAGATTCCTGTCTAGGAGTGCTTTGCATATCTCTCATAGGAAAAGTATCCTCAAAGAATGTAGCATCCTTAGACTCCATAATTGTACCGACCTTCTGGTCAGGTACCTCAGATTTCACTACTAGAAATCTATAGCCAACGCTGTTCTTAGCGTAGCCCAAATTAACGCAGTCCACAGTCTTGGGTCCAAGCTTACACTTTTTGGGTATCGGCACATTGACTTTCGCCAGACAGCCCCAAGTGCGCAAGTACGAGAGTGTTGTCCTCCTCTTTGCCCATTTCTCATAGGGAGTGATCTCATTATCCTTTGTCGGAACTTTATTCAGGACATGACATGCCGTCAATATAGCCTCCCCCACCATGCCTTGGATAAACCCGATGTATCTAACATGGCGTTAACCAAATCAGTTAGAGTACGGTTTTCCCGCTCGGCAACCCCGTTTGACTGGGGTGAATAGGGAGGCGTCCTCTCATGAATAATGCCGTGTTCCGCACAGAAGGAATCAAACTCACTCGAGAAGTACTCTCCACCACGATCTGACCGGACTCGTTTAATTTTCTTTTCAAGTTGATTCTCAACTTCTGCCTTATAGATTTTAAAGTAGTGTAGAGCCTCATCTTTAGTATTTAACAGGTACACATAGCAATATCTAGTGGAATCATCTATCAATGTCATGAAGTATTTCTTTCCACCTTTAGTCAACACACCATTCATCTCACAAAGATCAGAATGTATGAGTTCTAATGGTGCCAAGTGTCTCTCCTCCGCGGCCTTGTGAGGCTTGCGAGGTTGCTTAGCTTGCACACATGAAAGGCACTTAGAGCCTTTGGCTAAAGTAAAACTCGGGATTAAATCCAACTTGGCTAGCCGCGTCATAACACCAAAACTAATGTGACAAAGACGTGAATGCCAAACCTCAGATTCATTAACATTCGAATGAACATGGTTCACGACTTTATTACAAAAATCTGCGAAGGAAAGGCGGAACATCCCTCCGCTCTCATAACCTTTTCCAACAAAGAGTCCATATTTCGTAACAACTAATTTATTAGACTCGAAAACCAACTTAAACCCTTCTCTACATAGAAGGGAGCCACTAACGAGGTTCTTCTTGATGGCGGGGACATGCTGCACGTTCTTCAGCTGCACGATCCTTCCCGAAGTAAACTTCAGATCGCCCGTGCCAACACCATGAACAGAAGCACTTGCGCCATTCCCCATCAATACGGACCCGTGGCCTGTGACCTGGTAAGAAGTGAACAATGACATGTCAGCACACACATGTACACCTGCACCTGTGTCCACCCACCAATCGGTGGGCTGAAACACTGAAAAAACAGTAAATAAATTACCGTACCCAGGTGCACCATTCTCATTATTGTCCACAATCATGTTGACGGAATTGGAGTCCTGTCCTGACTTCTTGTACTTGTTTGGGCACTTGTTGGCCCAATGTTCAACCGAACCACAAGTAAAGCAGCCCTCGTCCTTCTTGTTCTTCTTGAAGGTCTTCTTACCCTTCTTCTTAAAGTCGGTATTGTGTTGGACACCGTTCTTTCCCTTGGGCTTGTGGGAGTTGAAGTTCTTCTGGTTCACCATGTTGGCGACAGAAGTCCCTTCGGCCCCTTTTCCGTGCGAGTCCTTTGCCCTTTAATTCTGCTCAACACTCAGATGGCCAATGACATCCTCCACAGAGAATTCACGCCTCTGATGTTTCAGAGTGGTGGCAAAGTTCCTCCAGGAATTAGGGAGCTTAGCGATTATGCAGCCCGCGACAAACTTTCCCGGTAACTCGCACTTAAGAAGTTCAAGCTCCTTAACAATGCATATTATCTCATGAGCCTGCTCCAATACAGGACGGTTTTCAACCATCTTGTAATCATGGAACTGCTCTATAATATACATCTCGCTTCCGGCATCGGCTGCCCCGAACTTAGATTCGAGCGCCTCCCACAAGTCCTTGGCGACATGCACATGTAAATATGCGTCGACCAGTTTGTCTCCGATCACGCTAAGAACTGCTCCGAGAAACACAACGGTAGCCTCCTTGAACGCCTTCTCCTGTTCAGGAGCAATCGTTCCCTTGGAGACACCGGTGACCCAGAACACGTTCATAGCCGTGAGCCATAACGTGGTCTTAGTCTGCCAACGTTTAAAGTATGTACCGTTAAACTTATCCGGTTTCAGTGCAGCGGCAAAGCCACTTGCCGAAAAATTCCCTCCAGTATAGGTTTTTGGATTGTTGAGTAAATAGGCAATTTCTCGATTAAATTAATCCATGAGTAAATCACTAGCATGGCATTGACACATATAATCGCATACTGATATTCAGTCAAACTAGCACATACTACGCTAATTGCAGAAAGATCTACGTATAACGCTAGCATGGCTAAAACAGAAAACAGTAGGAGCGGGATAAACGAGTTATACCCTCCAGTAGGCCATGCAGAGGACGCGGCTTTGGTAGCAGCAGCGGCGTCCTCGGCGGCCTTCTTGTCAGCTTCAGCTTTCTCGGCGGCGGCACGTTCGGCGTCGGTGGACATGGTGATGATGAAGGCGACGCGAACGTAGAGGAAGTAGACGATCGGAAGTGAGCAGTCGCGTAATCGCTGCCCAAAAACCTATTCGCCCCTCACCCCGTACATGAACCAGAAGGGCGTGGTTTCGGAGACCTGCTCTCCCGTTGACCGTGTACGCGGCGGACGGGATGGAGTCACCGGCGGCAGCAGCAGTAAGGGAACGACGGTGGGCGTGCGCGTGGAGCAGATGGGATCTGTTCGTGGCTGCTAGGGTTAGGAGACACCGCACACTTTTATAGGCGCAGCCGCGTGGAGAGACGTGGGCTCGACCCACGTCCGAGTCCGTGACAGCCCACGATCCGACGTCTCAGATCGTGGCCCAGCTGTCAGAGAACTCTCCGTTAGTGACCGGCAAAAATAAGCGCGCAGGTGTGAGCTCGGCTCGGCTCAATCCCGCAACCCGCGGCGCGTCGTGACGAGGCGTGGCGAGGCGGGCGGCAGAGGAGGAGTGCGCGAGGGCCTCTTCTCTTCTCAAGCTCCAATAGCATGTAGAAGAGAAACCCTTATAAGGAGGTCCAACTCCTCTTCCACTTCCGGGGTGGGACTAAACTTCCCACTACACCTAGTGCCATATAACCCACATGGGCCCTTAGAGATTTTACAGAAATTGCTACATGGGCCTAGAGCCCATCTCAAATTTCAGCAATCCCCCACCAGATCTCGAGGGCCCATTGTGTCCTCTGTTCCAATTACTGTTTCGATATACCAGTGTTTCAGTGAAGACCTGTTAAGGTTGAGCTTCACCTAGAGCAAGTAGCTACACTCCTTCACAACTGAACAATGGACTGTGCCTTGAATTGTCAGTTTGGCGTAAAGAAGTTTCACCACATGTCTCACTAGTACTGGGCTGCCGAAGGCTGACCCCTCGGGTGGAGCATATAAGTCACACTCCTGGCCTATTCATGAGCTTACTAGAGATCACCCCAATCTCATAGACTGTGACCAGCAGTCGGACTCATATAGGTGTGTTCCTCCAAAGATCACTCTGTAGGATAGCATCTTGCTTATATAAGCTTCGGAACACATTAAGACAGTAGTCATCCTACCATACAGTATCGAGAGTATTGCATCTCCAACGGAGTGGGTTAGTATAGTTACTCTCCTCAGTTCACCACTGGCTTGTTTTCCCAGGTCCTAATTCACGGGATCTCCGATCACATAGGTTGGGTTACTACCATGGCAACTCATGTGGGTCTCATACCCATCTCCCTCGATGCATTATCTATCACAACACGTGATAGCCCTTTCGTAAAGGGATCTGCCAGATTCTTAGCCGTATGGACATAGTCCAACGCTATCACTCCAGAGTTTCTTAATTTTCTGACAGCTTTTAATCTCATTCTTTTGTGTTTGATGGACTTCATGTTGTCCTTTGAACTCTTCACCTTGGTGATGACAGTCTGATTGTCACAGTTCATAAGGATAGCCGGAACCGGTTTATCAACCAATGGCAAGTCCATCAAAAGATCTCGAAGCCATCTCGCTTCAACACCAGATGTGTCTAATGCCGTTAATTCTGCTTCCATTGTCGATCTCGTTAAGATCGTTTGCTTGCAAGACTTCCAGGAAACAACGCCACCTCCAAGAGTAAACATATACCCAGTTGTGGCCTTCATCTCATCAGCATCAGAGATCCAATTTGCATCACTATACCCTTCAAGTACCGACGGGTCTCTGGTATAGTGAAGTCCATAGTTCATAGTACCTTTCAGATAGCGCATAACTCGTTCAACAGCATGCCAATGTACATCACCCGGTTTGGAAACAAACCGGCTCAGTTTGCTCACAGCAAACGCGATGTCGGGCCTCGTTGCGCTCGCTAGGTACATTAGTGAACCAATGATTTGAGAGTATCTCAACTGATCTATAGCCGTGCCTTTGGACTTTCGAATCAACACGCTAGGATCATATGGTGTTTGAGATGGTGTGCAATCCGAATATCCAAAACGACTCAACACCTTCTCAACATAGTGGGATTGCAGAAGTGTAATCCCACCCTCATTATCTCTCAGTAGCTTGATGTTCAAGATAACATCAGCCACACCAAGGTCTTTCATCTCAAAGTTCTGAGACAAAAACGACTTGACCTCCTCAATGACTTTGAGGTTGGTTCCGAATATCAGTATGTCATCAACATACAAGCACAGTATAACTCCTTCGCCCCCACCATGGCGATAGTATACACATTTGTCAGCCTCATTAACAACGAAACCAACAGATGTCAGAGTTGTATTAAACTTATCATGCCATTGCTTAGGTGCTTGCTTCAGGCCATATAAAGATTTCAGCAACCTACACACCTTTCTTTCCTGACCATCTATCACAAAGCCATCTGGCTGTTGCATGTAGATTTCCTTGTTTAGCTCTCCATTCAAAAAAGCCGTCTTAACATCCATCTGGTGGACGAGAAGACCATGCGAGGCTGCCAACGAGAGTAATACTCGAATGGTGGTCAGTCTAGCTACAGGTGAATAAGTGTCGAAGAAATCTTCCTCTTCTTTCTGGTCATAGCCCTTGGCCACAAGCCTAGCCTTGTACTTTTCAATCGTACCATCGGGCCTAAGCTTCTTCTTGAACACCCACTTACATCCTAATGGTTTGCAACCATAGGGACGTTCAGTGATCTCCCATGTCCCGTTAGCCATGATGGAATCCATCTCATTACGGACCACATCCTTCCAGTAGTCAGCTTCTGAAGAGGCATACGCTTCTGAAATAGAAGTGGGAGTATCATCCACGAGGTACACGAAGAAATCATCACCAAAGGTCTTTGCAGTCCTTTGTCTCTTGCCCCTACCAAGGGTTTCCTCGTCATCCTCCTCAGGATTTTCATCATGTGTTTGTTCATAATATTCTAGGGATGGCAGGTTCAGGAGTCTCCTCAGATTCCTGTCTAGGAGTGCTTTGCATATCTCTCATAGGAAAAGTATCCTCAAAGAATGTAGCATCCTTAGACTCCATAATTGTACCGACCTTCTGGTCAGGTACCTCAGATTTCACTACTAGAAATCTATAGCCAACGCTGTTCTTAGCGTAGCCCAAATTAACGCAGTCCACAGTCTTGGGTCCAAGCTTACACTTTTTGGGGATCGGCACATTGACTTTCGCCAGACAGCCCCAAGTGCGCAAGTACGAGAGTGTTGTCCTCCTCTTTGCCCATTTCTCATAGGGAGTGATCTCATTATCCTTTGTCGGAACTTTATTCAGGACATGACATGCCGTCAATATAGCCTCCCCCACCATGCCTTGGATAAACCCGATGTATCTAACATGGCGTTAACCAAATCAGTTAGAGTACGGTTTTCCCGCTCGGCAACCCCGTTTGACTGGGGTGAATAGGGAGGCGTCCTCTCATGAATAATGCCGTGTTCCGCACAGAAGGAATCAAACTCACTCGAGAAGTACTCTCCACCACGATCTGACCGGACTCGTTTAATTTTCTTTTCAAGTTGATTCTCAACTTCTGCCTTATAGATTTTAAAGTAGTGTAGAGCCTCATCTTTAGTATTTAACAGGTACACATAGCAATATCTAGTGGAATCATCTATCAATGTCATGAAGTATTTCTTTCCACCTTTAGTCAACACACCATTCATCTCACAAAGATCAGAATGTATGAGTTCTAATGGTGCCAAGTGTCTCTCCTCCGCGGTCTTGTGAGGCTTGCGAGGTTGCTTAGCTTGCACACATGAAAGGCACTTAGAGCCTTTGGCTAAAGTAAAACTCGGGATTAAATCCAACTTGGCTAGCCGCGTCATAACACCAAAACTAATGTGACAAAGACGTGAATGCCAAACCTCAGATTCATTAACATTCGAATGAACATGGTTCACGACTTTATTACAAAAATCTGCGAGGGAAAGGCGGAACATCCCTCCGCTCTCATAACCTTTTCCAACAAAGAGTCCATATTTCGTAACAACTAATTTATTAGACTCGAAAACCAACTTAAACCCTTCTCTACATAGAAGGGAGCCACTAACGAGGTTCTTCTTGATGGCGGGGACATGCTGCACGTTCTTCAGCTGCACGATCCTTCCCGAAGTAAACTTCAGATCGACCATGCCAACACCATGAACAGAAGCACTCGCGCCATTCCCCATCAATACGGACCCGTGGCCTGTGACCTGGTAAGAAGTGAACAATGACATGTCAGCACACACATGTACACCTGCACCTGTGTCCACCCACCAATCGGTGGGCTGAAACACTGAAAAAACAGTAAATAAATTACCGTACCCAGGTGCACCATTCTCATTATTGTCCACAATCATGTTGACGGACTTGGAGTCCTGTCCTGACTTCTTGTACTTGTTTGGGCACTTGTTGGCCCAATGTTCAACCGAACCACAAGTAAAGCAGCCCTCGTCCTTCTTGTTCTTCTTGAAGGTCTTCTTACCCTTCTTCTTAAAGTCGGTATTGTGTTGGACACCGTTCTTTCCCTTGGGCTTGTGGGAGTTGAAGTTCTTCTGGTTCACCATGTTGGCGACAGAAGTCCCTTCGGCCCCTTTTCCATGCGAGTCCTTTGCCCTTGAATACTGCTCAACACTCAGATGGCCAATGACATCCTCCACAGAGAATTCACGCCTCTGATGTTTCAGAGTGGTGGCAAAGTTCCTCCAGGAATTAGGGAGCTTAGCGATTATGCAGCCCGCGACAAACTTTCCCGGTAACTCGCACTTAAGAAGTTCAAGCTCCTTAAAATGCATATTATCTCATGAGCCTGCTCCAATACAGGACGGTTTTCAACCATCTTGTAATCATGGAACTGCTCTATAATATACATCTCGCTTCCGGCATCGGCTGCCCCGAACTTAGATTCGAGCGCCTCCCACAAGTCCTTGGCGACATGCACATGTAAATATGCGTCGACCAGTTTGTCTCCGATCACGCTAAGAACTGCTCCGAGAAACACAACGGTAGCCTCCTTGAACGCCTTCTCCTGTTCAGGAGCAATCGTTCCCGTGGAGACACCGGTGACCCAGAACACGTTCATAGCCGTGAGCCATAACGTGGTCTTAGTCTGCCAACGCTTAAAGTATGTACCGTTAAACTTATCCGGTTTCAGTGCAGCGGCAAAGCCACTTGCCGAAAAATTCCCTCCAGTATAGGTTTTTGGATTGTTGAGTAAATAGGCAATTTCTCGATTAAATTAATCCACGAGTAAATCACTAGCATGGCATTGACACATATAATCGCATACTGATATTCAGTCAAACTAGCACATACTACGCTAATTGCAGAAAGATCTACGTATAACGCTAGCATGGCTAAAACAGAAAACAGTAGGAGCGGGATAAACGAGTTATACCCTCCAGTAGGCCATGCAGAGGCCGCGGCTTTGGTAGCAGCAGCGGCGTCCTCGGCGGCCTTCTTGTCAGCTTCAGCTTTCTCGGCGGCGGCACGTTCGGCGTCGGTGGACATGGTGATGATGAAGGCGACGCGAACGTAGAGGAAGTAGACGATCGGAAGTGAGCAGTCGCGTAATCGCTGCCCAAAAACCTATTCGCCCCTCACCCCGTACATGAACCAGAAGGGCGTGGTTTCGGAGACCTGCTCTCCCGTCGACCGTGTACGCGGCGGACGGGATGGAGTCACCGGCGGCAGCAGCAGCAAGGGAACGACGGTGGGCGTGCGCGTGGAGCAGATGGGATCTGTTCGTGGCTGCTAGGGTTAGGAGACACCGCACACTTATATAGGCACAGCCGCGTGGAGAGACGTGGGCTCGACCCACGTCCGAGTCCGTGACAGCCCACGATCCGACGTCTCAGATCGTGGCCCAGCTGTCAGAGAACTCTCCGTTAGTGACCGGCAAAAATAAGCGCGTAGGTGTGAGCTCGGCTCGGCTCAATCCCGCAACCCGCGGCGCGTCGTGACGAGGCGTGGCGAGGCGGGCGGCAGAGGAGGAGTGCGCGAGGGCCTCTTCTCTTCTCAAGCTCCAATAGCATGTAGAAGAGAAACCCTTATAAGGAGGTCCAACTCCTCTTCCACTTCCGGGGTGGGACTAAACTTCCCACTACACCTAGTGCCATATAACCCACATGGGCCCTTAGAGATTTTTCAGAAATTGCTACATGGGCCTAGAGCCCATCTCAAATTTCAGCAATCCCCCACCAGATCTCGAGGGCCCATTGTGTCCTCTGTTCCAATTACTGTTTCGATATACCAGTGTTTCAGTGAAGACCTGTTAAGGTTGAGCTTCACCTAGAGCAAGTAGCTACACTCCTTCACAACTGAACAATGGACTGTGCCTTGAATTGTCAGTTTGGCGTAAAGAAGTTTCACCACATGTCTCACTAGTACTGGGCTGCCGAAGGCTGACCCCTCGGACCCCTCGGGTGGAGCATATAAGTCACACTCCTGGCCTATTCATGAGCTTACTAGAGATCACCCCAATCTCATAGACTGTGACCAGCAGTCGGACTCATATAGGTGTGTTCCTCCAAAGATCACTCTGTAGGATAGCATCTTGCTTATATAAGCTTCGGAACACATTAAGACAGTAGTCATCCTACCATACAGTATCGAGAGTATTGCATCTCCAACGGAGTGGGTTAGTATAGTTACTCTCCTCAGTTCACCACTGGCTTGTTTTCCCAGGTCCTAATTCACGGGATCTCCGATCACATAGGTTGGGTTACTACCATGGCAACTCATGTGGGTCTCATACCCATCTCCCTCGATGCATTATCTATCACAACACGTGATAGCCCTTTCGTAAAGGGATCTGCCAGATTCTTAGCCGTATGGACATAGTCCAACGCTATCACTCCGGAGTTTCTTGATTTTCTGACAGCTTTTAATCTCATTCTTATGTGTTTGATGGACTTCATGTTGTCCTTTGAACTCTTCACCTTGGTGATGACAGTCTGATTGTCACAGTTCATAAGGATAGCCGGAACCGGTTTATCAACCAATGGCAAGTCCATCAAAAGATCTCGAAGCCATCTCGCTTCAACACCAGATGTGTCTAATGCCGTTAATTCTGCTTCCATTGTCGATCTCGTTAAGATCGTCTGCTTGCAAGACTTCCAGGAAACAGCGCCACCTCCAAGAGTAAACATATACCCAGTTGTGGCCTTCATCTCATCAGCATCAGAGATCCAATTTGCATCACTATACCCTTCAAGTACCGACGGGTCTCTAGTATAGTGAAGTCCATAGTTCATAGTACCTTTCAGATTGCGCATAACTCGTTCAACAGCATGCCAATGTACATCACCCGGTTTGGAAACAAACCGGCTCAGTTTGCTCACAGCAAACGCGATGTCGGGCCTCGTTGCGCTCGCTAGGTACATTAGTGAACCAATGATTTGAGAGTATCTCAACTGATCTATAGCCGTGCCTTTGGACTTTCGAATCAACACGCTAGGATCATATGGTGTTTGAGATGGTGTGCAATCCGAATATCCAAAACGACTCAACACCTTCTCAACATAGTGGGATTGCAGAAGTGTAATCCCACCCTCATTATCTCTCAGTAGCTTGATGTTCAAGATAACATCAGCCACACCAAGGTCTTTCATCTCAAAGTTCTGAGACAAAAACGACTTGACCTCCTCAATGACTTTGAGGTTGGTTCCGAATATCAGTATGTCATCAACATACAAGCACAGTATAACTCCTTCGCCCCCACCATGGCGATAGTATACACATTTGTCAGCCTCATTAACAACGAAACCAACAGATGTCAGAGTTGTATTAAACTTATCATGCCATTGCTTAGGTGCTTGCTTCAGGCCATATAAAGATTTCAGCAACCTACACACCTTTCTTTCCTGACCATCTATCACAAAGCCATCTGGCTGTTGCATGTAGATTTCCTTGTTTAGCTCTCCATTCAGAAAAGCCGTCTTAACATCCATCTGGTGGACGAGAAGACCATGCGAGGCTGCCAACGAGAGTAATACTCGAATGGTGGTCAGTCTAGCTACAGGTGAATAAGTGTCGAAGAAATCTTCCTCTTCTTTCTGGTCATAGCCCTTGGCCACAAGCCTAGCCTTGTACTTTTCAATCGTACCATCGGGCCTAAGCTTCTTCTTGAACACCCACTTACATCCTAATGGTTTGCAACCATAGGGACGTTCAGTGATCTCCCATGTCCCGTTAGCCATGATGGAATCCATCTCATTACGGACCACATCCTTCCAGTAGTCAGCTTCTGAAGAGGCATACGCTTCTGAAATAGAAGTGGGAGTATCATCCACGAGGTACACGAAGAAATCATCACCAAAGGTCTTTGCAGTCCTTTGTCTCTTGCCCCTACCAAGGGTTTCCTCGTCATCCTCCTCAGGATTTTCATCATGTGTTTGTTCATAATATTCTAGGGATGGCAGGTTCAGGAGTCTCCTCAGATTCCTGTCTAGGAGTGCTTTGCATATCTCTCATAGGAAAAGTATCCTCAAAGAATGTAGCATCCTTAGACTCCATAATTGTACCGACCTTCTGGTCAGGTACCTCAGATTTCACTACTAGAAATCTATAGCCAACGCTGCTCTTAGCGTAGCCCAAATTAACGCAGTCCACAGTCTTGGGTCCAAGCTTACGCTTTTTGGGGATCGGCACATTGACTTTCGCCAGACAGCCCCAAGTGCGCAAGTACGAGAGTGTTGTCCTCCTCTTTGCCCATTTCTCATAGGGAGTGATCTCATTATCCTTTGTCGGAACTTTATTCAGGACATGACATGCCGTCAATATAGCCTCCCCCACCATGCCTAGGATAAACCCGATGTATCTAACATGGCGTTAACCAAATCAGTTAGAGTACGGTTTTTCCGCTCGGCAACCCCATTTGACTGGGGTGAATAGGGAGGCGTCCTCTCATGAATAATGCCGTGTTCCGCACAGAAGGAGTCAAACTCACTCGAGAAGTACTCTCCACCACGATCTGACCGGACTCGTTTAATTTTCTTTTCAAGTTGATTCTCAACTTCTGCCTTATAGATTTTAAAGTAGTGTAGAGCCTCATCTTTAGTATTTAACAGGTACACATAGCAATATCTAGTGGAATCATCTATCAATGTCATGAAGTATTTCTTTCCACCTTTAGTCAACACACCATTCATCTCACAAAGATCAGAATGTATGAGTTCTAATGGTGCCAAGTGTCTCTCCTCCGCGGCCTTGTGAGGCTTGCGAGGTTGCTTAGCTTGCACACATGAAAGGCACTTAGAGCCTTTGGCTAAAGTAAAACTCGGGATTAAATCCAACTTGGCTAGCCGCGTCATAACACCAAAACTAATGTGACAAAGACGTGAATGCCAAACCTCAGATTCATTAACATTCGAATGAACATGGTTCACGACTTTATTACAAAAATCTGCGAGGGAAAGGCGGAACATCCCTCCGCTCTCATAACCTTTTCCAACAAAGAGTCCATATTTCGTAACAACTAATTTATTAGACTCGAAAACCAACTTAAACCCTTCTCTACATAGAAGGGAGCCACTAACAAGGTTCTTCTTGATGGCGGGGACATGCTGCACGTTCTTCAGCTGCACGATCCTTCCCGAAGTAAACTTCAGATCGACCGTGCCAACACCATGAACAGAAGCACTCGCGCCATTCCCCATCAATACGGACCCGTGGCCTGTGACCTGGTAAGAAGTGAACAATGACATGTCAGCACACACATGTACACCTGCACCTGTGTCCACCCACCAATCGGTGGGCTGAAACACTGAAAAAACAGTAAATAAATTACCGTACCCAGGTGCACCATTCTCATTATTGTCCACAATCATGTTGACGGACTTGGAGTCCTGTCCTGACTTCTTGTACTTGTTTGGGCACTTGTTGGCCCAATGTTCAACCGAACCACAAGTAAAGCAGCCCTCGTCCTTCTTGTTCTTCTTGAAGGTCTTCTTACCCTTCTTCTTAAAGTCGGTATTGTGTTGGACACCGTTCTTTCCCTTGGGCTTGTGGGAGTTGAAGTTCTTCTGGTTCACCATGTTGGCGACAGAAGTCCCTTCGGCCCCTTTTCCGTGCGAGTCCTTTGCCCTTGAATTCTGCTCAACACTCAGATGGCCAATGACATCCTCCACAGAGAATTCACGCCTCTGATGTTTCAGAGTGATGGCAAAGTTCCTCCAGGAATTAGGGAGCTTAGCGATTATGCAGCCCGCGACAAACTTTCCCGGTAACTCGCACTTAAGAAGTTCAAGCTCCTTAACAATGCATATTATCTCATGAGCCTGCTCCAATACAGGACGGTTTTCAACCATCTTGTAATCATGGAACTGCTCTATAATATACATCTCGCTTCCGGCATCGGCTGCCCCGAACTTAGATTCGAGCGCCTCCCACAAGTCCTTGGCGACATGCACATGTAAATATGCGTCGACCAGTTTGTCTCCGATCACGCTAAGAACTGCTCCGAGAAACACAACGGTAGCCTCCTTGAACGCCTTCTCCTGTTCAGGAGCAATCGTTCCCGTGGAGACACCGGTGACCCAGAACACGTTCATAGCCGTGAGCCATAACGTGGTCTTAGTCTGCCAACGCTTAAAGTATGTACCGTTAAACTTATCCGGTTTCAGTGCAGCGGCAAAGCCACTTGCCGAAAAATTCCCTCCAGTATAGGTTTTTGGATTGTTGAGTAAATAGGCAATTTCTCGATTAAATTAATCCACGAGTAAATCACTAGCATGGCATTGACACATATAATCGCATACTGATATTCAGTCAAACTAGCACATACTACGCTAATTGCAGAAAGATCTACGTATAACGCTAGCATGGCTAAAACAGAAAACAGTAGGAGCGGGATAAACGAGTTATACCCTCCAGTAGGCCATGCAGAGGCCGCGGCTTTGGTAGCAGCAGCGGCGTCCTCGGCGGCCTTCTTGTCAGTTTCAGCTTTCTCGGCGGCGGCACGTTCGGCGTCGGTGGACATGGTGATGATGAAGGCGACGCGAACGTAGAGGAAGTAGACGATCGGAAGTGAGCAGTCGCGTAATCGCTGCCCAAAAACCTATTCGCCCCTCACCCCGTACATGAACCAGAAGGGCGTGGTTTCGGAGACCTGCTCTCCCGTCGACCGTGTACGCGGCGGGTCACCGGCGGCGGCAGCAGCAGCAAGGGAACGACGGTGGGCGTGCGCGTGGAGCAGATGGGATCTGTTCGTGGCGGCTAGGGTTAGGAGATACCGCACACTTATATAGGCGCAGCCGCGTGGAGAGACGTGGGCTCGACCCACGTCCGAGTCCGTGACAGCCCACGATCCGACGTCTCAGATCGTGGCCCAGCTGTCAGAGAACTCTCCGTTAGTGACAGGCAAAAATAAGCGCGTAGGTGTGAGCTCGGTTCGGCTCAATCCCGCAACCCGCACCGCGTCGCGTCGCGACGAGGCGTGGCGTGGCGTGGCGTGGCGTGGCGTGGCGAGGCGGGCGGCGGAGGAGGAGTGCGCGAGGGCCTCTTCTCTTCTCAAGCTCCAATAGCATGTAGAAGAGAAACCCTTATAAGGAGGTCCAACTCCTCTTCCACTTCCGGGGTGGGACTAAACTTCCCACTACACCTAGTGCCATATAACCCACATGGGCCCTTAGAGATTTTTCAGAAATTGCTACATGGGCCTAGAGCTCATCTCAAATTTCAGCAATTTCATAGAAAAAACTGCAATATCTTGTATCGCAGTTAACATGGTCGGTATGAAATATATGAAAAGTTAACATATATAGGGACACGCTAATCACGTACGGGAATTTCCTCAAACATCCGTTCACAACTAAAACATCAAATATATGTGCAAGAACAAAAAACACTGCCCCTTAGAGTTACGCCCATTTCATCAAGCATCTTGTGTACGATTTTGTGCAGAAAAACTGAACCATACCGAGGGGGGTGATTTGTTGAACGAATAAGAAATAAAGTGAACTTCCTCACCTTCAGTCACGTTGGCCTCTTTCTCCACGAGTGTTGCTGCCAAGACCTGGACTACAAAGTTCAGCCACCTCCTTCCGACATGGCCTCCATGACCTTGTGCTATGGCCTCGCAGCCCTAGCACGAGGAAGCGGTGGAAACAGGAACAAGGCCACCACGAACGTGATGGCACAGGCGCCTGGCTGTCTCTCTCGCTCCATCCACCCGAGGCGCGGCGCCGCAGCAGAGGCGGGTCTCAGCGGCCGGTGCCGCAGCGCAGAGGAGCGGGGGCGGGGAAGGGCGAAGGCGGATCAGGATGTCGGGTACGAGGCCGCAGCGCGGAGGAGAGGCCCGACACGGGGCGCAACGGCTGGAGACGGGTGCGAGATTCGTGCGTTTTAATCTGACGGCCATCAAGTCGTTCGCTGGAGATGCCCAAATATCGGACGTCAGCCATATCTTGATTATGAGAAGGGGACTATTTATGTCGTTCGCTGGAGATGCCTTGAGCGGCATCTTGTGGCGGCAACTAGCTCCGGCGGGTCAGGCGCGGGAGGTGGATCAGCGAGCTGCCTCGCTCGTATCCGGCGGGCTCGGTGGACCACCCAGCCGGCTTGTATGCCGGAGAATTGCTCTTCGGAAGCCATCAAAAGAGTGGAAAAAATGGTGAAGGAGAAGATGGGAGCGATGGAGGGGTGGAATTCTTGCCCGGCATCTTGCCTTGTTTAAATAGAGGGCGGACAGGAGGAGCTCGCCCGGCGTTGCGTTTAATGTCGGCTCGCTCAGGGGCGGACGTGTGACCGGAGTAAGTTTCTCGGCTTCCACATATGTTCAGCCCGGCGGGCGGCGCCCTCGACTGGCGTGTCGCTTCAATGGCGGAGGCCTATTAAGATAGGTCTAGCGTGTCGTGTACATGTACCTTGTACGTATGTAATTGTATATGCTGATTGTTATATATAGAAAGACGTGGGGAGGTTTTGCCCCACGAAAAACCCTAAACCCTATTCTCAAACTTGTATTAGAGCCTACCCTAGCCGCCGCCGCCTCTCCTCCTCCTGCCGCCGCCGCCGCAGTTTTCTCGCGGCCGCCGTGATGTCCGCCACCCCGGCACCCACGATGACCCCCTCCTCCGCGCTCACGCTCTCCACCCCCTCCGTGCCCTCCCCGGTCATCGCCCCACCCGTCGCGTCGGCTCCCACCCCCATCCTTCCGCCCATCGTGGTCTCGCTCGACCGCAGTAACTTTATGCTGTGGAGGGCCCTTGCCCTTCCCAACTTCGCCGGAGTTCGCCTCCACGGCTTCCTCGATGGCTCGGCCAGGGCGCCGGCGCCGACCGTGACGACAGGCACCGGCGAGGCTGCCCGCACCGTGTCCAACCCTGAGTACGAGCAGTGGTGGACGCTGGATCAGAAGGTCCTCGGGCATCTCCTCGGTTCGATGAACGTGGAGATCTGTGCGCAGCTCATCGGGCTGCAGGACGGCGTGCACACCATGTTCGCCGCCGAGAATAGCGCCGGCGTGCGTAACCTCCGGCGCCAGATCCAGGCGCTGAGGAAAGGAGATCGCCCCGTCGGCGAGTATATGCAGAAGGTCAAGGCCCTCGCTGATTCGATGGCCGCCGCCGGCTCTCCTCTTCGCGATGATGAGATCATCGACTACATGCTGACCGGGCTCGGCTCGGCGTTTAACCCCATCGCTACTTCGATGAACTTCGCGGGCGTGCCTATCACGTTTCCCGCGTTCTACTCCAGTGTCATTCACTACGAGGTCCTTCAACAGCAGCAATCGGAGCTTGACGATTGGCATTCCTCCGCCAATGCCGCGTCCCGACCGGTCTACCACAACACCTCCGGCCGCGCGCCTGACTTTGGACGCCCGAGTGGCGGCCGTCCTTCCGCCGGCTCCTTCCCGCCAGGCTCGGGCGACTACGGCCCTAGCCAGGGCAGCGCCCCTGGCCGCAACAACAACCACAACGGCGGCAACAACCGCAACGGAGGAGGCAACGGGGGCGGCCGCAACCGGCGCTGGCATCCCCGGTGCCAGATATGCAAGAATTGGGGTCACGAGGCGAGCGAGTGTCGCAGCTGCTATGATGTCACGCCCAAGATGCGACCCTATCCTAAAGGAACTCGACGGTCCCACCAAGGATAGAAGCGCATCTTGAAGACGCTTTTGCAAGGTGGATATCATTACATCAACAATACATAATATTTGGGGATACATACAAGGCATACAAATGCCGCAAGAATACATCAATACATCATACATAAGACCAACATCCGACTACGGATGTAACATAAACAGAAACTCGAACGACATCCACCCTGCTAGCCCAGGCTGCCGACCTGGAACCTATCCCCTGATCGAAGAAGAAGCAGAAGAGGAACTCCAAAACAGGCAAACATCGCTCTCGCGTCATGATCATCGCGTAACCTGTACCTGCAACTGGTGTTGTAAGAATCTGTGAGCCACGAGGACTCAGCAATCCCATTACCATGGGTGTCAAGACTAGCAAAGCTTAATGGGTATGGAAAGGATAAGTGGTGAGGTTGCAGCAGCGACTAAGCATGTATGGTGGCTAACTTACGCAAAGAAGAGCGAGAAGAGAAGCAACGGAACGGTCGTGAAACTAGCAATGATCAAGAAGTGATCCTGAATTCCTACTTACGTCAAACATAACCCAGAAACCGTGTTCACTTCCCGGACTCCGCCGAGAAGAGACCATCATGGCTACACACACGGTTGATGCGTTTTAATTAAGGTCAAGTGTCAAGTTATCTACAACCGGATATTAACAAATTCCCATCTGCCACATAACCGCGGGCACGGCTTTCGAAAGATAAATACCCTGCAGGGGTGTCCGAACTTAGCCCATTATAAGCTCTCACGGTCAACGAAGGATATTCCTTCTCCCGGGAAGACCCGATCAGTCTCGGAATCCCGGTTACAAGATATTTCGACGATGGTAAAACAAAACCAGCAAAGCCGCCCGGATGTGCCGACAAATCCCGATAGGAGCTGCACATATCTCGTTCTCAGGACACACCGGATGAGCAAGACGTCGGGTTGGCATGGACCCTGGTTGCCCAGGGGGCGCCGGACATCGCTCGGTTTGGACCAGCACTTGGAGAAGAACTGGCCCGGGGGGGTAAAATAAGATGACCCTCGAGAGAGCGACTCCCTAGGGAAAAGAAATAGGCTGGGCAAATGGTAAAACCAAGGCTGGGCCTTGCTGGAAGAGTTTTATTCAAAGCGAACTGTCAAGGGGTCCCATAAATCACCCAACCGTGTAAGGAACGCAAAATCCGGGAACATAACACCGGTATGACGGAAACTAAGGCAGCAAGAGTGGAACAAAACACCAGGCATAAGGCCGAGCCTTCCACCCTTTACCAAGTATATAGATGCATTAATAATATAAGAGATATTGTGATATCCCAACATAAACATAATCCAACATGGAGCAATCTTCATCTTCACCTGCAGCTAGCAATGCTATAAGAGGGGCTGAGCAAAGCGGTAACATAGCCAAACAACGGTTTGCTAGGAAGGGTGACAAAGGTTAGAGGTTCATGGCAATTTGGGAGGCTTGAGGAGCAAGTGAATAGGTAGCGCAGCAAAGCGATAGAACGAAGCAACTAGCATAGCAATGATAGTAATGAGATCCAAGGTGACGGTCATCTTGCCTGAAATCCCGCTAGGAAGAAGAACGAATCCATGAAGAAGATGAAGCCACGAAGATGAACGAATCCTCACGATCGCAACGACACGGGAACTATCGAAAAGAAGCACACAACAAGGTAAACACACCACACATGAACAAGGCATGATGCTCAACCAAGTATGATGCATGACAAGGCTATATGAAGCTACTCATGACGAGAGATGATGCATACAAGAACAACACATCAAGGCAAGTTTAAATGAGGCCGGAAACAACATATAACAATTCCGGTAAGTCCTCATATGCAAATTTCGAAATTGGTCCAGAACTGAATAAACTTTATGTTCAAGTTGTTAAACAGCAAGTTAAAGAGCACCATGATGATCTACACGAAATTCTAGTCAAGTTACATATAAAGTTCATTAGATTCGGAGTTACGGCCTAGAAGATATGAGCAAAACAAGGTAAACAAGGCATGGATGCAAAATGCATACAACCATCAAGCAAACACCTCAAAATAAGGATGCAACATGATAATATGGGACTACATGCAAAACTACGCAAGTTTCATATAGAGCATGCTCAAAACGGAGCAACGGTGCAACACATACACTCCAAACAAGACATAGCAACAATCTGTCCAAAACAGCAACTAGGCATATGGAAATCATCAAAACAATATGCTACAGCAACTCAACATGAAAACAAAAGGCATGAACATGATGTACAGGTAAAGCAAAACAAAACATAAACACTAAGCTATCTCCAGAAATCACTAAAACAAGCTCAAAAGGACATGGCAAGATTGCAAATAATAACAGGTTCACAGACTTGGCAGAAATTACTGGACATGACAGAAATAACATCAGGTAGCAATGTTTAGAGCTACCACGCAACATGCTACAGGAACATATCATAGCAAACAAAGGCATGGAAGTATTCTACTAAATTCATATGACAAAAGTCCCTTACTGACCATAAGCCAAAAAGGACCAGAAGATATGATGGAAACCATGTAAACATAGCAAGTTTCGTTATCAGGTTTCAGACAGCAGAAAACAGAGCATGGCAGAAACAGACATTATGAAGGCATCTTGGTGAGCTTGATGCACTCACCACAAAGCAATGCATGACAAAACAAGCATACCTACAGCAAGATGGCAAGTTTATGAAGCTATCCATGGCAATAGCAAGTACATAGCATCTATGGATCAACTACAATAAGCTTGGCAAAATTGAATAACACGTAAACAATCTGCCAGGAACATTTTATAGCAAACGTAGAGCAAGATTGAGTCATGCTAGGGCACTCCATAATTGCAAACAAGGGCAGGAATGGATCAATTACAACAATATCTACAAAACATCCTTACTGAACATCTCCAAAATATGCATGGATCTCTCTGTAGCATCAAGTTTACATGGCAACAAAATAACGGCAGACAAAGACTTGGAGAAATCCCTAAGTCCCTGAAATCAGGAACATTACGAAGCCTAGTTTGCATGCTTGTGGTAGTCACTACAGAGATCAAAAAAATACATGGCATATACCACTGGAAAGATGGCATGGCATACAACAAAACACGTGTAGAGCTCATACTCATACGATACACAGATTAAATGCAACAAAAATAACAAATCACCAAGTTCTGATAAGTAACAGCAGTTAACAGCAACTAGCACTCTTGCAATGATGATTTGGGCATCAGGATGGACTCAAATGAACATGGTGCAATGAAATAAAATGTAGAGCATCATGAGAAGAACAATTTTACATATTACACGCGCGAAACAGAGTTATATGCAGAGAGTTACGAAGCAATGAACAGGGGCATGTATTACGAAAAACTGGGACTTCGAAATATTTCGGGAGGGAGAAAAGTCAACCTGCGTTGACTGGATCGGGATCCCGCTCGGCTCGAACTCGGGCTCGCCGGCGACGGGAGAAGAGAGGGAGACGGCGGGGCGGCGAGGTGGAAGAAGGAGGCGCGGGGACGACGGTGGAGGGGCGTGGCGCCGGCGGCAGGAGGCGGCGGCACGCGGCGACCTGCGGCGGCGACGGGCGGAGGCAGCCGGCGAGGCGGCGGGTGGGCGCCCTCCGGCGGAGGCGCGGGCGAGCGGGCGCGGGGCGCCGGCGCTGGAGGCGATGGGCGGCGGGGCTCGGGCCCGATCTGGCCCAGGGCGGGCCGGATCTGGGCCCCGGTGGGCTGCGGCGGCGGGGGAGAGAGAGGGGGCCGGCGGCGGCGACGTGGCGGCTCCGGATTGGTCGAGAGCGGCGGCGCGGACATGTCCGGCGGCGAGGATTTTTGTCCGGTGGCACGAGGAGAAGATTTTTAGGGTTTGGACTGCGGGATTTCGGGGGGAGTGGCATATTTATAGGTAGAGGGAGCTAGGAGAGTCCAAACGGGGTGCGATTTTCGCCCACGCGATCGTGATCGAACGACCGAGAGCATGGCGGAGACTTAGAGGGGTTTTGGGGCTGTTAGAAGGGGGGTTTTGCTGCAACACACAAAAGGACTTTGCGGTTACCCGGTTAACCGTTGGAGTACCAAACGAGCTCCAAATGAAACGAAACTTGACCGGTGGTATACCAAGACCACTTGGCAAGACTCGGTCCATTCCGAGAATGTTCAACACCCGCTCACGAAAAGAAGACAAGAGGGGTGCGCCGGAGGAGGTGGGAGTGCCGGATTGCAAAACGGACAACGGGGAAAATGCTCGGGTGCATGAGACGAACACGTATGCAAATGCAATGCACATGATGACATGATATGGGATGCATGACATGAAAAAAAATGCAACACGCAAGCAGACGACATGGCAACGACGGCGAATAACTGGCCGACACCTGGCGCATCGGATCCGGGGCGTTACATATGATCATGACAACCGCGCCGCCAACTCCGCGTCCACATCCTCCTCCCATGAGCCGCCGCACTAGATCCTGGACACAGGTGCGACGAACCACCTGACGAATGATCTTGATCGCCTACACTTCCATGAGCGCTATGGCGGGAAGGATCAAGTGCAAGTGGCAAATGATGCAGGTTTGTCTATTTCGCATATTGGTCATTCCACTATGCCCGGTTCATCTCTCTGTTTACGCAATATTCTTCGTCTACCACATATTCATCAATATCTCCTATCCGTTTATCGTCTTGTCCTTGACAATGATGTTTTTGTGGAATTTCACTGTTTCTTTTTCCTTGTTAAGGACACAGCCACGAAGAAAATCCTTCTTCACGGTAGATGTCATGGCGGACTCTACCCCATCCCGCTTAGTCGCGCGTCGTCCTCCTCCAACCGCCAAGCGTCTCTCAGCGTCAAGACCACCCCGTCCCAGTGGCACCAGCGTCTCGGTCATCCCTCGAATAATATTGTTCAAAAAATTGTTAGGAATAATGATTTAGTGTGTTCTTCTGAACGTCAGCCTTCAGTGTGTGATGCTTGTCAGTGTGCTAAAAGTCGACAATTGCCTTATAATTTCTCTCATCATGTTTCCACTATGCCTCTTGAGTTAATTCATTCTGATGTTTGGGGGGCTGCTATTGCCTCTTCCGGAGGTTATAAGTATTATGTGAGCTTTGTTGACGATTATACTCGCTTCTCTTGGATTTATCTCCTCAAGCACAAGTGTGACGTTGAGCAAGTGTTTTATGCTTTTCAGGCTCATGTTGAGCGTCTTCTCCATACTAAAATCATAGCCGTTCAGTCGGACTGGGGTGGCGAGTACCACAGACTGCACCGTTATTTTCAATGCACTGGGATCTCTCATCGTGTGTCTTGCCCGCACACCTCTCAGCAGAACGAGATTGTTGAACGCAAACACCGTCATCTTGTAGAAACAGGTCTTGCCTTGCTTGATCATTCTTCTCTCCCATTGCGTTTTTGGGATGAAGCGTTTCTTACTGCGTGCTACCTCATTAATCGCATGCCCACACCTGTTCTTCAACAAGATACACCCATATATCGTCTCCTTAAGGTGCAACCCGACTACAAGTTTCTTCACACTTTTGGGTGCGCCTACTGGCCCAGTTTGCGCAAATATAACGCACACAAGCTTGCCTTCCGTTCCACCATGTGCGTTTTCTTGGGCTATAGTCAGATGCATAAGGGATATAAGTGTCTTGATCGTTCCACGGGACGTATCTACATCTCTCGTGATGTTTTTTTCGACGAGTTTGTTTTTTCCTTATGCCACCCTTGGGGTCACCGTCGATGTCTCTTCTCTGGATGGTGTTCTCTCTTTTCCTCCCAATGAACCGGCTAAGGGTGACCATATGCGCAAATACGACTTGCCCTATTTGTCTACTGACACGCCTGTTTCAGGCCATGTTGCTCCTGTGCAGGAACCTTCGGCTGCTCCATCCCCGGCGATCGACATGCATGGTGCATGCACGCCCCCTGCCCGCCGCCCCCATGTGGCCGACGCGCCGACCTCCCTGGCGATCGACGTGCGTGGGACATGCACGTCCCCCGCCCCGTCGGCTGCCGCGTCACTCGGCCAGACCGGCCCGTCAGCTGCCGCTTCTCCCGGCTCGACCGACCTGTCTTCGGCCCCGGCGGCTGCTTCACCCGGTCCTTCGGTGGTCTCCTCGCCGCGCGCTGACACACCGTCGTCTGCCACAGTGATCGAGGATGCTGCTCCACCATCGCCGCCACAGCTCGCGTCGCCTTCTGTCGAGGGCAGTCCTGCCACCTCGACCGCGACGCCTCCAGCTGCTCCTGCACACACCATGGTTACGCGCACCCGCGATCATACTCGCCCTGCTCTTGTCCCTATTGATGGGACCACCCGATATGATCCCCGTCGCCACGCGTTCCATGCGATGCCTGTCTCTCATCGTAATGCTCTCCGTGAGACCGCCTGGCGTACAGCGATGATTGATGAGCTCGTTGCCCTTCACCACAACAAGACTTGGGTTCTTGTGCCTCGACCGCGCGGAGTCCATAATGTTGGGAGCAAGTGGATCTTCAAGACCAAGCACCGTCCAGATGGCTCTGTTGATAAGTACAAAGCTCGAATGGTCGCTCGTGGTTTCACCCAGCAGCTTGGCATTGACTATGGTGATACGTTTAGTCCGGTTGTCAAGCCGGCCACCGTTCGACTGGTTCTTGCCCTGGCTGTGTCTCGCGGTTGGAGTCTTCAGCAGATTGATGTCAGCAACGCTTTCCTTCATGGGTATCTCTCAGAGGACGTCTATATGCAGCAGCCACCTGTCTTTGAGGATGCTCGGTTTGCCCCGCATGTGTGCAAGCTACATCGCGCTCTCTATGGACTCAAACAGTCCCCTCGTGCATGGTATGCTCGGCTCAGTGCCCGTCTTTTCGAGCTGGGTTTCGTCTCCTCCAAAGCAGATACATCTCTGTTTTTCTTCCGCTATCGTGATGTTCAAATCTATATGCTTGTCTATGTGGATGATATCGTCATTACCGGATCTTCTCCATGTGCTGTTGATGGTCTTGTTCAGTCCCTTGCGGCTAGTTTTCCTATCAAGGACCTCGGGCTGTTGGAGTACTTTCTTGGTCTGGAAGCGTCATACAATTCAGGGGGGATGACATTGACTCAACGGAAGTATGCCTTGGATCTTTTGCACCGTGTGAGCATGGAGAATTGTAAGCCTACTTCCACACCGCTGTCTACTTCTGATCAGCTTGCACGAGTGTCTGGACAGCCTCTCAGTACCGATTATTCTTTCCGGTATCGCAGTGTTGTTGGTGGACTGCAATATTTAACACTCACTCGTCCGGATATTTCGTTCACAGTGAACAAGGTGTGCCAGTTTCTCTCACAGCCCACCGATGCTCATTGGGAAGCTATTAAGCGGATTTTGCGCTATGTGAAAGGAACGTTGCACACAGGGCTGAAGTTTCGCAAGGCTGTCTCTACTAGCATTAGTATCTTCACTGATGCAGACTGGGCAGGATGTACTGATGATCGTCGATCCACTGGAGGTTTTGCCATCTTTGTTGGACTGAACCTCATTTCCTAGAGTTCGAAGAAACAACCGAGAGTGTCGAGATCCAGTACAGAGGCCGAGTATAAAGCCTTGGCGAATGGAGCTGCTGAAGCCATCTGGGTAGAGTCACTACTCAAAGAGTTTGGAGTGTCTCAGCAGCGAGTTCCTATTCTATGGTGTGATAATTTAGGGGCCACATATCTGTCTGCCAACCCAGTTTTCCATGCGCGTAGCAAGCACATCGAGATTGATTTCCACTTTGTGCGCGAGTGTGTTGCTTCTGGAGCTCTTGAGGTTAGGTTCATTTCTTCTAACGATCAACTCGCTGATGTGTTTACTAAACCAGCCACCTGACAGATGCTAGACCGTTTTAGTACCAATCTAAATCTTGTACAGAGTAGAAGTTCAGAATAAGGGGGAGTGTTAAGATAGGTCTAGCGTGTCGTGTACACGTACCTTGTACGTATGTAATTGTATATGCTGATTATTATATATAGAAAGACGTGGAGAGGCTTTGCCCCACGGAAAACCCTAAACCCTATTCTCAAACTGGGCCAGGGCGGTCAGAAACGGGCTTGGGAGCAGTCCGGACTCCCGCAAACCTCCCCACTTTTGTCTCTGGTTTGCGGAAGAAATCGCGTCCGGACAGCTCCACGGACTGATACAGGTCAGCGTTGGATGGCTTCCGTGGTCCGGAGAGTGCGGTTCGAACGGTTACAGAAGGTTTATGGATCCGCCTTGAAGATGCGTTAATACGGGGGAGATGTCGAGGATCCCCTTCTCAAAGTACAGAAACAGAGTCAAGCTGAGCAACGGGTTCGTTCGAAGTACAGTTCTTACACTAGCGGCGGCACGCCGCGCCTCATTGGTTTCGTTCGAGATTTGTTATCATTGAGTTTTTGAGAATTTGTTTCACATTGTGCATGTGCGTATCTTTGTAGTGAGTAACATAATAGTTGTGCAATAGCTGTTTCTAGATATATTTTTTATATTCATGCTTCGCTGGTACATGCATGTGCTGGTTTCTGTATTTGGCTTATACTTGTATGCAGGTTCTTGAACACATTTTCGTTTTGCATGAAAATATAGATACTTCTGGATATAGTTTATACATGGTTTCAATATGAGTGGTACATCCTTAAGATACATGATGATAGTAGGCGAGACTACAAGTGAGAACGGCGTTATGGGTCGTACTTGCATCTGATAACATTATCTCAGCCATCCGTCGCCCCCGGGGATCTGTGCCAGACTCATTAATTGAGTAATGGGCGAGCGCTAGAAATAGGGTATCCCATGAGTTTCTGTTCACGAATTGACGTGCAACCGTATAGTCTATATGGCCATCCCGCATTGAATGCAGATGTGGGATGGGGTGATATGCGGATTTCTCATTCTAGTTAACAGATGGACCGATGGTACTACAACATTTCTGCATTTGCCTGGTACCTTTGACAAATCACCCGAATAACACGCTAATCTCTGGTGTCTAAGCTGCTCATGGAGCCCGAGCCGGAATATAATATTTCAATAGAGGGATGATGGTGGTGGTCATGGTCTGCATCCGCCTAATCTCTGATGTCTAAGTCAGCTGAACTGCCGAAGGTCGTTTCGTGTATTTTCTTCACGCTATGTTCATTCGTTAATTGGTCGTTCTTTTTTTGTCTTTTGAACGGATTGGTTGTTCTTTCTTGAATAAGTGCGTCCTTCCAGCTATTTTTTTGGAACGAAGACGCTAAACGCGTCCGGCTTTAAATTAATAAAGCCCTCAGACACCAGTTCAGCAAGATACAACCCAGAAAAGCAGAAAACAGGTTCAGTCCAAGAGGACGACGAAAACAAAACACAAAGGTTCCACGCGAAGGCAACATAACACCATACAAATCATCCAACGCAGAAGACCTATCTAACATGAAACATCCACCGAAGGCACCAAAATCATCATCGAGTCGTCGTGGCTTGTCTAGCCATCACCTGGATAGTCTTGATGCGCGCCATGGCCTCCGACATGCGCTCAACATCGCGCTCCTTCCCCAGCGGAGTCCATGTCTGTAAGAAAAGGTGACATTTGAAGATCACATCCGCAGGGTTGTTAGGAAATTTTTTCTCAATCGTAATTTTATTGCGCGTCGTCCAAATAGCCCATAGTAGCGCCCCTACGCAACGCCAAGCGATTCTACTACTGGTCCCTCTCGTGGTTTTAAGGATGGCAATCAAGTCGTTCCCCGACGCTGGGTTCCAGTTCGAGTGGAAGGCTTCCCTAACTGCACTCCACGCGAACCTGGCTAGGTGGCATCTAAAAAAGACGTGGTTAGCATCTTCACCTAGACTGCACACAGTGCAGGTACCGTCAGCCGGACCGTTACGTTTTGCCACATTATCCGACGTGGGCAGCCTATTCCTGAGCATTTGCCACATGAAGATTTTAATTTTCAAGGGCAGGCCTGCCTTCCACAGCCCCCTAGCTATATCTAGCGCTGTCCCTTCAGTAAGCTTGTTGTATAAAGATTTAACCGAGAATTTCCGGGACGCTGTCAAGCTCCATTCGACCAAATCTTCGCCCGGCCCTATACGGTTGTCACCAATTTGATGCACTAGGTCGTCCCATGCCTCCCGTTCGGCATTGGAAAGGGCCCTCATAAAATGGATCGCTGGAGGGTCAGTACGGGCTGCCTCTCCCACTAAGATGTTGGTGTCAGTGGCGATCCGAAAAAGATTGGGGTGACTTTGCCAAAGGGGAGAGGCTCCCAGCCAATGATCCAGCCAAAAGCGAGTGGATTGTCCATTTTGAATCTGGAATTTGGCCCCGATAGCAAAAGCTGGTCGGACCGCTTGGATCCCTTTCCAAAACACGGAGCCGTTGGCCGGGGCACTGAAAGGATTCCCATTTGGGAAATACTTAGCCTTTAGCAGCTGAGCCCAGAGACTCGTCTCGTTTTGGGCAAGCCGCCACCACCATTTGGACAGTAGGGCTACGTTCATAAGTTTGGAGTTTAGGATCCCCAAACCTCCGAATTTTTTTGGCCTACAGACAGCCGCCCACTTTACCAGGTGATATTTCCGCTTGATACCAGTTCCTTCCCAAAAGAACCGGGATCGCGGTGTATCTAGCTTAGCGTGCATGCTATCAGCTAATAAGAACATCCCCATAGTGAATAGGGGCAGGGAAGAGAGGCTCGAGTTAGTTAAAATGAGCCTAGCCGCAGAAGACATAAAACGCCCTCGCCACGGGCTTACCCTATTGGCCACCTTCCCATACAGCGGCTCCCATTCTGAAATCGATAGTTTGCGATGGGATATAGGAAGCCCCAGATACTTTATTGGAAAGCTCCCAAGCTTGCAATTAAGTAGATTTGCGGCACGCCAACTTTGATGGTCGTCCATCCCCATGGTGATGACCTCGCTTTTAAGAAAATTTATTTTGAGTCCGGACAGGATCTCAAAGGCTAATAACAAAAGCTTAATCGAGGCGATACTATGATCGTCGGGCTTAAACAAAAGCAAGGTATCGTCTGCATATTGTAAATGGGTCACACCACCCGGGATGAGGTGTGGAACGAGTCCCTTAACATGACCAGCCTCGCTGGCCTTGGACAGCATAGCTGCCAAAGCGTCTGCCACAAAATTAAAGACGAGTGGGGAGATGGGATCGCCCTGTCTTAACCCTTTTCTATTACGGAAAAACTTCCCCATTTCGCCATTGACAATAACCGAGGCGTTGCCACTCGAGATCAGATGCATGATCCGGTGTACGAAACCCGCCTCAAATCCCTTTTTGAGGAGGACTTCCCGCACGAACTCCCAGTTTACGCGGTCGTACGCTTTTTCAAAATCGAGCTTGAGGATAACGCCCTGTCCACGAGTATGTTTTAACTCGTGGATTATCTCCATGAGCGCAATAGGCCCTTGAAGAATGTTTCTACCCTTAAGGAAAGCGGTCTGGCTCTTATGGATTACTCGTTGGGCAACCGGTGCTAACCTAGAGGCAAAGGCTTTGGCACATAACTTGAAGGGAACATTTAGGAGCGTGATCGGACGGAACAACTTGATTGTATCCGCCCCTTTGACCTTGGGAATCAAACAGATCGCCCCATAATTAAGTCTCGAGAGGTCAACCGTACCTAGGGCGAAGCCATTAATAATAGCTTGGAAGAGGTCTCTAAGGAAAGGCCAAAACTTTTTGAAGAACTCTACCGGCCAGCCATCCGGGCCTGGAGCCGTGTCGTTCTTCATGCCCACAAGCGCTAGGTCAATCTCTTGTGGCGTAAAGGACAACATGAGTGCGTCGTTTTCCTGTTGAGACACCCTCTCCTCCGGGCCCCATAAGTCTTCCCTAAGACTTAAACCTTTCTCTTCGGCTGTTCCCAACAGCTCGACAAAGAAATCGAAGATGTGCTTAACGATTTCAGAATGGGACACCAGAGTCCCATGCTCCGACTGTAGTCTTAGGATGGTACTCTTGCGTTTACGGCCATTGGCGTACGCGTGGAAGTAGCCGGTGTTGGCGTCACCTTTCACGACCCACTTGACGCCGCCCCTACGTCGCCAGTATTCCTCCTCTGCTCTAAGGATAGCCAAGACCTGGTTTTCCAGAGAGTAGCGGTGCTCCCATTCGTCGCCAGAGAAAGGTCTGGCATCCGCCTGCGCGTCTAAACTCGCGATTTCTTCCACGATGCGTTCCCTTTCCCTTTTGGACTCGCTGCCGTGGTTGGCCCCCCATCCCCTGAGGAAAGCCCGCAAAGCCGCAGCCACAGAGGACCAGAACTCTACTGGTCCTCTTTGACACCCCACCTGGTCTCCAATCAAGGCCCAACGAGTCATGACCAACTGACAGAAGCCCTCGTGTTCGAACCACGCCGTCTCGAAGAAAAATCTACGGCTGCGACGCCTACTGTCCTCCCCTGACGATAGAATAAGAGGGACATGATCTGAACCAATGCGCGTCTCGGCCACTAAGGTACAGAGGGGGAACAGGGCCTCCCAATCGCTTGAACAAAAAACACGGTCGAGAACACATCGCACTGGAACCCGCTGTTTGTTAGTCCAAGTGTATCTTGCACCTGTCCGCGCAATTTCCCTAAGAGCCGCGGCCGCAATAGCATTGTTGAAAAGGGACACCCTAGCCCAGTCAATGTTGCTATTGCTCTTGTCCGCCCCCGAGCGGATCAAGTTAAAGTCCCCGCCCACAACGACGGGCAAGTTGGCCGCTCGCTTGGCCCCGACCAAGGTTGTGATTTCCCCCAAGAAATCTGCAGACCTCGCGTGGTCCGCCGGCCCGTAGACACTGACAATCACCCAAGTAGCCATGGATACCCGGTGACGAACAGTAGCTGCAATATAGAATAAACCCGGCTCCCACGCAATAACATCACAAATATCTCTATTACAACCCATCAGCTGACCTCCAGAATGCCCCATGGAAGGGGTCCAAAACCAATCAAAACGCTGAAAAGGATCATACGCCACTAAATCTCTAAACGTGAAATCAGCCTTAATAGTCTCTTGGAGCGCAACAAAATCTATGTGTTCTTTAGACATATACTCTCTGAGCTGCGTACGCCGCCCCCATGGCCGCATCCGCGAATGTTCCAGAAGATGTATCTCATCAGATAACCCTATTACGCAGGCGAACTCCACGGGAGCTCACCGCCTTGGCCACACGCTTCCTTGCCGGCGCTCGGCTGGAAGAAGGCAAGTCCGAGGCCACCCCGGCCTCGTCTTCCTCGGTGGGCAAATCTACTGCACCAGCCCCTACTGGTATCACGGCCTGACCGTCCGCGGGCTGCACAGCCGCACAACGGGCGGCAACAGCCGCAAGAGCGGCCTGAGCATCTTCACGCGCGCGAACTAAGGGAATGATATCCAAAGGCGAGGAATCTAGTGCAACGCCACTATCGTGAAGAATCTCAGCTAGATGGACGTCAGAAAAGGCATTTAAGATCTTCTAAGAGGGGGAAGGGTTACCTGTCACGTCCATGTTCTTGTCAGCAGCACGGAGCTTGGCGCTTTCCAACGAGGACAAGTCCCTGAGCTTGGCCTTGGCGCGCACGCTAGGAGCCCGGGTCGCCACCGGAGTCGCTCTCGAACGCTTGGCCTTGGTCGCCGGCCCTGGCGCCTCCAGAGCCGCTCCTAGCTCTCCTCCCAGCGCATCGATCGCACCCGCCGCCTCCTTGGCCACTGTCTTGTTCCCTGGCTTCCTCCCTGCTGTCTTCTTGCCCTGCCGCCCGGAGCCGCTCGACATCCTCTTGCCCGAGGCCGGGGTAAGGTCAGTAACCTCGCATCCTGACCCCGAGCCCCCTACGCGCGCTGGAGAGGCAGTCAAAGGGTCTGTCTCCTTCGACACCAGTGGCAAGGGCACATGCTTGATTGGAGCTTGCAAGTTGGAGCCGTACTGGTCGAAGGACTGATCCAGGGAGCGGGCGAGGGGGGGAACTAATAGCAGTGTCTTGAGTAGCTAGCACACCCAACTTTTCCCAAGTCTCCGTGTCAATGGAAGTATCTGGAATGTTCTCTTCGGGCTCCTCATGCAGCTCGCCCATCTCCACATCTTGGCCAGCCGGGGCCGCACCCACGCCCGGCGCCACCTGCTGGTGCCCCCCAGCCGCAGAGTTGCCCGTTGTCGCACCCTTAACAACTTGCTTGGAGGGAATCACCGCGGCTGTCCCGGGCTTGAGCTTGAGCTGCCTGCCCGCACCATGCTGGCTTTCTGAAAGGGGGGCGGATGGGCCCGCCCCAGACGCACCACTTCCGTCCCCCAGCTTCCGCGGCAGCCGCTCCACCTCCACCTTGATCTGGTACCCTTCTTGGTTAAACCACACCTCGACCGTGCCGTTAAGTTTAGCCGGCGACTTGCAAGCCAGTTTCATCCTCACAGGCCCCAACTTTATGAGGGAAAGCTCGTCGACCACGATCGGACGTCCCAGCATCTTAAAAGCCTCCTTGATTCGCTCAATCTTGCGGTGTTTCTCAGGGATCCCGTAGAGCCGCACCCAAGCTTCTGGCATCACCATCGGGGGGATCACCTCTTGCTCCACATCACGCACCCTAGCAATGATATCGTTGATAGAAAGGAAAAGCTTGCCACTAGTCCGGGCCATATGCAGGAGATCCGCTGAAGGGAACACCACCATGAAATCGTCCTCTCCTACTTGGGTGACTTGCCAGTCCCAGTCCCCCGTGACCATGTGGTTGAGCTCCTGAATAAGAATCCGCAGGCTCAGACGTCCTGGCTCAGCCGAGAGGATGGCGGCGTTGCCAACAGAGAGCTGACGTGGACCCTCGGATTCCTCCTCCTCTTCGAACTGCAGACAAAAGAAGCCTTCCCCAGAAATTGCGCTACCCATGATCTGCAAACAAGGCTGCCGACCCCTCGTCGGGCAGTGCGCAGACGCGTGTCCCTCCTCCTTGCACAGCACACACAAGGGCTTGAACTTACACTGCGACTGGAAATGGCCAAGTCTCCCGCACTTGAAGCATTCCACTTCTGGGGCCTTCGGCACATCCTCCACTGGAATGGGTTCGTCCGCCGTACCCTTCGATCCAGGGAGGAGCGGCACCGTCAGGGGGGCGGAAGCCGCCCTGGGCCTCTTGGCCAGTGGATCCCCGTGGCCACCACCACAGTTAGGGTGATCCATTGGCTTCTGCTCCAACTCCCGCCGCCGCGCCAGCTCCTTCTTCTTCTTCTTTCTCTCCTGCTGCTGGATCCACCAGGGGGGAGGAGGACCCCAATCCCCCTCGCGCCCCACTTGCTCTTGGTAGCGGTCGGATCTACCACTTTGCCTCGCGCGCATCTCCTTCGACGCCTTCTCCCGCAGGTCTCTCTCCCGCCGCCGCTCCCCATCCAGGTCCTGGGCCTCCATCGGCCTCTTCTCCATGCGCCGATCGCTCATCACCGCCGCTGCAAACGAAATGGGAAGCGAAGGAGGGGGGTGGGGCGAATGGATCTGGCGAGGTGAGCAAGGCGCCGCACCTCGTTTCTGGTTGCGGGAAACCCTAGCGAGGGGACGAGGCAGCCGCGCCGCAGCCATAAATATGTGCCGTGGCTGGGCCTATACCTAGGAAACGCTGGCGCGGGCCTATCCGGGCCAGTCGGCCCAGTAGGAACCAGGCCACCGCCCGCAGGCTGATGTGTGGGCCCCACTAGGCAAGACACACCCTCGCCACCCGTCCCAGGCACGGGGGCCGGCCCACGGCCCACTAGCCCGACCACGGCCCCAGGCCCAGCAGCGCCAACCCTAGCCTGCGAGGAAACAGAGCCATCGTCCTCCGCCGACAGCCCTGCCGCCGCCTCCACCTCCTCCGGCCCCTGACCGGCGGCCACCTGCGACGGCAGGCGTGGCCACTCAGCCTCCGAGGCCACTGGAGCGAGCATCGCGGACGCCGCCCTCGACCTGATCTTCCGCGCGGCATCTCCAGGAGACGCCCCCCTGACCGGGGTTTGCGAGGGCTGCCAGGCCCGCACAGCGACGGCGCGCGATCCCCGGCCACCCGGAGCGAAACGACGACGCGCCCCAGCGGCGCCGCTCCCCTCGGCTTGCGCGTAGGCGACAAAATCACCCAACGACGGGCCCTCAGGCACCGGCCTCCCTGCCTCCGACTCCATATCCACGCCGTCCACATCCTCCGGCTCCTCTCCTGCCAACGCCCAGAACCTACCGCCTACCGACGCCACCACCGAGCCCACCGCCGCGCCCCGCTGCGACCAAGCCGGGGAGGAGCCAGCACCACTCCTAACCACCTCCCAGCCCTCGCAGGCCGGAGCTCTGGGCGACCGGGGCAAGGCGCCCGAGCCGTCGCCAGAAGGAGCAACTATTGCATCTTATTTTCTCCCAGCCCTCGCAGGCCGGAGCTCTGGGCGACCGGGGCAAGGCGCCCGAGCCGTCGCCAGAAGGCGCCCGAGGCGTCCTTCCAGCTATTGCATCTTATTTTCTGAGATGTTGTCTAGTTCTTGATAGAGGAAGTATAACTTAGGATATGAACAACTAAGTGGAAGAAATTTGAGTAATTCCCAACAGATCTATAGTTCAAATTACTAAGGTGTTCTTTTTTTTTTGCATGATGTAATTCTTTGGAAAATTCTACTGTATGAAAAACTGCTGCCCCGCATTGATATATGCCTAAATTATAATTCGGTATGGAGATTGGATTAAGAAGTAATCCGAAAAAAATGCCTTTCCAGGAAAACGATGAGAGTGTGACAGACTGCCTCTGCAAGCAAACATCTAGATTTGTGAGTAACTCGGGAATCATAGAACGCATCTGATTAAAAAACGTGGGGAATTAGGTAATCGCAAAAAATGCATTGCCTTGCAAAAATGATGAGAACGGTAAAAATGCCATTGCAAGAAAATTAGGTCGATGGGAAGCATGTATAGTCAAAGAGATTGTGATCTGAAAAAACTCAGATCGATGTGGGCTGGGGCTGCTCGGTAAATGGGACCGGAGTTCGGGGCCAAGGCTTGGGCAAATTTGACAAATTTGACCTATAGTCGAAATGAAATCACAGAATGAACTGTCCGTGAAACTATTTCACGTGGCTGACCCTTGGCGCCTAACCCTCAGGCGCTGCACTAGTGCAACGCCCAGGAGCTAGGCGCTGCACTAGTGCAACGCCCAGGAGCCAGGCGTTACACTGTGTATTGTGGCGCCTAGCTCTCAGGCGCTACACGCTGACTTGGGCACATATGGGTGCGACGCTGGCCGTGTAGCGCCTATCTGTGAGGCGTTGCACAATAGGGTGTGACGCCGGCGTGGCGGGCGCTACACAAAAGGGTCAGGGGAGTGAAATAGTTTCGCAACCAGTTCATTCTGTGAAATGATTTCGTCCCGAGGTCAAAATTATCAAATTTGCCCCAAGGCTTGTGAGAGAAGTGTCGTTCACGGTCCACGTTGGTCAATAACCCAGTCCAGGGAACGACCTGCTTCCTTGGACCGTAGTGGACGAGCCGTTGTTCATGTAATAAATGACGGACATCTGTGTATGCACTGTTCAATACAATGCCCATGGAATGACATACACTCTGATATATAACTGGCTGCATCAATCCATAGGCAAGTCATCGGCCTAGATAATGAGAGCATATAGTAGTATGACCCATATGGAATTTTCGAGACTACAAGTCTACGATGGTACCATTGCTTGTATATTCTATAGGTAGAGCTATAAGACGTTGATCCTCCAGCTGGGTTGGTCTGTGTGATGTAGTGCTATAGTGCTGAAGCTATCTCTTCTCATCGGGTCCTTGATGGCTTGTTTCCCGCCATAGGCGCATTCCCTTTGGTGCTCTTCGCGGCTAGTAGAGCATCGACAAGATATCTGAAAACTGCAGACACTTTTTTTTGTACCATTATGGAAATGAATGTGGTTCTCTTCTCTACAATATAATAAACAGAGGTTACAAACGAAATAAGAAAAAGAATAGTCTTCCATTACATGTTCTGCACCACAGCTATAAGCAATGCATGAGATATATGAAGATGCAAAATTCCTCGAAAAAGAAAGATGCAAGATGAGAAGACTACCTGCTATCGTGGTCTACCTTGGATTGTGCATTACGCTTCTGAAGTTGCTCAATTTGGTTTCCCATCTCGCTTTACGCTGACTTGGCATGTACTTGTGTCAACCTCCATGATCACCTACTTGGTTTCTTGAGTAAACTGGAGATGGACAAAAAGTTAGAATAAAAAATATAAACATGAAATTTCAGTTGGAGGAGAACGGTTGATCACTGAATAAAATATGGCGGCTGCTACAAATCAACCGGCTGATTTCCCAGAGAAATCAGCCGGGTCGCCAGCCATCCAATCTGCTATATCTCAGCCCTTAAAAAAAGTCAACGCAGACACGTCATCCTCCTCCCGGTCCCCTCCTCTCTGCAACGCATCAGCCATCCCTATTCGATCCCCGTCTAGGTCGCCGCTGCAAAATCATCATGGCTGCTGCCGGGGCAAAGCACTGCATTGCAACACCGGAGCCGCCGCCGTCCGCTGCATCACAGCTCCGAGAACTGCCGGCGAGAGCTCCATTGGAGCACCGGGAGTCGCTGGCCGCTGCATCACAGCTCCGATGAGCGGCCGGCGAGAGCTCCATTGGAGCTCTGGGAGCGGCCGGCGAGAGCTCCATTGGAACACCGGTGCTGCACTGCAGCTTCGATCCCACCGACGAGGGCTGCAACGGAGCACCGGGAGCAGCCGGCGAGAACTCCATTGGAGCACCGAGCTGCTGCACTGCAGCTTCGACCCCACCGACGAGCGCTGCAACGGAGCATCGGGAGCCACCTGCAAGAGCTCCATTGCAGCACCGCACCTGGCGAGCCCCACGGGGTCGCATCACCGCTTGTGCTGCACTTATAGCGTCGGCAAGCTCGGGCACCGAGCGCTGCACTGCAGCTCGACAACCCGCCGGTGAGCGCTGCAACGCAGCACGAGGAGCCGCCGCGCGAGAGCTCCATTGTAGTACCACGCCGGCGAGCTCCACGGGGTCCGCGGCGCCGCTTGTGCCGCACAGCACCTCCACCGTCGTTGAGAGATCCACGGGGACGCAGCTCCCTCCGGCGATGAGCGGCGCCCGCCTCCGGCCTCCCCGTGTTGCACTGCAGCACCGGCGAAGAGCGGCGCCAGCCTCCGGCCTCCTCCTTCAAGCTTCAGCGCCAACCTCAGGCCCTTTCTCGCTTGTGGCGACGAAGGAAAGGGGAAAAGAAAGAAACGAGTGGGGGAGAACGTGCGGAGCCAAAGAGATAAGGCTGGAGGGTGGTTGCGAGCGGTGTGTTGGGCGGGACACGTGTCTTTCGCTCCAGGCGGTTTATGCGAGAGAAACGTAAGTCGGATGATTTTGAACGTTTTCCATAAAATATTCTGGAGACAATGAAACTTTAAACTGAATTTGATTACTGAATCTAAACAAGAAACCCGAGATGATTACCATACATTTCATGGTTAATCCCATGAAACTGATATACATATAGCTCCCCCAATTCAACTAATCCGAAGTTCAAAAGAATCCGTCTTTGCTTCAAAATGGAGATAAACGAATGCGGTTGGTACTACCCGCAGCCTCTAAGCAGTAAACAATCTCAGTTTCAATTTGAAATTAGCCACTCAAAGATACAAAATACAGCTGATATCATAAAAAATAACAAAGTATGTTGATGACTTTGTGGTTAGGCACCAAAAAAAAATCAACAACAGCCATTACCGTAAACAAATTCAGCTAGTTAGAATTGAACATTAGAAACCATGTTATGCTCTACGGAAGAAGGCCGGAATCAAAATAAGAACAAGTATAAAATGTAAATAGGAGCAAGCAAGTCATAGATCCTGCATAATATTGACCATTAGTAAATTCTACAAAATGCATCATCTTTTTGTGTGTACTCGTACATGATATCTGAAGGATCATCAAACCTCACTACCAGCTGAATAAGCTAGAGTTGGCTTTGGATCTTTACACCACCAATTAAAATTCAGATGAGAAGTAAGATCGTGGAACTTCACTAAATCGTGTGTATTTAAATTAAGGTACTCTCCAAGTTCTTGTCCAAGTATCTACATCCAGATCACGTCATGGAAAGTAGGAATCAAAGTGGCGAACTAAACTGGAAATGCGTTGGACCGGGGTAGAGACTGTAAGAGGCTGAAGGTGCGAGGGCAAGGAGAACAGCAAAACAAAGAAAAATGAAATATTAAACATAGGTCTGAACTACACGGTAAGCAGCCACACATCCTCTGTAGTTATAGATCAAGGTTCGGTTTTTGTACAAGGAACAAAAAGGGAGATGCAATAATGAGTCTATGATACCTACTGCGCTTAGCGGTCTCATTAATTTTTTGAAGAACATCCTGGTGACTGGATCAATCAGATAATTACCATCTGAAATCACCTCCACAATATTTGTTACAACAAACAAATGGTGTTTAAAATAATTATTATGCAGGTCTATGTCTGATTTGATTTGAATCAAATGTAACATAGGCATATTGAACGAATCATGAATCACATATGCATTGCCACGCCAAAGGAATGTGCAACTGAAAACAGATCCATGGGCCGATAGATAGAAAGAACAGGGAGAGAATGAATATATATATATATATATATATATATATATATATATATATATATATATATAATTACCTCAAGTCCTGGAGGAAAAGCAAAGACGGGGAGCAGCTCGGTCCTGCAACTGCAAGATTATGCGAGTGGCTCGGCACTAAAGACAGGTGCTCCTGAAAAAACACAATAAAAGATGATGATATATGGTAGGAGTCCTGTCTCATTGATAGGTAGTCCACATGCCCGTCTCCTCTCCCACACACCAAAAGCTATCAGTTGCCATGTGTTTTTGCAGGGTACATGGCAACTGCCCTAGTGTGCTTGTAAGCAGATGACAACTCTCTCTTTACCCGGACTTGTTTTTTTGCCATGTTTCGTAGTGCTACATGGCAACTGTCTAGTGTAGTAGGTGGCAACTCCTAAAGTTTTCAAATCATGGCAACTGTAGTAGACCAGACCATACATGGCAACAGCTGCAGTTGCCCAAAAAAGGCATCCGGCACATGACCTGAGATGGCAACTGCAGTTGAGCAATCATGGCAACTGTAGTTGTCCGACATGGCAACTGTAGTTCAGCGACATGGCAACTGTAGTTGTCCGACATGGCAACTGCAGTTCAGCGACATGGCAACTGCAGTGACACGTACATGGAAGAGGGTCCGGACCATAGCAATCGCGGCGGGACGTGTGGTTACTGCCACGCGGGGCGTGTGGCTCGCAGGCGGGGAGGGGCGACGGTCGAGACGGGTCGTGCGGGCCGCGTGGTCGCTCGCCCGGACGTGCTCATGCGTGCGATCGCGCCGCACACCGAACGTGCGGGCTGTAGCGGGGTGCGCCCGGACGTGCTCGGGCGGGCGGGCCTGTGTCGATGCCACACGGGGCGTGCGGCAGATACCCCCTAGATGCCACACGTGTGGCAGTTATCGACGTCATTTGCTCTTGTCTATGATATTGATATATTGCTTTTCATGCGAGTATCTAATGATCTATTCCTTTGTTCCAGGAGGATCTTTGGTTGTCAGCCTTCAATGCTGGAATTCAGTGGGACAATTTTAATTAGACGAAGGAGTTTAATTGGAACTTTGAAAATTTAGAGGCAGCTCTAAAACAAGGCGGAGATCTTTATGAGAAGAGAGTTCACTTATTTGGAAGTACCGAGTCTCACCTATTAGATATCGGAGGTACAGTAAGGACAGTACATGTTCCAGTTATAGTTGCTGTTGACTGTCCTTTCACTCCATTATCTACAATTGGTTTTACGCCATTGACTCTTGATGGCGAAGATTCAGTTATAAGTGTCACATACCCTCTAGCACCGCCGATGGTGTGGGAATTTGACTGGGAAATGGACAGTTACGAGGAATTTGTTCATAATGTGGTCTTGCCAGAGAACGAGAAAGAAACCTTGAAGTTATTGCTAAAGGCTGTTCAAGAAAGGAAGAAGCAGGCTAAAGAAGAAAGGATGAAAGCTATTGATGCTATGGATCCTGAGACAAAGAAGGCATATGCAGATATCCGATTTTACAAATTTTATCCTGTTAAAACCTGGGATACTCCTAATGTAAAGTTCAACAAGTCAAACTATATTGGTAAATTTTGCCGAAATGCACATTTTCTAATGTGAGTGCTGTGTATGCAGGGGTTGCATCTTCTGTATGGTGTGCACTATTCTCTATAGCCCCTGTTAAGCTTCTGCTACTCTGGGAGTCAATTAGGAGACGTCCCTGAATGGTTTGGTATGAGGTTCTCTAGAATTGTACGGAGTTGTACTTTCTCTGAAAATATTCAGTGTAATGTTTTTACTTAATTGTATTTCTGTTCAGTTATATTATCTGCTGACATTTTTTTTTGAATTTGCATTATTCGAATCTCAATAATGGCAAATTAATACATGAATAAAGTCATTTTGTTCTCGAACTAACTTCTTTACAAATAATAATCCAAACGCATGCCAAAACCAGATGATGAGATGATACTTTTTCTTTTTTGGAATTGGTATTGGGGCGAGTGTACCTATTATGGGTAATAGGTCCTACACTGCCTATCATCCCTTTTCTTCTGTATTCCCCAAAAAACTCCCCAAATAAGGGGTTGCTGGTCATGTCTGAAAAATTTAGGGAGGTTGAATAAATAAGACAACCCCACTAGAATTTTGGTCAAACGTTTGTAGGTCAAAGTATCTGTCGGGAGTGATATCTCTTCTATAAAAGACGCTATGACACCCGCTATTCTACCGCACTTGCGCGCGGTAAGCTCTATGGATCGCACGATTGATTTACTGCTGATTCGTTTTGACTGCTCAGCTGGCCAGCAGTTGGAAGTTTTTAACGCTCATGGTTGCTTCGATGGCGGTGACTCTTTCGACTGCTGGCAGGTCAGCCGCCGGAAGTTTTTAACTCTCGTGATTGCCTTGGTGGTGGATGACTGTTGGCCCTTGTTACGACTGGGTCCAGAAAATCACTCGTTGCTCCTCCTATTCTGGGTATACGAAGTGTGAGATGGCTGCTAGCGACCAGTGAAAACCTAGAGCCCAGATGGGGTGAGAAACAACATGTCGCCACTCTTCTCCCCTCCCACACGCCCTCTTCCTCGCTGCCACCATGGCTTGTCCCGCCGTTCATCTCCACCTCCCGCGCGCCCTCTCTCTGGCTGCAACATCCACATAGCCCATGGCCTCCAGCCCACCCCTCTTGGCCGCCACCTCTCCTCGTCTCCTCCCAGATTCCCGATTTGAAAGGAGGGACCGACGCGGCTACAAAAGCCCAGATGGATACCCTTCAAAGGAGTAACCCGAAGGTAAACTGTTGGGGATATTACTACTGGGCATAAACCGGCCAGGAGAGGCCGGGTTATCCCCATAATGAGTTATTATATTTTAAGCCCATGAAGACAAAGATGATGGCGCTTTATGAAGGCCCAGGGCCCAAAGGCGGATTAAGGCATGTAGTCATAAACCGACATTGATATGTAAGCTTGTGTTGTAAGGAAGAAATAGTAGAGACCGGGCCGGACACGTTTATGAGCCGGCCTCGGAATCCTGTAAACCGGCGGGCGTTAACCCATGTATATAAGGGGACGACCTGGCGACGGTTTAGGGACAACAAACAACAACTCGAGAACCAGGCATAGCGGATTCGCTCCCTGGTCATCGAAACCCTAGCAATTCCACAACAACTGGATCGTAGACTTTTACCTTCACTGCAAGGGGCCGAACTAGTATAAACTCTCTGCGTCCCTTGTCCGCTTTAACCCCTTTAAGCTAACCCGTCGCGATGGCTCCACGACTAAGTCATTTCTCTAGGACATCTGCCGTGACAAAACTACGACAGTTGGCGCCTACCGTGGGGCTATCACACGATGGTTTCGAGTTCTTAGAGGGCAGCTTCGAAGGGCTCAAGGGATACGTTGTGGGCCGGATGACCAAGAGTCGTTGCGGCAAGCTCTACATCGACGACGCAGGCTGGGGCCCGAGGCCGGCTCAATCGAGTACGGGTACCGGGTCCCCTTCGGCGGCATCCACGTTTTCATTGGCAAGATCGGCAAACCGGGCCCTGAGCCGGACATCTGCACCGACATCGTCGAGACGGCTCAGCGTGCGAGACCTGCCCGGGTTCAGCCTGCCATGAAGTGTGCCTTCGTGGGAGTCATCCATGGAGCGGAATTTGAGGATAGATCGGCATCTGGTGGTGAGACCGTCGTTTATTCTGATGATGAGTCATCGACCGGAGAGACCGAGTCATTGTACCAGTTGCAAGATGGCCGGATTGGGGGCTATTCCGATGGCGACAGTATTCCGGACCCCTTTGATCCGCCAAACCGGGTTGCGATCTTCATGGCCGGTACGCAGCCAGCGCTCCACTCTTCGACCGCAGCGGCGATGGTTTCCGGATCGGTAGCAGAGACAGCGGCCGGGGCAGGAGGCCCCGTGCGACCGCCGGCTCAGGTTTAATCTGATTTATTTGACGCTTTGGCAACACTGATGGCGGAAGTTAACCCGGCGAATCAAGATGAGCATAATGCGGAAATCGCAAAGGTGAAAGATCAGATAACTCAGGCCAAAGCCGACCTGGCAGCTGAGGATACCAGGATGGCTGCGGAATGGGCCGCATTGGATGCACAGGCTTACCGGCTTATGTTGGATCAGAGCGCGTCAAACGATGTCATGAGGAGAAGGTACCGGTCTCACCTGCCGCCGGTTTATGAGGCCAGGAACCTCTTTAATACTCCAGGAGCAGGGATCAGTAATCCGCCAGTGGTAAACCGGGCGGAGGCACCTGGAACGGGGGCGCCGGTTCAGCCGCGTCCAACAGATATGCCTCGTCAGAACAACGTTCCGTCACAGCACGTCCCAACACCACCGGGTCACTACTCTAACCCGATGGATAACATTGTCGCTGCCCCTTCACGACTGGCGGCTCTCCGGATCGAAGGCGAGTCCCTAGTAGCGGTCGAGACGCGACGGGCTAGGGAGCTCCTTCAGACAGCTTTGACTCAGCAGCAGGCTTATTCATATAGCCGCGAAAGGATCCATTCTACTCCCCGCCCAAGCCGGAGTTACAGCAGGCATATGGATGAACCGGCCGTGTCAAGCAGTGCGCGAAACCGTAATCCGCCCCGTGGCCATAACCCGGCGGGTGGCGGTGGTGATGCTCAGGATGTGGTAGATCATGCTAGGGCACGTCGAGAGGCCGAGTTAGCGGCGCAACATGAAGCCCGCCAACTTACTCCAGTTCGTCCAACCACGTCGGTGGAACCAGGGGTTACTTCCAGCTCTTTGGGGGTACCGTGTCTCGTTCCAGCGCTGCGCAATGTGCGGCTGCCCAAGGATTTCAAGGGCCCACGTAAGGTGCTGAATTATACTGCCGATTTATCCCCCGAGTCATGGGTTGAAAGCTATGAGATGGCAATGGAGATGCTGGATGTGGACGATGCGGCGTGTGCTAAATACTTTACCATGATGTTGGAAGGAACAGCTCACACATGGTTGAAAAACTTGCCAGCTAACTCCATTGGGTCATGGGCCGAGTTAAGGGCCCGATTTATCCAGAATTTCAAGGAAACGTGCAAGCAACCCATGTCAATTGTGGACTTAGCTGCCTGTGTCCAGGAGGAAGGAGAATCAACAACCCATTGGGTGCGCCGGGTTTCGGAGATTCTGCATTCATCGGACCGCATCAATGCTGATACAACAGTTTTAACGTTGGAAGGCAATTGCCGGTTTGCACCTCTGAAATTGAAGTTGGGATGGCTCAAACGTCACTGAATGACATGGGAACACTTATGGCAGCTCTGGTGAAGTGTGCCGACTCTGATAGTACCAAGGATCCTGAGTCTGACGACGACAAGACAGGGAAGGGAAAGAAGAGCGGCAGTACCAAAGGGCAGCAGCATAACCCGACGAGTCATGGAAACAGCGGTAAGCGTAAAGCGGATAACAGTTTAGATTTCGTGGCTAATACCAACGCGCAGGACAAAGGCCAGCGGCATAAGGGTAAACCGCCCCAGCGTGGTGGAGGACCAAGTCCCAATCCGGAGCGCCTGTCGTACCTGGTAAACCAGCCTTGCCCAAAGCACGGGTCGCGGGACAAACCGGCCACGCACCTCTGGAAGTATTGTTATATCATGCAGGAGTTCAAAAATTCAGATTTTTTCGGTATGATCATGGACCGGGTGGCGGTTCAGGCCATGGATCTCATGGGCCGGGTTATGGTGGAGGCAGTTTCGGTTCAGGTTTTCACAGTAATCAGAGCGGACATGGTAATCAAGGCAATCAGTGCAACCAAGGTGGTTATAATCACCAGGGGAATCAACAGCAGCAGGAGCAGTCGGGTTACCAGAGCAACCCGAAGCAATTGAACAGTGGGCAATATCATGTCTTCACTACTAGCCTATGCAAGCGCGATCAGAAGCTTCATAAAAGGGCAGTAAATTCCGTTGAACCGGCGGTGCCCCGTTACTTACGCTGGTCTGAGCAGCCGATCATGTGGAGCAGAGAGGATCATCCACCCCGGGTTGATAATCCGGGTCATCTGGCATTGGTGGTGGCGCCTCAAGTTGGAGGATATAAGTTCACCAAGGTACTCATGGATGGAGGGCGTAGTATCAATATCCTTTATTATGAAACCTTCCGTCGCATGGGGTTAACAGATAAAAATCTTAAACCGTCCAACACGGTCTTCCATGGTGTGGTGCCTGGTAAATCGGCGTATCCAGTTGGTAAGATAGCTCTGGAGGTTTCCTTTGGTGATGAGCATGATTCAAGATCAGAAACATTGACCTTTGAGATGGTGAAAATCAAGAGCCCGTATCATGCCCTGTTTGGACGGCCGGCTTATGCTAAGTTCATGGCAAGGCCCTGTTATGTTTATCTGCAGCTCAAGATGCCGGGTCACAAGGGAACTATCACAGTTCATGGAAGCCGTAAGATCGCCTTGGAATGTGAAGAAGGTGATGCAACATATGCTGAGTCAGTTTTTGCAGCAGAGGAGTTGAAGTTCTACAAGGACAATGTTGATCCGGCGGACATGACTTCTTTGAAAAAGCCAACTACAGAGCATGATCCGGCCTTAAAGTTTAAATCGGCTGATGAGACTAAACTGGTTGATTTTGTTCCAGGAGATTCATCCAAGCAGTTTAGCATCAACGCTAACTTGGATCCGAAATAGGAAAACACGCTCATCGAGTTCATCCATGAGAATCGGGACATCTTTGCATGGAAGCCTTCTGACATGCCAGGTGTACCGAGAGAACTCGCTGAGCACACTCTTAATGTTGATCCTAAGTATAAATCGGTCAAGCAGTTTCTTCGCTGGTTCAATGAAGAAAGGCGCAAGGCAATTGGTGAGGAGGTAGCCAGGCTCTTGGCGGCTGGGTTCATCGTTGAAGTATTTCATCCTGAATGGTAGGCTAATCCGGTGCTGGTGTTAAAGAAGAACGACACTTGGCGTATGTGTGTGGACTACACAGATTTGAACAAGGCTTGTCCGGCAGATCCTTTTGCTCTCCCTCGTATTGATCAAATCATTGATGCTACGGCGGGTTGTGAGCGTTTGAGCTTTTTGGATGCATATTCTGGTTACCATCAGATCAAAATGGCAGTTAAGGACCAGGAGAAGACAACGTTTATAACTCCTTTTGGAGCCTTCTGCTATGTATCTATGCCCTTTGGGCTCAAGAGTGCCCAGGCGAGTTATTAGCGTTATGTGCAGAATTGTCTTCATAATCAGATCGGTCGCAATGTTCATGCTTATGTGGATGATATTGTGGTGAAATCCAAAAAGGGGGAGACATTGGTAGATGACTTGAAAGAGACCTTTGATAACCTCCGAGTTTATAAAATGATGCTTAATCCGGCCAATTGTGTCTTTGGTGTACCGGCAGGTAAGCTCTTGGGCTTTTTGGTGTCTAACAGAGGCATTGAAGCTAATCCGGAGAAAATCAAGGCTATAACTTCTTTGGCTAAACCGAAGTGTATCAATGATGTTCAACGCCTGGCAGGCCGGATTGCAGCCTTGAGCCGGTTTATCAGTCGCCTTGGGGAGAAGGCCATCCCTTTGTATCAGACGCTAAAAAAGACAGATAACTTTGTCTGGAGTGGCGCCGCCAATGAAGCATTTGAGGATTTAAAGCGGCAACTAGCCGAGCCACCTATCCTTGCTGCTCCGGTTGATAAAGAGCCCTTGTTTTTATATGTGGCTGCTAATGCCCGGGCTGTCAGCGTGGCTATTGTGGTGGAGCGCCAGGAGGCTGGAAAGGAGTATCCGGTTCAACGGCCGGTTTATTATATTAGCGAAGTACTTATTGAGTCCAAGCAGAGGTACCCACATTGGCAGAAGCTCGTGTATGGAGTTTTCATGGCGAGCCGGAAGCTTAAGCAATATTTCCAGGGTCATCCCATCACTGTGGTCAGTTCTGCTCCTTTGGGAGATATAATCCAGAACAGGGAAGCAACTGGTCGGGTTGCCAAGTGGGCTATTGAGCTTGGGCCTCACGGGTTAAAATATGTGCCCCGGACGGCGGTCAAATCTTTGGTACTTGTGGACTTCATCAATGACTGGACAGAGTTACAGGCGCCAGAAGAGAAGCCGGATCATACTTATTAGACTATTCATTTTGATGGGTCCAGGCAATTGGAAGGCTTGGGGGCTGGAGTCGTATTAACTTCCCCACGAGGTGATAAGTTTTGTTATGTTTTCCGTTTAATGTTCCTTGCACTAACAATGCAGCTGAATATGAGGCTCTACTCCATGGTCTTCGGATGGCTAAGGAGATGAATTTAAGCCGGGTTAAGTGCTTCGGTGACTCGGACCTGGTGGCTCAACAAGTGTCTGGTACTTGGGATTCCAAGGACCCACTCATGGCAGCATATCGTCGTGAGGTGGACATTGTTGCAGGTCACTTCAAAGTTATCAGGTTGATCATGTGGACCGGCGGAAGAACGAAGCAGCGGACGCTTTAAGCTGTTTGGGTTCTCAACGTAAACCGGTTCCACCCAATGTTTTCCTGGATGTACTGCATAATCTGTCAGTCAAGCTCCCTATAGAGGAGGATTTGGCTATTCCTGATCCGGAGGCTCAGTTGGTGGCGGCTCTTCATGTTATCCCGGATTGGATGATCCCATATTTGGTGTATATGAACCGGGGAGAGTTACCAGAGGATGAAACCTTGGCCAGGCAGATAATCCGGCGATCAAAGTCCATGACTATTGTCAATGGCGAGTTACATCATTGCAGTGTAACAGGGGCATTTCAGCGATGTGTATCTCCTAAAGAAGGCCGTGAGATTTTGCGTGAGATCCACGAAGGGGATTGTGGTCATCACGCCGGTTCAAAATCATTGGTAGCTAAAGCTTTTCGTCATGGCTTCTATTGGCTGACGGCTCATGCTGATGCGGAAGACTTGGTGAAAAAGTGTCACGGCTGTCAGAAATTTTCACGCCGAGCTCATGTTCCGGCCCAGGAATTGAGGATGATCCCAATCACTTGGCCGTTTGCAACTTGGGGGCTGGATATGGTTGGGTCCTTTAAGAGATCAAAGGACAAGAAGACCCACCTTTTGGTGGCGGTTGATAAGTTCACTAAGTGGGTGGAGGCAGAGCCAGTCAGTAAGTGTGATGCAGCCACGGCGGTTCAATTCCTCAAAAAGGTGATTTTCCGGTTTGGCTTTCCACACAGCATTATAACTGATAATGGCACCAATCTGTCCAATGGTGCTATGAAGGAGTTCTGTCAACGTGAGCACATCCGGCTCGACGTATCATCAGTGGCTCACCCCCAGTCTAATGGTCAAGCGGAGCGAGCCAATCAAGAGATCTTGAGAGGCATCAAACCCCGGCTTATGGTTCCTTTGCAACAGATGCCGGGTTGTTGGGTGGAAGAGTTACCTTCTGTATTGTGGAGCATCAATACCACGCCCAACAGATCCACGGGTTACACGCCTTTTTCATGGTTTATGGAGCGGAGGTGGTTCTCCCTAGTGACATCTGTCATGACTCGCCTCGTGTGGCGGCGTATGTTGAAGCTGACAATGAGAAGGCACGACAGGAAGCACTTGACCTGTTGGATGAGGAGCGTGACATTGCAGCAGCCCATTCGGCGATTTATCAGCAAGATCTGCGTCGTTATCACAACCGCCGGGTTAGAACCAGAACTTTTCAAGAAGGCGATCTGGTGCTCCGACTCATCCAGGATCAGACTGATATGCACAAGTTATCCCCGCCTTGGGAAGGACCCTTTGTGGTCAGCAAGAATCTGCATAACGGGTCATACTACCTTATAGATGTTCGAGAGCACAAAGACTCACGTAAATCGGAGGAGGAGACCCACCAGCCGTGGAATATCGCTCATCTTCGGCCTTAGTATACTTGAGCCATAGGCTCTGCTTATGTACATAGTTATGACAATGTATATATCATGATCAATATAATAAACCGGAGCCTCAGCTAAAGCGGGGTATCTGTTGTTTTTCTTACATCATGTGTGGTTACATGGGGGCTTTTGTTTCATAAGCGGCATCCGGTTTACCCCTTGATTCAGCTTATAAAAGCTTCATATAAAAATCACTTGGGGGCTTGGTTGTACTTGAACCATAGCTACACCTCTTGATCGGCGCAAGGCCACCAGAAAAATCACTTGGGGGCTTGGTCGTATTCGAACCATAGTCACACCTCTTGATCGGTTCAAAGCCAAATTACTTCGGGGCCAAAGAGTGTTGCAAAAGAACAACTCAAACATAGGCACCCACTGAGCACAGCTCAAAATATTCCTTGGGGATTTTTTGCTATCGCAATGAACAAAGAATCTACACTTGTAATAGGCTATCAAGCCACGGCTTGGAAGCCTAGTGTATACACCTAAAACCCCGGGTTAGCCTGCCTTTTTAAGTAAGTCACTCCGTCCAGGTAAACCTGGTATGACCCGCCGAACTTTGACAAGTCAATCTCATAAGACCCTGAACTTGTCAAAGTTAAAACGACGATTGGTTAAAGATTGAGGTCCATCTTAAAAGGCTTTGTAAAATGGTTTAACTCAGTGGCCTAGCAGCCCATGAAAAGCCTCGAATTTGGGGCCTGGCAGCCCGTGAAAAGCCTCGACTACAAGTTTTTATATGCTTATATTTGCTAAGTTTTTTCTCCTTTGATGAGATTTATAATGTTTTTGATAAACCAGCGTTCATTAACCCGGTTCGGCTTTCAACTACAAAGTTGTCAGTACATGATCAGTTATAATCCGGAGATTATTAACCCGGTCTAGTTTCAACTATAAGTCGCCAGAATTGAATATGGATAAACCGGTGTTTATCACAACCCGGAACGATTTTATCATAAACCGGCACAATATGACATGAGTTATTGTTACTCAAGATTAGGGTTATCACCCTCACTACAAAAGTTGGTCAGCCAACATTATGACTCAAGGTCACAGGTATCAATTATTTTCATATTTGATTATCTTTTTACAGCCTTGGTTATAAACCCTGGCTATATATCTGGGCATCATGACCCGTCCGGCGGTAAACTGCCAGGACACTATCAGCTTCTTGTATGCAGGAATAGCTTGAATAAATCGCTATGGATTATGAACATCATATGTCTTAAGCATGGCGGATTAACAAGTGTCAGGCACAAATAAATATGCACGATGGCATACCAGACCAAGTGTTTTAACTAGCCTATTACAAGGCGTTTCAGTGCCCAAAAGAATAATTGTTTTTTGGCAACTATTGTAGCACGCGGAACGCTAAACCGGCCTCCGGATCATGATTCGTCACCAGGTTGACTTGACGGTTGTGGATCATCTTGCACCGGTTCATCCTCCTCCTCTCTACCCAGTGGCTGGAAGTCAATGGTTGCCCAGTCGATCCCAGTTAGGGCTTGGAATACAGCTTCATCGCTTATAAGGGTGGACGGTTCAATGTCAGGGGCATAGGTGTGTTTATATTGGCGGGATAAGATTTTGAGCCTCATGAGTTGGTGCAGCGACCCGTTTGTTGTTGACGTTATAACTCGCTTGGTAATATGAAAGATCAGCTTCTTCAGCCAATTGACAAGCTAGTGGACGTACTTCCCGGTTTATGGCTCGGAGGTCATCATTGCCAAATTCTGATCCGTCTTCTTTTAAGCTCGGATAGCCTTTACCCACATCCTCCGGATCAAGATCAGGCACCCATGCTTTTGCCCGGGTTAAGGCGGTCAGAGCACCAGCCCTTGCAGCAGATCTCTTTAGCTCTTCTACCCGGGCAGGCAGCATTGACAACCTTTCTAAGGTATCTTTGATTAAAGTTGGGGGCGGCTTGTTGTGAGAAGCAGTGCAGGTAATCCGTTGCGCGCCAGTATATAACTGCTATATAAGAGTATAGGCAGCCTTCGGCTTCTTTTGTACGTCAGAGCCCAGATGGCTAATGCGAGTTCCTGCATCATTACAAGTATCAGTAAACCGGCGATGTATGGATGATATGTTGAAAACTTAAAGCCAGGATAGTTACCAAACACAGCAGCAATCATGGCATGTATTTTCCGCTTTACACCAGTCAGCTCGTCTACCACCGGTTTAAGAGCTGCTTCTGCGTCCTCGGCTCTTTTTTGCAATGCGTATTTTTCTATCTCCCAATCCGCCCGCTCCTTGTTGAGACTCTCCTTCAGCTTTTCCATAGCGGCTAAGGCACTGGTCAGCTCATCTTTGGCTTTGGAGGTTTCTGCTTGCTGGGACTTGATGTTTTCTTGTAGATCGGCGGTTTGAGTTTCCTTTTTGCTCAGCTCAGCCTATAAGAGACAGACATATCATGAGTTGATGGTACATATTTGAAGTACCAAGCACATAACAAGTTATGCACCTGATACTTGGGGGCTAATGTATTTGCTTGTTCTCAGAAATTTCTACAAGTCCCAAGCACAATACAAGTATTACTCTTGGCACTTGGGGGCTAATGTATGTTTGCTCAAAGTAACGTTATGGGAATTCTTCTAAAGTCCCGGTTCATCTTCATAAGTTAAACCGGCCCTTGGGGGCTACACCAGCGAAAGATACAATATTACAATTCTAAAGTACCGGTTCATCTTAAGGAGATAACCCGGTCCCTGGAGGCTAAGCATGCAAAGTTAAGATATTACAAAGTCCCGGTTTAGATTAACATCATAAACCGGCCCTTGGGGGCTACTGGAGTTGACATTTGAAATTGGACATAAAGAAATAGTTGTGTGGTTACCTCATACCGCTCCTTCATCAGATTTACTAAACCGGCTTCCTAGTCGCGGCTGGTGTACAGACGGTTCAAGAAGCCAGAGTGAATGTCTTGGGCGTTGAGATGGGCGTAGCTGGACAAATCGGTGTTCCATTTACCTTTGCCCATAGCAGAAAGCTCATCCTTGGCGCTATGCTTGGATAAAGTGACCGGGTTGCCAGGAGCGGTGTGGCTGACGCCAGTAATCATAATGTCATCTTGTTTATCATCAGCAGCCTTCATTGGAGTGGACGGTTTATCAGCAGCTTTAGCTGGACTGGCTGGTTTATCATCTGTGCGAACCGGGCTAGTTGGTTTGTCAGTGTGACCTGTGGTGTCAACTTCTACTCATTCAACAACGAAGTCATAATCTTGTGGTGGCGGATCATCAAGCAGAGCGTCATCATTGGTCTCTACTGGATCTGGGGTTTTCTCCGGTTCAATAACCACATTTTTGTCTGACGGTTTGTTTAACCGAGCCTTCTTGCTGGGTCTTGGCTTGGCACTGAGAAGAACAAATATAAAGGTCAATACATTGTGTAAAACATAAGGCATTGAAAATAAATTTAAAGGTATGACTCACCCAGGAACTGTTTTGAGGGGTGGAAGCTGTGTGGCCGATGACTTGCCAGAGGATTAGTGGGGCGTGCCATGATAATTTGAATTAGACGGATTAAGAGGCTGACGGAAACAACCCGCCTTGGGACATGAAGTGTCAGGAATGTAAGAGACCTCTGATTGATGTTTCCGGACTGGAGTATTCGGTAAACCGGCTGAGGTGACTACCTGGCCGCCGTGCTGAGTTGTGCGGCGAGCTTCGTGTTGCTGCATCTTCAAAAGAAAGTTTGGGTCCAAGTGAGCAAGGGGGTGAGAAAATTTTACTTTCCGGTTTGCTCGACGGATTTTCAGTGTTGGCAGAGGATCTGAACCGGAGGAAAGGATAATTACCTCTACATCATCAGCTTGGCTGCCTTCAGCGTCGTCTTGATAATAGTCATTGTCAATGAGGTGTATGAAAAATGAACCAAGAGAGTCAAGTTCTACCTCTGAGTCCGGATTAGCCAAGTCAGCATCAGCATTTGGCTCGGAAGACGCAGTGGTTTTCTTCTTGGCAGATTTTTTGGTAACTTTGGTCTTCGGGCGAGTTGGTTTTGCCGGTTTATCCGGTGGTTTTTTCTTCCAGAACGGATCATCGCCCTGTCAAAGATGGACAAAATTTTGAGAGAATATTCGAAAGAAGCAAGTTAGAGCAAAAAAGTTATGTGATCCTTACAGTTGGCAGTTTGTTGGAAACGCAGAAAGGACTTAATCCGGTCTGGCTACAGACAACCTCCGGTTCATTCAGTATCTTCTTCACAGCCTCAGTAACTTCAGCATCTGTAAGCTGAATATCAACGTGTCGTTGAGGGTCCTTCAAACTCCCGGTGTATTCACACATTAAACCGGGGCTTCGTCTTAAGGGAAATATGCTCCAGGTTATCCAACAACGAGCAAAGTCAACACTTGTTAAACCGTTTTCCATAAAGGCTCTAAGCTTTGATAGTTGTGGAGCATAGTTGGACCTTTCCTTTGCAGTTAATCTCTGAGGAAAGGGATGTGTATTGCTAAGACGGTGAGGGCGGTAACCGGGCAAGGGATTTTCATCAGTTGGAGATGTGTCTTTGCAATAAAACCAAGTCTGGTTCCACTCCTTGGGGTGACTATGAAGCTTGGCGTGAGGGAAGCTGACTTCCTTCCTATTTTGAATCGCCATTCCGCCGAGCTTAGTATTGGGTCCATCTGTGAACTCTGTGTGACGGTTTAAATAGAAGAAATCCCTAAACAATTCAACTATGGGTTCCTCTTGAAGATAAGCCTCACAAAAGACTTGGAAATGGCAGATGTTGGACACAGAGTTTGGGCCGATGTCCTGAGGGTGGAGTTGAAAGCTGGCAAGCACATCTCGGAAAAGTTTTGAACTGGGAGGACTAAAGCCTCGACCCAGATGGTCAACGAAAACGACTACTTCTCCGTCCTTGGGTTCAGGGGGATTTTCCGGACCAGGGGCCCTCCAATGGATGACCTCTTTCTTGGCTAAAGCGCCAGTTGCGACACATCTGTCTAATTGTTCTTCAGTGACTCGGGAAGGAACCCAGTTGCACTCATAGACTTGTTTGACCGTTTCAATGGAAAGCTGAAACATGGTTATTGCCGGTTTAAGATTTATAATGGACAAGTATAAAGTGATGCAAGAGCAGAAGAAGACAGAAGTATATACACATTGTTAAACCGGAATCAGACATGAGAGATGGTACAAAGATAAAGCGGCTTGGCGGTTCAACAGGGGATTAATGGTACCTACCGGATCATCATTTTTCTATGAGATTAAACCGCCTACTCTGGTATAGAAGATACAGATCTAAGATGCCTAAGTGAAGGAAAAACAAGTTTCACAGCTTGGCATGGTAATTTCAGATCTGCAGTGTGTTGGTAAATCAAATTATATTCAGACTTAAAGCGCAGGTGCTTAAGCAAGTTTAACAGATCCAGATGAGTTTTTCTACACGAGGCAGATGATCTAAGGATGGAAAATGGGATTGTAACTACAACTGTGTAAGAAAGTAGTAGATCTGAAGTCATCATGTACACTATGAAGAAGAACGGGGAAGAACAGTTTCAAGCCTCGAGGAACACCGAAACCCTAATGATAGATCTAAAGCAAGGGAAAGGAAAACTTACTGACGCTGACAGAGCAGCGGAGGAGCGCCGCGTTTCTCTGGTGCGTTCAGGTCGATGCAGCGGCCGGAGTTGAGGTCGATGGCGAAGCTTGTCGACGGCGGCCGTGCGTGAGGGTTAGGTCGGCTCGAGGAAAAAGAAGAAGCGAAGAGGCACAGGGGGGAAATGGAAAAGACTCCCTGGTCCTATTTATAAAGGCAAAGGGATAAGTGACATGCGCGAAAATCGAGGAGCCCAAAAGTTAGATATGTGGTGGAGTTGTCGCCTCGATTGTCGGAGGCTCATTAATGAAGGTGAGCTATATGCAATTTTTAACAGATGACGTCATGGCGGTTTATCATGATCCTGGAAGATGATGTCATGGCGGTTTACAAGATTTATGCGAAGGTGCTGAAGAAGAAATTTTCTTAAGTATTGAAGATTGACATGAACCAGTTCAAATCAATCTGGGGCCTAATGTTGGGGATATTACTACTGGGCGTAAACTGGCTAGGAGAGGCCGGGTTATCTCCATAATGAGTTATTATATTTGAAGCCCATGAAGACAAAGATGATGGCGCTTTATGAAGGCCCAGGGCCCAAAGGCGGATTAAGGCCTGTAGTCGTAAACCGACATTGATATGTAAGCTTGTGTTGTAAGGCAGAAATAGTAGAGACCGGGCCGGACACGTTTATGAGCCGGCCTCGGAATCCTGTAAACCGGCGGGCATCAACCCATGTATATAAGGGGACGACCAGGCGGGGTTTAGGGACAACAAACAACAACTCGAGAACCAGGCATAGCGGATTCGCTCCCTGGTCATCGAAACCCTAGCAATTCCACAACAACTGGATCGTAGGCTTTTACCTTCACCGCAAGGGGCCGAACCAGTATAAACTCTCTGCGTCCCTTGTACGCTTTAACCCCTTTAAGCTAATTCGTCGCGATGGCTCCATGACTAAGTCCTTTCTCTAGGACATCTGCCGTGACAAAACCACGACATAAACCTTATCGCCAACTTCATAAGCCACTTCTTTATGACGACGGTGGTACTGGCTCTTTTGACGAGACTGGGCTGTTTTCAAATTCTCACGAACGATGCGAACTTGCTCTTCTGCCTCCTGGATCATATCCGGTCCAAAGAACTGTCTTTCACCGGTTTTAGACCAGTTCAAAGGTGTTCGACATCTTCGTCCATAAAGAATCTCAAAGGGGGCTTTCTTGAGGCTGGATTGGTAGCTATTGTTATATGCAGACTCAGCAAAAGGAAGACATTTCTTCCAATCCATACCTGTAGGATCGGAAGTATGTCTAGAGGGGGCGCTTAGACTACTTGTTGGCAGATTTTAGCAATTTGCACAAGTCAAACAATCAACCTACACATGCAATCCTAAGAGTATAACAGCGGAATGTAGAACATTACATATGAAGCTAAAGGGAAGGGTTTGGAGAAGGCAAACGCAATGGAGACATGGAGATTTTTGGTGTGGTTCCGATAGGTGGTGCTATCGTACGTCCATGATGATGGAGACTTCAACACACGATGGGTAATGGCTGCGCGAGTCCACAGAGGGCTCCACCCATGAAGGGTCCATGAAGAAGCAACCTTGTCTATCCCATCATGGCCATCGCCCATGAAGGACTTGCCTCACTCGGGTAGATCTTCACGAAGTAGGCTATCTCCTTTCCCTTACAAACTTCTTGGTTCAACTCTACATCATGTCGGACGCTCCCAAGCGACACCTAATCAATCTAGGAGACACCACTCTCCAAAAGGTAATAGACGGTGTGTTGATGATGAACTCCATGCTCTTCTGCTTCAAATGATAGTCTCCCCAACACTCAACTCTCTCTCACAGATTTGGCTATGGTGGAAGAAGGATTTGAGTGAAAAGCAAGTTGGGGAAGGCTAGAGATCAAGGTTCAAATGACGGGATTGGAATCTCTTGATCTCAACACATGATTAGGTGGTTCTCTCTTGGAAATTGAATGGTGCAAGTGTAAGCACGTTCTGATGGCTCTCCTCAATGAGGAAGAAGGGGTGGAGGGGTATATATAGCCTCCACACAAAATCCAACCGTTACACACTTTTGAGCAATCTCGGTGGCACCTATTTGTGAACTCGGTGGCACCGATATGTGGAAAAATATAAATATTAGGAATCTCGGTGGGACCGACTGGAACAACTGGGTTGGACCGATGTGCTAGGGCTTAGGGAAAACTTCATGTCAGTGGCACCGATTGCATAATCTCGGTGGGACCGAAGTGAATGCAATGAGCAACAGAGAATCGGTCAAGCCAACTTGATGGGACCGATTGCAACATCTTGGTGGAGCTGAAACGATTGCAACAAGTCATAGAGAACTGGCAAGGCCATCTTGGTGGGACTGAGATCCGTATCGGTGTGTCTGATTTGTTAGGGTTTTGGCAGTGGCTATGTCAAGATGAACTCGGTGGCTCCAGATTTGTATTTTGGTGGGGCCGAGTTTGGAATTACGGTTTGGACATATTTGGATGGAGAAAGTGGCTGAGGGTTTTGGAACAATATGACTAAGCACTTGAGCAACCAGAACATTAAGCAACACCTCATCCCCTTCTAACAGTCTTGGCTTTCCTATGGACTCAATGTGATCTTGGGTCACTAAAATGAAAATGTAGAGTCTTGAGCTTTTGCCAATCTTTGTCCTTATCATTTTGAGGGGTTCACTTCTCTAGTCCATGCCATTCCAATCATTGAACATCCTGAAATATATATCTTGAGTAGACATTAGTTCAATGAGATATATGTTGTTATGAATTACCAAAACCACCCCGAGATTAGTTGCACTTTCAATCTCCCCATTTTTGGTAATTGATAACAACATATAGATCAGAGCTTCAAAAAATGATTAACTGAATAAAATACATCGTCTCTTTGAGAAGTATGTGATAAGCAAGAGCTCCCCCTAAATTTGTGCATTATTTGAAATTTGGATTTGAATGCAAATGCACAATCGATTAGATCATGGGTCACTCTTCCATGTCACAGACAACTTGGTGGAGCGCACAAAATGATATGAGTGAAATAATAAGCACGCATCACCAACAACTTGAGTGAATGATCATACACAAATAATGATAGAGATAGACATTAGGCATCACATGTAGCATTGTATGATCAATCACACACAACCAAAGTAGTATCTCACAAGAATAACAATCAAAGTAGCAGGAATCAAACGAAAATAGTAGCACGATAGTAGCAAGAACTCAAGAAAAACGAACAACAAAAGCTAGACACTCTCTCTCGAAGCCTAATGATCTATACAATTTCTTCCCCTTTGGCAACAAGTACCAAAAAGCTCGAAAAGGTATAGAGTTATGCATCTCTCTAGGCACGATCCTCGGCAGCTCCTGAAGGTGTCTTCTGGCTGGTGGCTCCGGTGTGCCTAGATGGCGTTGAGATAAGTGTATCTGCAAAGGCTTTTTCTGATGTCTGCTAGGCTGGTGGAGTGGAAACTGGAGGTGGCACCGGAGCACTAGTAGCAGGTGCAGAGTGAGTAGGCCTCGTGTCTGCAACTGGCATGGCTGAAGATCTGGGTGCCCTGGGAACTGTCTGAAACCTCTTAGTAGTAGGTAGCTCATCTCCACTGTCCTGTGCAGCAAGTCTGCTTGCCTCGACATCGTCTCTGAGCTTCTCAACAACAGTCTGAACCTCTGTGATCTTTACACCAAGATCATGAATTTTTTTCTTGAAAATTCGCTCTGGGCTCTCCTGGTTCTTGAAGATGTTGGCCAGACTCCTCTCAGTTCTCAGGGTTTCCTCTAACAGATAGCCATTTGATCATTCTTGGACTTGAGGTTGGCTATTGGAGCATTCGGTGTTGTGGCCTCTTGAGCTGCTTTTGCTGGCTGGATCTTCTTTTGAGCCTCAACAAATGTAGGGTGTGAAGGATCCATCACCACCACATTATCCTCAAACTCAGGTTGAAGAGGGAGATGCTCAAGATCAAGTATATAAGTGCTCGTTCCAACTTTGGAGTTGACGAGCATCTGAATATGTGGAGCATATCCACAAGATCTCTTCTGATCAGCAGCTGTCCTCTTGATTGTCTCTACTATCAAGCTCATGCCTTTGAACTTCTGAGGGTTGTCAAACAAGTGGAGCAAGTTGATGGAGTGGCCATGTATCATCTTATCATCTCCAGACTTGGGCAAAAGAGTATGCCTCAATATAGTGTTTGTGGTGGCCAAACCAACTAGCAAATGCTTGACAGATCCAAGCTTATGACACCCAAGATCCTTGGGAGGGATTTCCTTGTACATGTTTGCCATTGTGTTGTGGTCCATCCGACACTTTCCATACACATCAATGTCATCCTCTCTCTCCTGTGGAACACCAAGGAGTTCAGCCCACTCAAAGATTGTTGACTGGTATCTAGAACCCTCAGTCATCCATACAATCCTGCCATCTGGATAGAAATGAGCTGTGGAATAGAATTGCATGATCATCTCATCATTCCATTTGGTGAGCTTCTTCCCAACAAATTAAGCTAATAATGCAATCAAGCTACTTCTGATTCCTATAGTATTAGTGGCAAAGAAATAAACATTACGTACTACTATTGCAAGGCCAAACATTACTACTATTGCAAGGCATCAAGCCACAGACCCAGACGCAATTGCTTGACCCGAAAGAGGCAGCGAGTGCGCATGTGCATGTAGGATAGTACCTTCTGTCACGAGTGTGGTTTCCCGAGCACCTAGGTGGCGCCTACTCCCCGAACCTGCCCGACCATGGCCACCTCCTGCTCCACTAAATCTTGCACCGCGTAGTTGTGCTCGAGGTCGCCGCAGCCTCAACAGTCCAACCCTCGCCTGCACCAGCACACGCATGCGCACAAGGAAGACCCGCCCTCGCTGCCGCCACGTCACGCACGCTGGCCGTCCGAGAGGTGCGCACGATCCAGAAGCACTTCCATCGCTTCCGGGCATGGGGCTCCCGCAGGCTGCGCGGACTCATGAGGCTGGCGATGCTTTGCCCCATGGCTGCATCTCTCCGGGCATTTCTTTTGGGCTTTAGGCTAGAGGTGGCCGCTGCCGCCTTGTGGCCTCCATACATGGTTACTGATGGTTCCTGCACGCCACCAGCTCGCCGTGCAAAGAGGGGATGGAGTGGAGGGGGCGCCATGAGGACTTGAGGAGATGGCCGTGGGGAGGGGAAGCACACGCCGACGGCGAGGTGGGGGTGTGGGCGCCACCACAATTTGGGAGACGGACCAACGACGCAGCGAGGGGCTAGAAAGGCGAGATGAGAACCTAGGCAAGAACGTGTGCCCTTATATAGTCGCAACCCGTGATGTAGCGATTTTTGAAATAGAGTCCTCGAGAGAGAACTGGACACGCGGTGGGCAACGGGCGGCAAAACAAGATAGAGAGCAACTAGTTAACGAGCGCTCCTTCGGAGCGCTCGGAACAAGCGGTTCAGGAGCGCTCTGCGGGTGACAAGTGTCGCACGCGAAGCGCTCCCGTGAGGGAACCCCAGCCGACGCGGTTGGTTCCCGGTTTTCCCTTTCCAGTTTGTGGTTTCGTGCGTTTTGCAGTTTAACACTCCAACTACTAGAATTTTCCGTTTTCCCTTTTTGTGCCGCAAAGAAAAATACGGCCAACCGCGTTGGTTCCCTATTTCTTTTTTGTTTCCCTTTCTGTCCCCATTATATTTTCGGGATATGGAGATTTATGGGGTAGTTACATGTGGGGGCTCTCAACACTATCAAATGTGAGCTTTCAAGTAAGCAAAAAACAGCAACTTTTTCACACACACGAAGCAAAGGCATGGTTTGACGCACGGTTGTGATGACTGCAGAGGCATCGCTCAATCATGGCAATGCCAGTGTGTGAATTCTCTATAGGCACAAGTCTATACTAGCAGAGGCATGGTTTGTATAACTTTACTAAATTGTTGAAGGGGGGCATAGGTCGAAGTGTGTGTTGGTCGTGCGGTGTGTTCTCCGTCAAGGTGTCACACGGCGCCGCCGGCGCGAGGGAACCTCCTGCTCGCCTTCG